>NC_044984.1:33491127-33827133 GCF_008728515.1 Papio anubis
ATAGCTTGGGGGCCCTAGTGAGTTCCTCAATGTAGCTGTGACAATATCTCTCACATGAGGGCCTTAGACAGCATTTTTCTCTTGTCTGGTAGTACCCATTTTCCCTCATGGCTTTCTTTGGCTCCTATTTCTTTTAGCTTTTCTTATTGTCTGGGGGAGAAGATAGGGACTACAGCTGGAGGGAGAAGATAAGGGGTTGGGTGGAAAATGGGTGCTGCCTGAGAAGAGGCAGCTTACTTAGCTACTTGGTCAGCTATGTTATCCTTGGTTCCCGAAGGAAAGATTCTTCTAGTGATCTGGAACATGAACAATTGTTATCTCTTCTGGCAGCTGTAAGTTCTCTAGTACTTGGATTATTAAGTCTCAGTGGACTGTTTTGGCCTTTACTGTTAGTGAGGCCTCACTCTGCCCAAATTTTCAAAGGTATGGTCTACTCCAAAGGCATACTTGGAGTCAGTATGAATAGTTCCTTCTGATTTTGCAGAAATTTTAAGGCTTGATTTATTGCAAACAATTCACATGTTTGCACAGACCAGTTTTAGGTAATCTTCCTGATTCTATTTCTGTGAGGGTGTCTCCATCTACTACTGAGTACCTGTTGTGCCTTTTCCTTATTTTTTACTTGAGAAGAACCATCTACAAAAAGCTGTCTTCTGGTTTGAAAGGGAGTTCCATTTAAATCTGATCTAACTTTTGTCTGATAGGCAATCAATGATATCTAATTTTCTATGCCCAAGTTCTTTTGGTCTGGGGCATGGGATTTCCTGTTAAGAAGGCAACAGGGTTAAGTGAATCATCAGTGGTTAGGGTTAAATCATCTTTCTTTCTTTCTTTCTTTCTTTCTTTTTAACAAGATAGCCTTGTATTTTAAAATTCTTGAGTCAGTAAGCCATCTTTCTGCCTTCTGACTTAGGATAGTTCTGACCTGGTGAGGGGTGCTCACGATGAGGTTTCCTCCAAAAGTTATTTTTCTACTTTTTTCTGTTAGCAAAGCAGTTGCCACTACAGACTGAATGCATTCAGACCATCTGCTGGTTACTGGGTCAAGGATTTTTTATAGAAAGGCTATGGGTTGCTGGTGGCCTTTGCGCTTTTGTGTAAGTACTCCTAAGGCTACACCTTTTTTTACATTGAGAAAAAGATGGAATGACTACTCTAAGGAGGCTAAAGCTAGGACAGGGGCAATTACTAATAGATGTTTTAACCTTTCCACCTGTTGGATTTTTTGGTAATTGCCAAATGAGGAGGTCTGGCTCGTCTTGCATAAGCTTTTGTATAAGGGTTTTCTTTCTAGGGCATAAGAGTCTATCGATAGACGACAGTATCTGATAGATACTATGTTCTTGTTTAGTCTCCGGCAGAGGCAAGGGTATGATGCTTTCAATCCATTCAAGTCCAATTTCCATTTACCTTTGCTAATTAAATACCTTAAATATTTTACTTTAGGTTCTACAAATTGGAGTTTGTTTTTTGAGACCCCTAGCGTTTCATCCCATAGAAAATTTAAGACAGGGGTTGAGAAGGCTGCTACTTCTTCTCTATCATCTCCTGAAATTTGAAGATTATCCATGTACTGGAGGAGACAAGGCAGGGAAAGGGAAAGTGTGCAAGGGCAGGGAAAGTTTCTCTAGGACTTGTTCTAATATTTGACCAAATACATTTGGAGACTCTGTAAACCCTTGGGGGTAAGACTGTCCATCAGTATTGCTGTTTTGACCGGAGTGAGGGTCTTCCCACTCAAAGTCAAATAGGTCCTGGTTGTCCTCTGCTAACGGACAAGTCTGCAAGGCATCTTTTAAATCTATGACTGCAATCACTAGTGGCTGTATGGGAATCCTACTGATAATAGCATAAGAATTGAGAACAACAGGGTGTGTAGTTTGGACTATCTGATTAATAGCTCTAAGTCTTGCACCAACTGGTATGACCCGTTTGGCTTCTTTACAGGTAGTATTGGAGTGTTATAGGGAGACATACAGGGTTCAAGAAGCCCATCATGGAGAATACCTTCAATTATAGGTTATAAATTTACCCTGGCTTCTAAAGGAATAGGGTATTTCTTTCTCTTTACTACTTCCCTAAGGTTTTTAATTTAACATGAATCAGAAGAAACTGTAACTTTCCTCGATTCCTATCTTTTGACCATGCCTCAGGATGAATGTGGGAACAAGTTTAGGGAGGGGAAGAATTTTCCATAATTGGTTTGGAAGCCTAAGCCTAATTTTAGCCTTAAATCTCTTCCTAATAGATTTGTCCCTGCTTCTGGAATTAACAGAAATTTGATATTAGCTGATTGGTTTTTATATTTCACTTCTGTCTCCCCTAAGATCTTTCACAGTTCCGCGATGGGCTATATTGTTATTCCATTGAGGATCCTGGGCTGGGAATTTGGTCAGCCATTGGGATGTTCTGACGGGGAGGATGATCATGTTCCCAAATGGTCATAGCAGCCCTGTATATCATGTTCCTTTCTTCTGAGAATAAGATGTGTAAGATAGACATTAACTTGGCCCAATTATGTAACTCCTAAAACTGATCAATTTGACCTGCCACTTCATAAGGATCCATCTAAGAGTGGTTTAAGATTTTTTTTTTTTTTTAAATTTTAGACTTCCGAGCTGGTTAAGGGGGCATTCACAAAGCCAATGCCCCCTCCTCCAAGAAGCACTTCCCTTAAGGGAAAGAGAGTTTGAGTAGACTCTTTGGAAGTACTGGGGGAAAGGAAATTTTGGATATCTTCCTTATATTATTCTATCTTATGCTGAAGTCCTCCTGAGGGGTATTATCAGGATTATCAGGGGGGTATAACATGAGTAGGGGAAGGGGAAGGGTCTGGGGTGGCAGCTGCTTGAGAAGAGGAAGGTTCTTTAGTACAAATAAAACAGCAGTATTTTATCATTTGCTGCTTTTTCTTGTGTTTGGTGCTTCCGTTATCCTTCCAATATTCTAACATTAGGCCTAGGAGACTATCAGAGGGGATATTATCATGATCATGATCCTTCCTATCTTTGGTCCTACTTGCTGTATTTTCCATCCTGGAGAAAGTGTTTCTCCATGAGTCCCCAGGGCTCAATCTCTCTTACTAGAAATTTCTTGCTATGTAGCGAGTCTGCAGGACTTAACCTCTCCTATTAGAGATTTCTTGCACCCTTCAGCTTTCCCTTGTCCTTCTCCGTCTGCTTCCCTTGTGGGAATTTTCATGTCCCTCTTAGCATAGGCAGGTCAGTATAAACCCCATGATAGGCAAGCCACCTTTAAGCCATATGAGGTGACCGCAGAACTAGATCTAGACTCTGCACTTGCTCTGCACTCAATTGTGTGTCTCACTCACACACTTTCAACTTCCAGGATGTCCCAACCACCAAGGAATACTTCACCACCCCCGCAGCTTTTCTTACCTTGGTATGTCCCGACCAAGAAATACTTCACTGCCCCCGCAGCTTTTATCTTGGTCCCAACCACTAAAGAAATACTTCACCGTCCCTGCCGCTTTTTTTACCTTGGTCTGTGCACAGAGTTACCTGGTCACTGTGGTTTTTATTTGTAGGCCTTTCCTTCCCACATTGCTGAGAGTCCGGGTTTATTCATCACACCAGGTGGGTCTCATCCCTTGCCCCTGAAGCCACCACAATGAGGCAGCAGGACACGTCTCCTCACGAGAGGTAATCAGAGACTATTTCCCAGAGGAGAACGGGATCCCAGGAGGGCCCCTAAATTTGTTGAAAGTAAATGCTCAGTGCCACCAAGCGAAAATAGCACTCAGGCAAAAGATTTCTCAGCAAGGCAATTTACTTCTATAGAAGGGTGCATCTCACAGATGACGCAATGGCAAGATGACGCACACAGTACAAGGGAGGGGGAGTAGTTCTTATCCTAATGCAGCTAGTCCCTACTGCTGTGTCTTTCCCCTATTGACTGGGGTTGGACCGCACAGTCTAAGCTAATTTCAATTGGCTGTTTTAAAGAAAGCAGAGGTATGAGCTAGAGTGGTGGGGTGAGTAGTTTCAGTGGGAAAGATGGTTACAGAGCAGGTGACTAAGGATGACTAAGGATAGAGCAGGTGATAGAGGCTAGGAGGGGGTTGTTTGCTGAAACTAGGAGCAAGGAGACATAAAGAATGAGGAAGTTAACTTTAAAATGGGGAACAAAGAACAGGGAAGCTGAACATGCTGTCATATTGGTTCTTTGAAGAGGAACTCAGAACTCATTGTACTTCACGATTTTCCCCTCTTGGATTTTAAAGGAAGTTAACAGGCTAAAACCTTTGAAGAAGAATTTTACTGCATCCTACACCTACCTTATACCCTATTCAAAAAATAAATTGCAAATTGTTCATAGGTCAAATATATAAAATAAGTCTGTAATATTACTAGAAGAAAAAATCTATCTATAGGTATGTATACATATTTTTAAAATATTGATGTGCAGAAAGACTTTCTTAATGAGAAACCCTACAGAACAACAACTAAAAATTCCATAAAACTTACTCCTCTATGTCAAAGTTTATTACAATTAAAATTAAACACAAGCAAAGGACTGAAAGAGACATCTGAAATTAATTGTAGTAGAAAAACTTAATATTTGTTGTATAGAAAGAGTGTCTACAAAAAAGTTTTGAATACACAGAGAGAAATTCACGAAAGAAATATAAACGGTTCATAAGTCTGTAAATAACATTTAAACTGACTAGTAATCAAAAAAATATGAGTGACTACTTTTTATACATAAAACTGAATTAAATTAGGTAAATTGATAATAACCATTATTACTATGGATGTAGGGGAATGGGTTCTGAAATTCATTGCTAGTGAGAAAGTAATTTGTATAGCTTTTCAGAAGGCAATTTAGTAGTATTGAATATAATTTTAAATAAGACCTTTGACCCAGTAATTCCACTCTGGGGAATTTATCCTATACAAGAAGGCATTTATCAGTCAGGCACGGTGGCTCACGCCTGTAATCCCAGCACTTCGGGAGGCTGAGGAGGGTGGATCATGAAGTCAGGAGATTCAGACCATCATGGCTAACATGGGGAAACACTGTCTCCATTAAAAATACAAAAAATTAGCCGGACGTGGTGGCAGGAGCCTGTATTCCCAGCTACTTGGGAGGCTGAGGCAGGAGAATGGCATGAACCCGAGAGGTGGAGCTTGCAGTGAGCCAAGATTGTGCCACTGCACTCCAGCCTGGGAGACAGAGCGAGACTCTGTCTAAAAAAAAAAAAAGAAGGCTGGCCGGGTGCGGTGGCTCAAGCCTGTAATCCCAGCACTTTGGGAGGCCGAGACGGGCGGATCACGAGGTCAGGAGATCGAGACCATCCTGGCTAACACGGTGAAACCCCGTCTCTACTAAAAAATACAAAAAAAAACTTAGCCGGGCGAGGTGGCGGGCGCCTGTAGTCCCAGCTACTCGGGAGGCTGAGGCAGGAGAATGGCGTGAACCCGGGAGGCGGAGCTTGCAGTGAGCTGAGATCCGGCCACTGCACTCCAGCCTGGGTGACAGAGCGAGACTCCGTCTCAAAAAAAAAAAAAAAAAAAAAAAGAAAAGAAGGCATTTATCCAACAGAAATACTTTTATATGCCAACAAAGTTTCATGTACAAGGACATGTGCCACTATACTGTTTGTAATACCAACACTAGAAACAAACATCTATCAGTATGGATATAGTTAAATTATACTGCATCCATACTATTCACCAAAACAAAGTGGTTAAACAATGAGGTAATCTACTTAAGTTTGCAAAAAATTATATGATAATGATTATTGTTAAGAGAAAGAAAGTCACAGGAAAAAAATACAAGATGTTCCCATGTATGTATTTTTAAAAGCATATAATGTGGAAATATAGATAAAGATGTGTAAATCTATAGCAATTTCTGAATCAATACAAACTAAACTGTAAATACTGGATATTCTGAAGGAAATGCTTTGCCAGAGAAATAAGATTTCCTTTTTTGCTCTCTATACTTATTATTATTTTTTATTTATTTATTTATTTTTTTTTTTTTTTGAGACGGAGTCTCGCTCTGTCGCCCAGGCTGGAGTGCAGTGGCCGGATCTCAGCTCACTGCAAGCTCCGCCTCCCAGGTTCACGCCATTCTCCTGCCTCAGCCTCCCGAGTAGCTGGGACTATAGGCGCCCGCTACCTCGCCCAGCTAGTTTTTTGTATTTTTTTAGTAGAGACGGGGTTTCACCGGGTTAGCCAGGATGGTCTCGATCTCCTGACCTCGTGATCCGCCCGACTCGGCCTCCCAAAGTGCTGGGATTACAGGCTTGAGCCACCACGCCTGGCCAAGATGTTCCCATGTATATATTTTTAAAAGCATATAATGTGGAAATATAGATAAAGATGTGTAAATCTATAGCAATTTCTGAGGGTTTTTTCACAATCAGAATCATGTATCTCTTGAATAATTAGAAACAAAAACAAAACTTTCTCTCCTTTTGATAAAAATGCTCAGAGATGAAACTTACAATTATTTTACATCTTCAGTATGGTCAAGACTAAAGGTAGAAAAATGTGTATACTTTACCATTTACAGTTAATCAAATGAAAATCACCTTTATACACAAGAATAATCATTCAATTAAAAGTATAAGAAATAGAGTGTATGTACTCTGCAGTTGTGTATACACATCAGATTCTACATTTCTTTGAGACTACAATAAAATTATTATTATTTTTTTACTGGGAGTAAAATACACAAGGACATGTACACATACACACACAGATGTTATCGCAGGGATGTGAAATTAATAATCTTCTCAGAAACTGCAAGTTTTGAAATCAGTGTGCCTTACATAAACCTATCTCTCCTAGCCTCCACTTCTGAAAGAGAGAGAGAAAAGGAAAAGTATTAGAAAGAGGAAAAGAAGAGGATAAAGGAATTGCTTCTTTTCCTTAGCGATTTTTTTTAATTTGAGGTGTTATTATAAAATGTTTAAAATACATAAACAAGAGTACAATAAAATCCCCTATACCCATAACCTTTCTTATGTAATTATCTACTCAAAACCATCTTGTTTCACCTATACCCCACTCCCTTTCACCCTTCCCTAGATTATTTTGAAGAAAATCCCAGACATCATATCGTTTCAACCATAATACCTTGGCAGGTAGATCTAAAAAATAAAGTTCTGTGGTGGGGCAAGATGGTTGAGTAGAAACCTCTAATGGTCATCCACCCTGCAGAAACACCAACTTAAACAATTATCCACACAAGAAAGCACCTTCATAAGAACCAACACTCGGCAAGCAATCACAGTAACTGGTTTTAACTTCGTATCACTGAAACAGGCACTGAAGAGGGTAAGAAAGACAGTCTTGAACTGCTGACACCATCCTTCCTCCAAGCCCTGGCAGTGGCTGCATGCTGAGGAGAGAGAATCTGTACACTTTGGGGAGGAAGAGCACAGTGACTGTGGCAGAGCTCAGCTGGCACCACAGAGGGAGCATTTACACCAGCCGTAGTCAGACAGGAATTGTCTATCCTAGCACTTGGATCCTGAGTTAAGGCGAGTCTTGCCTCTATGGGATAAAGGACTCTGGGGTCCTAAGTAAACTTGAAAGGCAGTCAGGGCCACAAGGATTGCAATTCCTGGGCAAGTCCTGATGCTTTGCTGGGCTTAGAGCTAGTGGACATGAGGGGCATGCAGTGTAGTGAAACACCAACAGAGGTGGTCAAGAAAGTGCTCCTGCCACCCCGCTTAAACCCCAGGCAACACAGCTTGGGGTCTAGGAGAGACTCCTTACCCCTCTTGAGGAGAAGAGAGAGAAGAGGAAGGAGAATTTTGTCTTGCAACTTGGATACCCTCACAGCCACAGTAAGATCGGTCACTGGGCAGAGTCCTGAGGCACTGATTCCAGGACCTAACTCCTGCACGACGTTTCTAGTCACAGAAGGGAACCTATTACTTTGAAGGGAAGGACCTAGACCTTACAGGTTTTATCACCTGCTGACTACAGAGCACTTGGGCCCTGAATAATCAGCAGCAGTACACAGGCAGTACTTGCCTTGGGATTTGGAGAAGACTCAGAGACATGCTGGTTTCAGGTGTCCTCCAGCACATTCCCAGCTGTGGTGGCTATGAGAAGAGACTCCTTCTGTTTGAGAAAGGAGAGGAAAGAGTAAAGGGGACTTTGTCTTGCAGCGTAGGCACTAGCTTGGTTACAGTGAGCTAGAGAACCAAGCAGCCTCTTAGGGATCCCTGATTCCAGGCCTTGGCCCTTGGACGGCATTTTTGGACCTGCCTTAGGTCAGAGGAAAGCCCACTACCCAGAAGGGAGAGTCCCAGGCCTGGCAGCTTTCATCACAGAATGACTGAAGAGCCTTTGGGCCTTGAACGAATATCAGTAGTAGCCTGGCAGTATTTGCTGGGGGCCTGGGTGGTGATAGCCCCAGGGAGAGACTCTTCTGCCTGTGGAAATGGGGGAAAAAATGGCAAGGACTTTGTCTTGTGGCTTGGATGGCAGCTCAGCCACAATAGAATAGAGTACTAGGTGGATGCCTAAGGTTTTCAACGTCAGGCCCTGGCTTTTTGATGGCATTTCTGGACACACCAGAGACCAGAGGGGACTTTCCACCCTGAAGGGAAAGATACAAGTCTGGCTGGCTTTGACACCTGCTGGTTATAGAGCTCTAGGGCCTTGAGCAAACATAATAAGTAACAAGGCACTGCTTACGGTGAGCCTTGGGCAAGACTCAGTGTTTTGCTGGCTTTAGATCTGATCCCGTGCATTTCCAATGGTGGTGGCCTCAGGGAAGCTGTGTCGCCCATCCCCCAGATCCAGGCAACTCAGAACAGAGAAAGAGACTCCATTTTCTTAGGAGAAAGTAAGGGAAGAGAACAAGAGTCTCTGCTTCATTATACATAGAATTCTTCTGGCTCTTATCCAAGACCACCAAAGCAGTACCTCTATGAGTATGCAAGATCCACGGTGTTACTTGGTTTGGAGTACCCACTAATGCAGACATAGATGCAGTGATCAAAAACTTAAATTACAGCACACAAGTACCTTTGAATACTTGGAAAGCCTTCCCAAGACAAATGGGTGCAAACAAGCCCGGACTGCAGTCACTACAATAAATCCTCTCTTCAATGCCCAGACACCAAAGAACAGTCACAAACATCAATACCATCCAAGAAAGAATGACCTCACCAAAAAACCAAAAAACTAAATAAGACATCAGGGACCAGTGTGGAAGAGACAGATATGTGACCTTTCAGACAAAAATAGCTGTTTTGAGGAAATTCAGTGAAATTCAAGATAACACACACAGAGAAAATCAGAATTCTATCAGATAAATTTAACAAAGGGATTGAAATCATTGAAAAGAATTAAGCAGCAATTCAGGAGTTGAAAAACTCGATTGACATACTGAAGAAAACATCAGAGTCACTTAAGGGCAGAATTAACCAAGCAGAAGAAATAATTAGTGAGCTTAAAGACAGGCTATTTAAAAATACATGGTCAAATGGGAGAAAAGAAAAAAAGAATTAAAAAGAATGAAGCACATCTACAAGATCTAGAAAATAACCACAAAAACAAAACTCTGAATTAGTGGCCTTAAAAAAGAGGTAGAGAGAGAGATAGGGGCAGAAAGTGTGTTCAAAGGCACAATAACAGAGAACTTTCCAGGCCTAGAGAAAGACATCAATATTCAAGTACAATATTCAAGTATGTTTATAGAAAGTTATAGAACACCAAGCAGATTTAACCCAGATAAGACTACCTCAGACATTTAATAATCAAACTTCCAAAGGTCAAGGAGAAAAACTGTATCCTAAAAGCAGCAAGAGAAAAGAAACAAATAACATACAATGGAGCTCCAAAACCTTTGGCCAGAGACTTCTCCATGGAAACCTTACAGGCCTGGAGAGAGTAGCATGACATCTTTAAAGTGCTGAAAGAAAAGACCCTTTTACTCTAGAATAACATACCCAGCAAACATGAAGGAAAAATAAAGACTTTCCCAGACAAACAAAAGCTGAAGGATTTCATCAACACCAGATCTGTCCTAGAAGAAATGCTAAAGGGAGTTTTTCAATCCAAATGAGAAGGATATTAATGAGCAATAAACCATCATCTGAATGTACAAAACTCACTAGTAAGAGTAAGTACACAGAAAAACCCAGAATATTATAACACTGCAACTGTGGTGTGTAAACTATTCATATCTTGAAAAGACTAAAAGATGAATCAATTAAAAATAATAACTTTTCAAGACATACTATAATAAGATATGAATAGAAATAACCATAAGTTTAAAGTGAGGAAGTAAATTTAAAGTATGGATTTTTTATTAGTTTTCTCTTTGCTTGTTTATTGTATGTTTATGCAAATAGCGTTAGTGGTCACTGGTTTTTAAAAAACGGGTTATAAGATATTATTCACAAGCCTCATGGTAACCTCAATTCAAAACACATAGAAACAGATACACTAAAAATTAAAAGCAACAAATTAAAACATATCATCACAGAAAATCACATTCACTAAAAGGAAGGAAAAAAGAGAAGATTACAAAACAACTACAAAACAAATAACAAAATGAGAGGCAATCCTTACTTATCAATAATAATGTTGGATATAAATGTACTAAACTCTCCAACTAAAAGACATAGAGTGGCTAAATGGATTTAAAACAACAATGACCTCTTGCCTAGAAGAAATGCACTTCACCTATAAAGACAAAATAGACCTAAAATAAAATGTAGCAAAAGACATTTCATGCCAATGGAAACCAAAAAAAAGAGCAGAAGTAGCTACACTTATATCTGGCAAAATAGATTTCAAGACAAAAACTATCCAAAGAGACAAACAAAGTCACTATATAATGATAAAGGGGTCAATTCAGCAAGAAGATATAACACTTTTAAACATATATGTACCCAATGCTGAAACATCCAGATATATAAAGCAAATATTACAGCTAAAGAGAGAGATAGATTCCAATACAATAACAACTGGAGACTTCAACACCCCACTGTCAGCGTTGAACAGATCTCCGATGGAGAAAATCAACCAATCTTAATCTGCACTGTAGACCAAATGGATCTAGTAGATATTTACAGAACGTTTCATCCAATGGCTATAGAAAACACATTCTTCTCCTTAGCACATGGATTATTCTCAAGGACAAACCATATGTTAGGCCACAAAAGAAGTCTTAAACATTTTCTTAATTAAAATCAAAGAATTATCTCTGATCATACTGGAATAAAACTAGAAATCAAAAACTAGAGGAATATGAGAAACCATATAAACAAATGGAAATTAAACAATATGCTCCTGAAAGACCTGTGGGTCAATGAAGAAATTAAAAAGGAAATTGAAAAATTTCTTGAAAGAAATGATAATGAAAACACAACACACCAAAACATATGGGTTACAGCAAAAGCAGTACTAAGAGCTATAAATACCTACATGAAAAAACTAGCAAAGCTTCAAATAAACAACCTAATAACGAATCTTAAGAAACTAGAAAAGCAAAAGCAAACCAAAACCAAAATTAGCAGAAGAAAATAATAAACACTGAAGCAGAAATAAATGAGATGGACATAAAGAAAACAATATAAAAGATAAATGAAATAAAATGGTACTTTGAAAAGATAAACCTTTAGCCAGACTAACAAAGAAAGAGAGAAGACTCAAGTAAATAAGATCAGAGATGAAACAGACATATAGACCAATGAAACAGCATAGAGAACCCAGAAACAAATCCAAACACCTACAGTGAACTTATTTTTGACTAAGGTACTAAGAACATACCTTAGGGAAAGAACAATCTCTTCAATAAATGGTGCTGGGAAAATGGAATATCCATATTTAAAAGAATGAAACTAGTCCCCTTTCATCTATACAAAAATCAAATCAAAATGGATTAAAGACGTCAATCCAAGACTTCAAACTATGAAAGTACTACAAGAAAACATTGGGGAAAACTCTCTAAGACGTTGGAGTGGGCAAAGATTTCTTGATTAATACCCCACAAGCACAGGCAACCAAAGCAAAACTGGACACATGGGATCACAATCAACTTAACAAGCTCTTCACAGCAAAGGAAATAATCCACAATGGGAAGAGACAACCAACAGAGTGGGAGAAAATATTTGACAACTACCCATCTGACAAGGGATTAATAACCAGAATATATAAGGAGCTCAAACAACTCTGAAGGAAAAAAAAATCTAATAATCTAATTAAAAATGGGCAAAAGATCTGAATAGGTATTTCTCAAAAGAAGGCATATGAATGGAAAACAGATATATAAAAAGGTGTTCGACATCACTGGTCGTCAGAGAAATGCAAATCACAACTAAGTAAGATATCATCTCACCCCAGATGAAACAGCTTTTATCCTAAAGACAGGCAATACAAAATTATGACAAGGATGTGACAAAAAAGAACCCTTGTACACTGTAGGTGGGTATGTAAATTAGTACAACCACTATGGAAAACAGTTTGGAGGTTGTTCAGAAAACTAAAAATAGAGCTATCATGGTCTAGAAATCTCATTGCTAGATATATACAAAAAAGAAAGGACATTAGTATATAGAAAACATATTTGCACTCTCAGATTTATTGCAGCACTATTCAAAATAGCCAAAATTCGGAAGCAACCTGAATGTCCATCAACAGATGAATAAATTTTAAAAAGTGGCACATTTACACAATGGAGTACTATTTAGCCATGAAAAGGAATGAGATCGTCTCATTTGGAACAACATGGATGGAAGTGGAGGTCAATATGTGAGTGAAATAAGCCAGGCACAGAAAGACAAACTTCACATGTTCTCACTTGTTTGTGGGAGTTAAAAATTAAAACAATTGAACTCATGGAGATAGTAGAAAGACAGTTACCAGAGGCTGGGAAAGGTAGTGAGGAGGGAAGTGAGGTGATTAATGGGTACAAAAATATAGTTAGATAGAATGAGTAAGTTCTGGTATTTGATAGCACAACAGTGTGACTAGTCACTTTTGCAATTCTAGTGGCCATGAATGTTCATTGCCTAGACTCTTAAGAGATTTATCGGATTTTTTTAGTCTGTTTGGGCTACTATAACAAAATACCTTAGACTAAGTAATTTATAAACAATGGAAATTTATAGCTCACAATTCTGGAGCCTGGGAAGTCCAGTGTGAGGGTGCGAGCAGACTTAGTTTCTGGTGAGGGGCCACTCCTCATAAACGGCACCTTCTATGAATCCTCACATGGCAGGTGGGCAAGACAGCCCTCTCAGGTCTCTTTTATAAAGACACTAATTCCATTCATGGGGGACTTAGTCACCTCCCAAAGGTCCCATTTTTTTATGCCAACGTATTGGGGATTAAATTTCAATATATGAATTTGGGAGTTGTGGGGGGCCGGGGGAGGGACAGGGGGCAAACATTCAGATCTCAACAACAGTTTTGAAAAGATTTAAGCTGTTTTATCATGAAATTTGCTCTTATAAGTTGGCAGGTTTGATACTAGTGTCTACATTGTACTGACAGAATAATTATAACTCATTTATGGGAATAGTAGAGTCATAATGAACCCAAACAATTCATCCAGCTCAAGAAGACAGCAAAAAAGGTGGCTATGCCATCCCACTCTACTCCCTCCATACAAATATTTCTTTTTCTTTTTTTCTTTTTTTTTTCAGGAAAAAAGACAATTGTTTGCATTCATTTATGTATGGAATTTTATGCCTCATTTCCAAACTAAGTTCCTGATGGGGATGGTATGGAGAGTGGGGACCGGATATAGGTAAAAATAGATGCACAGGCAATTTCTATTGTACATATACATGTGTTTGTTCTTATATCCCATTATGCCATACTTATCAGTCACAACAATAGCAAGCATAAGGGACAGCCCTGCAGCTGTGTCTGTTTCAACCTGGTTTCAATGTAGGACAGAGCAAAGCTGTACAATTGCTGAAAAGCAATTGCAAATATTTGGGCGTATTGGAAAAAACTGTATTTTTTCCATTCAAACCATGTTAGAATTAACACATAGAAAGTGACTTAACTAAGATCTACCACTCTTCAGAACAGATAAGCAAAATTACCCTCTTTGCAACATGATTTAAATTTTCATTTACTTATTCTGTGTCTAAGAAATATTTATTGAGTGTCAGTATGTAGTGGACATTTTACAGGAAATTTAGTTACATAGTTAGCAAAAGTAACAGTCTAGAAAGCGAGACAATTATACAACAACAGAAGTAAATATAAAATTACAAGAAGGAGAGGTACTTGATGTGTTAAGTGAATATAATAGGAGGACTTACTTAGATTGGAAGATCAGAAGCTGTTATCCTGGAAGAGGGAGAAGCCAAATTGGCATGGATTGCGGAATGAGTAGAAATTGTGAAATTGTGGCTGGAATGCTTTTAAATGATGGCAATGGAATATGAGATGAGATGGGAGAGTTAGAGAGTAACAGGATCAACAGGATATTATGTCGTCTGGCCATATGTTCCAGCTTTCCCAGGGTAGTCCAGGTTTATGTCAGTTGTCCTAACACATCCATTAATAGTTCTCCTTTATACTTACTAAAGTGTCCCATTCTGAACTACAAGTTATATATTCACCCTGTCTACAGGCCATTTTATAGAAATTATCCCAAGGTGAACTCACTGAAATTTTAACCAAAGAAGTCATAATTAGACTTGATTGTAAAAAGTAAAAATGACACTCTGGTTGCATCAATGCATTGTAGGGGGTGGGAGGTTGTAGGGACTGGTTAGAGGATCTTCAAGTTCAGGACAAAAGTGATGTCTTTCACATAGCAAGAATGGATCCATTGGAGAGCTTGAGAGAACTTGAGGATATTTTGGAATGGATATCAGAGATACGGGAGAAGGGGAATAGGTATTAGGAATGATTCCCAGGTTTGTCTGTGTGTGTGTGTGTGTTGAGTAATAGCACAAAGCTGTGGTGCAGGAATAGAACAAGCAGATCCTGGAGTCATCTAGATTTGCATTTTTTCCAAATTGGTAAAATGAACAGTCTGAAGAACAAGGATGTTAGGGATGTCAACATGAGTGTTATTTATTTATTTTTATTTTTACTATTATTTTTTGAGATGGAGTCTCACTCTGTCACCCAGGCTGGTGCGCAGTGGCCCAGTCTCGGCTCACTGCAACCTCCACCTCCCGCATCCATGCCATTCTCCTGCCTCAGCCTTCCAAGGAGCTGAGACTACAGGTGCCCACCACCACACCCAGCTAATTTTTTGTATTTTTAGTAGAGACGGGATTTCACCGTGTTAGCCAGGATGGTCTCGATCTCCTGACCTCGTGATCCGCCTGCCTTGGCCTCCCAAAGTGCTGGGATTACAGGTGTGAGCCACCACGCCCGACCCAGCATGAGTGTTATACCATGCTATCCAAGCTGAATAAGGAGGACCATAAAGGAAAAAGACTGATGGATAAAGCAGAGGGATCAATGGTCTGTATACCCTGGTGATGCCAAAGAAAGATCATAATTGGACAACTTAATCAACCAAGCTGGAATGTTATAAACTTTTGATTGTAGAACAAATTTTGACATAAAGGCGACAAGATAGAAGTTATGACCTCAGGAGTCTATGACCAAGAGGACAAACTCCTCTCCTTTCTCACTCTAATCTAAAGCTCTGCCATGTCTCTCCTGGCTTAATGCAATATTCTGGCTGTTCTCCCTGCTTCCTGTCATACAATTTTTATCCCTCATCTCATTTCAACCTGAGTCTTTTTTTTTTTTTTTTCTTTTTTTGAGACGGAGTCTCACTCTGTCACCCAGGCTGTAGTGCAATGGCATGGTCTCGGCTCACTGCAACCTCCGCCTCGTAGTTCACCTGATTCTCCCATCTCAGCCTCCCGAGTAGCTGGGATTACAGGCGTGTGCCACCACGCCCAGCTAATTTTTGTATTTTTAGTAGAGACAGGGTTTCACTATGTGGGCCAGGCTGGTCTTAAACTCCTGACCTCGTGATCTGCCTGCCTCAGCCTCCCAAAGTGCTGAGATTACAGGTGTGAGCCACTGTGCCTGGCCTCGAGTAATCTTTTTAAAGTGCAAGTCATTCTGAACAGCTCCAGTTCAGAAACTTTCAATGGCTTTTTAGAATTAAATTCAAAATTTATTTTACATATGAGGCCATATGTACTTGGCTTCTAGCCACTTCTCCAGGTTCATTTTCCTCTGGTCCAGGTGAGCTTCTTGCTTTTTCTCCAACCTAACAAACGAACTCTAACTTGGGAGAATATTCTTGCTGTTCCATCAGTTCTGTCCCAAGATGTTGCATAGATCATCTTTAGGTCAGTACAATCTTTACTTAAACATTACTCTTCAGAATCCTTTCCTGACTGCTCTAAAATAGCATTATTTCAGACAATGTTTTATTATTTAATTTTGCATTGTTTAATTTCATGGCACTTAATTACCTGACATTGTATTACACAGTTATTTATTATTTTCTAAGTCTTTTCCAGTGGAATGTAAGCCCCTTGCAGCTAGAAAAAATTATTTTGGTTTTCTGCGATAGGTAATGACTAGGAGATTAACCATTTTGGTTTACTGTATAAGCAATGACTAGGAGTTTGATAAATATTTATTTTATGTAATTGTTAGTAGGAGATCAGGAGATCAAGGAACTGAAATGGTTGACCACATGGATGCTGAGGTCCCCTAGGCTGGACAAAAGTTGCTTTTTTAAAAAAATTTATTTATGTATTTATTTTTATAGAGATGAGGTCTCAGTGTTGCCCAGGCTGGTAGAGAACTCCTGAGCTCAAGTAATCCTCCTGCTTTGGCCTTCCAAAGTCCTAGGATTACAGGCACGAGACACCACACCCAGCCTAGACGAAAGTTGGCAATTACGTGGTAGTGAAAGGGACATAGATGAAAGACAGCAATTAGGAAGGAGAGATTTTTATATCCATATTTGTAATTGGTTCAGTAATTCAGTAGTCAATCAAAATCTTGTCAACTCTCATATACTTGTATTTTCCTTCTGCAAATGATTCAGACTTTTGTTCAAAATTAAGCATAAATACATATTTATTTTGACTATCATTTTGTATATATTGCTTCTTCAAATGGAATTATTTAAATATTAAGGAAATTTGCATACAAAAGGAAGTGTCTCTCCAAATCATTGCCTAACTCAAAACAAAAGCTATAGGTATTTTATGAATAGAGCTTAAAATATCTTAAAAAATACTGACACTGAAGTTTTCTTTTATTACATTTATATTTTATGCATTCTATTAACATACAAAGTTTGTCCTCTTCCTTTCTAAAATATATATTCATGTACAGTAGTTTCCTCCTTATCCCCAGTGGATGCCAGAAACTGTATATAGTACCAAAAACACATATAGTATATGTGTTTTTCCTATACATCAAATTTTTTGATAAAGTTTAATTTATAAATTAGGCATAATATGAGATTTTCAATTGCTAATAATAAAATAGAACAATTATAACCATATACTATAATGAAACTTATGTGAATGTTGTCTCCCTCTCTCTCAATATCTAATTGTAATGTACTCTTTTTCAGACCACTGAAACTATTTTCAGACCACTGTTGACCAGAACTGTGGAAAGTAAAACCAGGGAAAAAGGAGGACTACTATTCACTTTTTTTTTTTTTTTTTTTTTTGAGACGGAGTCTCGGCTCTGTCGCCCAGGCTGGAGTGCAGTGGCGCGATCTCGGCTCACTGCAAGCTCCGCCTCCCGGGTTCACGCCATTCTCCTGCCTCAGCCTCCCGAGTAGCTGGGGCTACAGTCGCCCGCCACCTCGCCCGGCTAGTTTTTTTTTTTTATATTTTTTAGTAGAGACGGGGTTTCACCGTGTTCGCCAGGATGGTCTCGATCTCCTGACCTCGTGATCCGCCCGTCTCGGCCTCCCAAAGTGCTGGGATTACAGGCTTGAGCCACCGCGCCCGGCCTTCACTTTTAAATAGTTGGATGAATAGAACTGTTTTTGACTGTAACAGAATACCCAATCAGTTGATTTAAAAACATTATTGAATAAAAAATCTAAAAATTCCCAGGAATAGTATTTGATTTTTTAAAGCAGAGCCTGGCCTAGGAGGTCAAATGATTAACTTCTTTCCCTCTGTTGATTTCATTATACTCCAGCCAGCTCTAGTCTCATGTCATTATGAATACCACAGCTATGATGGAAGAGAAAACTTGCCTGTCTCCAGGTGACCCTGGTAAAAAGTTATCTCATTATATTTCATTAGGTCTGAGTGAGGCCCATGCAAGGTTCTGCTCTCCATCCCAACTCCTTCCTCTTTCAAGCAACCTCCTGAAGCTGAGAAGAATGGGTGCATCAAGACACATGGAATGAGAATGTCGCTGAGGCATTTCCCTAAAGAATAACAGTACTATTACCAAAAAGGTGGAGGGGAGGTGAGGACTAACAAAAATCACAGCTTGTTAGAAAGTCTTCCAAACATGACTGTAGTCTTTGTGATAGATTCATATATAATAAAAACATTTAATATTCTGTTTGAGAGTTCCTTACATTTAAAACATTGGGATTAAATTGAAGATACTCTGTTGACCAGCAATAAAACTATTCATTAATCTGCTATGTGACAGAAATGCATACAAAATGTAAACTTATGGTAGAATATATGAGAATATATGGACTTTGAATGAAAGAACTATGGACTTTGAATCAGGAGCTCTTGATTTATTTTCTCTGTTCTGATGCCTGTTTAACTCATCTAGACCTGAATTTCTTTTCTTCCTGGATATTTGATGATTTATTCCTTACCCACAGTTATTAGTCAGAGTTCTCTAAAGGGACAGAGCTAATAGGATAGATGTATATGTAAAGGAAAGTTTGTTAGAGAGTATTTACTCACACAATCACATGGTGAGGTCCCACAATAGGCTGTCTGCAAGCTGAGGAGCAAGGAAGCCAGTCTGAGTCCCAAAACCTCAAAGCAGGGAAGCCGACAGTGCAGCCTTCAGTCTGTGGTTGAAGGCTCAAGAATCCCAAAGCTGAAAAACTTGGAGTCTGATGTTCAAGGGCAGGAAGCATTAAGCAAAGTAGAAAGATGTAGGCCGGAGACTAAACCAGGCTAGTCTTTTCACGTTCTTCTGCCTGCTTTTATTCTGGTCACACTGGCAGCTGATTAGATTGTGCCCACCCAGCTTGAGGGTGGGTTTGCCTCTCCCAGTCCAATGACGCAAATGTTTCTCTTTGGCAACACCCTCACAGACATACCCAGGAATAATACTTTGCATCCTTTAATCCAATCAAGCTGACACTCAATATTAACCATCACACATAGTTTCACTTTTCACTGCTTTGACCCTTTTCTATGCTGTTAGAATTTTGATAAACATTACACTGTAGCTTCAATTTAGAAAGAATGTGTAAATATATCATTAGGTTATATGACCCAAGAGTTCTATATTTCTCTTCACTTCTTCCAATCCCTCTTCCACATCTAGTAATAAGAATGTTTAGTTTTCTTCATGCAATTCTTTTTATTAATTCAAATTAATTCCTGGATGCTGTGCAGTTAATTTACCATTGGTTATAAGTTTGGGTTTTTTGACATAGGTGTTTTCACAGGCTATTACTGATACATAGGAGAGTTAGTAAGTTTTGTATTTTTATAAACAATATACTTTTCTAGTCACTTTAACGGACTTCTAGCAATTGTAATATTTTTTATGGGATTCTATAATGTATTCCTGGAATAAAATTATGTGATATGTAAATAGTAATTTTATCCCCATTGTATTTTAACTGCTTTGTATTTTATTTTCTTGACTAGAGTTTCCAAAAACAACAGTGTTTGTCAGTGTTTGGTTAGAAAAACAAGTAATTGAGTAGGAAGGGTTTTCATGCAACCACATAAGCTTATTAAAAGACAATTCACCACAGCATTTCTTTATATCTTGTATTAGTTCTTGTTCTGGACTATCGTTCCAAGGTTGTTTAATAGTAAATAGCCTTGAAATGTAGCGATAGTGTTTCCTTCTGGGGCAGAGAATTTATTTGATCAGAATAACAAATATAATGTCCTTCCCCCTGTACAAAGTTTGCTCAAGTTTTCTGGCAGCTGCCGTATAAGATTGAGGTGTCCTAAATTCAGGATTTCTCAGCTGTGACATAAAGCCACTATGTGTGAAGCATCTACCCATATGGCTTCACATCACTCCTATGGGACTTGGGCAAGGGGACCTGATGTGAACATGAGGCTCATGCTGCCTGATGTGCCCATGAATAATACAGTTCTTTGTCTCCGACCCAGCAGGCTCATGTCTTCTGCCAGCATTTATGAACCTGTCACAGGCTAACTTGATGCAAGCAGAGTAAAATCTCCAACCCCTCACTGCTCTTGACATTGCTCTCTATTGATGCTCATGAATATTCTTGCAGCTGCTACAAGAGAATGATGGTTTTTCATTCTCTCCTTATGAATTTTTCATGATTACCTCACATTGTGTAATCTAACCAGAGCCCTACAGGCAAAAGTAACACAAATTCCCATAAAACACCATGTCCATTTGTGGATAATGGTTATTCACTTTTTAGCAGTCATGATCTCTTTTTGGTACTCTGTAAATCAACTACAGAATTAGAGTTGCTTTAAAAAAAAAAAAAAGAAGGCCAGGCCAGGTGCGGTATCTCATACCTGTAATACCAACGCTTTGGGAGGCTGAGGTGGGCGGATCACGATGTCAGGAGTTCGAGACCAACCTGGCCAACATGGTGAAACCCTGTCTCTACTAAAAATACAAGAAATTAGCCAAGTGTGGTGGCCCATGCCTGTAGTCCCAACTACTCAGGAGGCTGAGGCAGAAGAATTGCTTGAACCCGGGAGGCAGAGGTTGCAGTGAGCTGAGATTGTGCCACCGCACATCAGCCGGGGGGTAAAAGAGGGAGAACCCAAAAAAAAAAAAAAAAAAAAAAAAAAAAAAAAAGGCCAGACGCAGTGGCTCACACCTGTAATTCCAACACTTTAGACACTTTAGGAGTCTGAGGCAGGTAGATCACTTGAGGTCAGGAGTTAGAGACCAGACTGGCCAATATGGTGAAACCCCATCTCTACTAAAAGTACAAAAATTATCTGGGCATGGTGGTGCGTGCCTGTAATCCCAGCTACTCAGGAGGCTGAGGCAGGAGTATTGCTTGAACCTGGGTAATGGAAGTTGCTGTGAGCCAAGATGGCACTACTGCACTCCAGCCTGAGTGACACAGTGAGACTCCGTCTCAAAAAAAAAAAATCACCAACACATCCTATATAAATGTAGGAGAGTGAAGAGGAAAATAATAACATATACAAATATATAACAAACCAAGGGAGAAAATATCCATAGCTTATACAGTCCTAATTCTATAACTAGTTGTGAAGCCATTTTGATATTCATTTTTCCCTTATTCTAATACCTGTTACCACAGGTCCTTCAATTGATCATAAGTTAGTTTAGTTTTGTTTGTTTATTTGATTCACCAAGTTTCATGATCCAAACCTTTATTCCAAATGGATCTGTTATTAATGCTTCTAACTGCATTAGATTGATGTTGTCTTCTGTTCTATCATTGTATAGAAATTATAAGAAGCGCCCCAGGGTATAGAATCCTCTCAATTCCATACTTCTAATCCCCACTTTGTAGCATCAGCCTTCTTTTTCAATGACAATTGGAACCAGTCACTTTATCTATACAATTCTCATTTCCCTTCCCTGCCTCCCTCAGAAACAACCCTTCTAAACCAACAGAGCACAGATTTGAGGGCATTAAAGCACAAAAAATTATTGATCTCTTTTCCACCCTCAGTTCCCAGACCCATATATTCTGAATATGGGAGATAAAACACCATAAACTGGATACTGTTTTAGAATACCTAGTGAATCTTTGGGACAGCATATCAACCCCTCATGGTCCATTACTAAATCTATAACCTAAGTCAGTTTTTAATATATTATGCATAGTTCTCTCATGTTAGCAGCTTCTGTTGACAGTGGATGTGGCAATACTTTTGATTCTCATGAATACGAGATTAAGAGAAGAGCTTTAGTTATTTTGCTATAAAACTAGTTCTTTGATCGGAAGTAATATTGTTATTGGATACCAGGATGTTGAATAAAGCATCCAGTGAAAGTCAAATTTCTGCCATTTCCATAATGAAAGGAGAAAGGGTTAGATGGTTCTGTAGGAAATGGTACTGCATCAGATACCCTGTGTAGGTCTTTGCTGCTGGCAAGAATGTTATTCAGCAACTGCCGAATCATCTACCCCAATTATGAATTCAGGAACCTGAGAAATAACTCTAGAGTGGACTCACGGACCTAGGGACCCATTTTGAAGGGAACTTGAACCAAAACCTCACTTATTTTCTGGCCTCCATAAATCCCCACTCTAATGAAGGACGAAGGCATTTTAGGACTTCTGGAATTCATGTCAGTTCAGAGCCAGTGCTCAGTTATCCCTGAAATTCCTACATATTTCCCCTTCTGCATTGCATAGTCACCGGATAAATGGCTAAAGTTATTTTGATGAAGGCCAGGAAGAAGATTTTACTTGTGTCACTGTTGAAAGGTGTTTCCTCAAATGGACCTCAAATGTTTACTCAAGATGTAGTCATATGACCTAGATTTTGCCAATGATACATGTATGCATGTGTCCTGGATGTGGAAATGTGTATTATGTGGCTAAAGTTGTGTTGAGGAAGGTTGATTTTCTGGCTAGTATGACACAGGCACTGGTTTGTTGGAAAAAGCACTACCAGAGGTTCTGATGCTCAATTCTGAGTGCCACAGAAAGCATATAGCAGTAGGAGATGACATTTTAGCTACCTATGTCTACGATATGGTTGGACGTTTTTTCTGGCTGTTAAGCTTCTCTGTCTTATCAGAAGATTCTGTGATCGATCTAATATCTTTTTTTTTTTTTTTCTGAGATGGAGTCTCACTCTGTTGCCCAAGCTTGAGTGCCATGGCACAATCTTGTCTCACTGCAACTTCTGCCTCCTGGGTTCAAGCAATCTTCCCACCTCAGCCTCCCAAGAAGCTGGGATTACAAGCATGTGCCACCATGCCTGGCTAATTTTTGCATTTTTAGTAGAGGTGGGGTTTCACCATGTTGGTCAGGCCGGTTTCAAACTCTTGACCTCAAGTGATCCGCCCACCTCAGCCTCCTAAAGTGATGGGATTACAGGCATGAGCCACCGTGTCCAGTCTATCTAATACCATTTAAATAAATTCTTTCTTTGTGGAGGTGATAGGAGTAGATTCTGTTGTTGGAGCAAAAATAACTTACTGAATCATTTATATGGAACACTATAGGAAATTAAAAGTGCTCAGGAATAGAGCTTAGCCCACATTTGAATAAGTGTTCTCCATAAGTACGGGAAGATTAGGAGGACATAATAATCAATACAGAATACCATGCTAAGGAGAGATCAGTCAAAGATTTTATTATCTCTGTAGATGAGGGCAATTACTGAGCTAGTAGCAAATCAGTATCATCATGCCCTCTCAGTAGAGGAGAGTGAGGGCTGAATGAGAGCTGCAGATCTGAGGCTAAATCATGGCCCCAAACACTTAACTAGCTGTGAAACCTTTGAAAAATTGCTTAATCTCTTGTAGTCAACTTTCACAACTTTCAAGTGGGAATGGTAACACTTGACTTTCAGAGTCATTAGGATTTAATGAGAAAATGAAAGTGCCTACCATAGAGGTTGATACACAATAGATGTTATGTAACTATGAATTTCTTTACTCCATTCTTCTTTGCTCACTCAAAAGCTAGTCTTAAAATTTGGCATATAGTTAGTGATAGTAACGGTGTTATAAAATATGGAAACACAAATCTGATTAATTTCTGAATGAGTTATTACTTTTGACTTTAAAAACCTAGAATAAATTCATCACATTTTATAGAACAGAAACTGTGTCTATATAGAAAGAAGTAGACATAAGAGACTCCATTTTGTTCTGTATTTGAGATGCTGTTAATCTGTGGCCCTACCCCCAACCTTGTCCTTGGAAGAGACATGTGCTGTGGTGACTCAAGGTTTAAAGGATTTTGGGCTGTGCAGGGTGTGCTTTGTTAAACAAGTGCCTGAAGGCAGCTTGCTGGTTAAAAGTCATCACCATTCTCTTAATCTCAAGTACCCAGGGACACGTACATTGCCAAAGGTCACAGGGACCTCTGCCTAGGAAAGCTAGGTATTGTCCAAGGTTTCTCCCCATGTGATAATCTGAAATATGGCCTCGTGGGAAGGGAAAGACCTGATTGTCCCCCAGCCTGACACCCGTGAAGGGTCTGTGCTGAGGAGGACTAGTACAAGAGGAAAGAAGGCCTCTTGGCGATTGTTGGTGGTTGAGATAGAGAAAAGCATCTGTCTCCTGCCCGTCCCTGGGCAATGGAACATCTGGATGTAAAACCCGATTGTATGTTCTGTTTACTGAGAAAGGAGAAAAACCGCCTTAGGGCGAAAGGTGGGACTTGCTGACTGCAATGCTGCTCTTTATGCACTAAAAAGGTTTATGGAGATGTTTGCATATGCATATCAAAACACAGCACTTTTCCTTAAACTTATGTCACAGAGATCTTTATTCATATGTCTTACTGCTGACCTTCTCCCTACGATGATCCTACTATCCTGCTATGTCCCTTTTTTGTAAGATGGTAAAGATAATTATCAATAAATACTAAGGGAACTCAGAGACCGGTGCCGGCATGGGTCCTCTGTATGCTGAGCGCCGGTCCCCTGGGCCCACTTTTTCTTTCTCTATACTTTGTCTCTGTGTCTCATTTCTTTTCTCAAGTCTCTCATTCCACCTACCGAGAAATGACCACAGGTGTGGAGGGGCAGGCCACCCCTTCAATTTTGAAATAGTTTTGGATTCACAAGAAGTTGCCAAAAAATAGTACAGAGTCCCCATGTACCCTTTACTCTGCTTCCCCCACGGAAATAATCTTATAATACATTGTCAAAACCAGGAAATCAATGCTGATACAATATTGGTATTGTACTTTGGCACAATACCATTGAATCAAATATAAATCCTTACTCACATTTCACCTGTTTTTTTCATGCTTCTTAGTTTTTAGTATGCAAATGTATAGAATGCAAGTATCTATCAATCCATGTCTTATCACACAATATTTATTTAGAAAAAGTACAGTAATTTCTTCCAAATTCAATACAACATTTAATGATGTGCAAAAATCTGTTTAAATTACATTCTGTATACAATTGGGTACGTCGTTGGAATCATATGCTAGACATTTTGAAAAGGATACAGAGTGAATATGCATTTAAACTCCCCTCCATTTATAAGTTTAAAGTCTCTGTCTTACTTGGTAAGTAAAGTTTATCACAAAAAATTTTCCTGTTTTTGGTTGTTACTCTTTGTGCACATTATCTCAATGAATTTATTTTTTTCTGTGTGTTTACCATAGTACAGCATGCAAAGTCTATATTACCGTATAAAAAGCAAGAGTTGTGTTTTTTAAAAACACTGACTGATGGTCTGTAGAAACTATGTTTAAAGCACTACAGATCCTAACACTATAGTATCATATTATATTTGTATTTACTAGGTTTTAGTTGAATTTCAGAAAATTTGCTGGTGAATTTGGGATGAAGTATGCGTTTTTTTTTTTTTCTTTAAAATAATAAGTAATAGGCTCTTGGTTAGTTGGTTTTTTGTTGTTGTTGTTGTTGTTGGTTTGTTTGCTTTTTGAGATGGAGTTTAACTCTTGTTGTCCAGGCTGGAGTATAATGGTGATCTCAGTTCACTGCAACCTCTGCCTCTCAGGTTCAAGTGATTCTCCTGCCTCAACCTCCTGAGTAGCTGGGATTACAGGCGTGTGCCACCATGCCCAGATAATTTTTGTATTTTTAGTGGAGATGGGGTTTCACCATGTTGGCCAGGCTGGTCTCGAACTCCTGACCTCTGGTGATCCTCCCACCTCAGTCTCCCAAAGTGCTGGGATTACAGGTGTAAGCCACCACACCGGGCCTAGGTTATTGGTTAGTTTTCTCAGACAAAATTTTGATTCCCAAAAACAGATAACTAACATGTGGGAGATGCTATTAATAGCATGTGGATTTAGTAATGCAGAGATTCTCTAAAGCGAATAAACAAATATATGGAATGGGATAATTTAGATATCACATTTGATAAACTGGTCCATCTAAGAAGTTAAAATATGACTAAAATAAGACTAAAAATCAGTGAGAAAGGAAGATTTTATTCAATAACAAGATGCTAAGGAAAAACTTTCTGAAAACCAAAAACTTTAAACATCTTAGCCTATAATCTTTGTTTCTACTCATTCTCTTCCCTTTCCTGGAAATTTTGTTTTTCCTATTTTCTAACTTGTAATAGTCTACTCTTCTCTCAAATGATAATTCCACTGGCCCCTCCATAGCTCTTTCTTTTCCTCACTATCGCTACCCCCACTTCCATTCCCCCAAGAGTTCCCTGGATGTTTTCATTGGAATGAGTTGGGCTCTCCCTGGTTCCCCTAAAGCACATGGTCTCTGTTCGCCTTATAGCACACATTTAATTCTGTTTTGCATTGTAAATGGTACGTTAGTGTTGGTCTCTCTAGTTCTAAGACTGATTGTTGAGGGGAATTTGATTCAAGGCATATCAAGCAATTCTTTCTGATTTGCCACTGTGGGAAATTTATAGTGCTAGAAAGACAAGATTAGGTCTGTTGAAGAGGGACTAAGAAATGTGGCCACACCTGCTTTTCTTTCTTTTCGAATTTGTGGATACTATCCATGGATACTGATAGACGGTTTCCACCTGGTGAATCCTGGTGCTCTACTCAACCCTCTTTTCCTGTCTCCATTGAATTCCAGTAGTGCCATTACTTATCTTTTGTTCAGGTTTTCCTCATTGCAAAGATCCCATGACTTCTCTCAGTACAGATGCGTACCTTTATACAAAGTCTAAGACATAGATTGCTTATTACTATAAGTAAATGGATTGCCTCAAATTAAGGGCATCTTTGTATCCTCCACTTGAGAGGCCCTATTTCTGCCCTACTTTTAATTATGCCTAAGAAGATGCAGATAAATTATCTTTATTTCTACAAGATATTGGTTATGTGAATCATCCAAGCTTGTAGATGAGAGCAAAAGTTATATTTGAGTTTGGTGTTTGAAAGGACACAAAGATAGATGTGTACCCGCCCCCCACCCGCTACACCCTTGTTCTGCTCTCTAATCTTTGCACATACCAGAGATTTCGTAAGTTCTGTGAGTACCTGGTTTTCTGCACGTACCAGAGATTTTGTTTTGCACATACCAGAGATTTTGTAAGTTCTGAGGCAAGGTCACAAGACGTGTTTAAGTAAGATAAACTCTTGCTGCCATAAACCTGCTCTCCCGCCTCAAAGTTTGAACCAAAATATCAGAAATGGCGGGAACCAATCATAGTTAGCCAAATCGCCTTGTTCAAACACTAGCCAATCATATATCTGATTTGTATAATAACTCTATGCCCACTTTTCTTAGACTATATAACACTGCTCGGAGCTCAGTGGGGGAGCTCTCCTGCCCGTCTGGTTTTGCGAGCGAGGGAGAGTTCCAGGTTCGAACCTGTAATAAAGATCCTTGCTGCTTAGCTTTGACTCTGGACTCTGGTGGTCTTCTTCGGGGAATAAACGGTCTGGGCATAACAGTGTTGAAATAAAAATCAAGGCTCTGAGGAGAAAAGGATTTTATTTATAGGTTATTTTTATCCTATGAGCATCTTTGCCTGGTAGCATTTAAATCAAAGAATTTAAATGTCAATGCAGTTTTGTGTTTCTCTTTCAATAATATTTTTCTTTGGAAAATTCTGATCATGTTATTTGCAGTTATAACACTCAGCTTAAAATTCATGCTTCAAATTTTGCAATCAAGGAATTTTACTCAGAATGGGGCAGTTAGAGTACACGAATGTACAATAATCTCATTTGATTTTCTTTTCAAGAGATTAACACATTTCATGAGTTATTAGCGTTATTTTAATAAGTCCATCTGCTCAGTATCACCTTTGTATGTTTTATTTAGCTTTGGTTATGAGAGCTAACTGAATGCTCCATATATACTGATAAAAATCTATGTGGAAGGGATCTGGCATCTCTCTCTCTCTCTCTCTCTCTCTCTGTCTGTCTGTCTCTCTCTCTGTTGTGTGTGTTAGATTCTGATTAAAATAGATGACTTGTTATTCAAAAAGCAATAGAGGCTTTAAATACTGTTCTTGGCTTCTAAATTGGTTTGTTTCCTTCAATTAAATTCAATATTTTTAGATTTTGCCAGAAAATTGTCAATTAAAAAAAAAGAAAAACCCTTTCTAGCAGCTTGTTTTTTTCCCAAATGAAGAATGTGGAGATAATTGCAGTTGATTTAATTATTAGTTTTGTCACAGTGGATTCATATTAAATATTACAAACTGCAAATTCAGCATTGCCCATTCTGATGAATAACCAGAATGCAGTTATTTTGCTCTTAGGGTAGACCATCGTAGAGATTGTTTAACTCTTTGCAAAAGGAGAATGCAAAATATCTACGAGCTTTTATCTGTCTATAAAAAGAGCAAGTGTATGCACATGTAGATGTCTCTTGTCTTCCCTCTTTTCTCCTCCACCAACACTGCTTAGAAGAATCTTTCTCAGCCCACTCAGCTTCCTCTTCCTTAAGGAGACTTTTAGGTATTAGTCCTTGGGCTTTTGTGATGGAAATTTGGAGAACTGGTAGGGAAAGTCTAGAGATGTGAGCAATGCGGGAGGCAAGAGAGCAAACACCAGAGCTGCTCTAGTTTCTTGATGGGTTTGGGAAGTTGGAGGAGAATTGAAGTTACTCTACGAGTTCAGCTGCAGAGGGTAACAGAATTAGATTTTAGAAAGAGCTATTGTGGATTAGAAATTGTACCTTTTAATGGTAATGGAAAATTGAAAGTATTTTATAATTAAATTAGAATTGATTAGTGGATTAGATTAGTAGATTAGTGAGAACTGGATTTCTATAGTATTTGATTTCTTTCACTCTAGCAATTTGGGGCTGCTTTAACAGAAATGTGGGGAAGCTCTCTCCTCTCTGGTCCCCTGCCCTGAAGATTTTAGCTGCCTTGGCCTCCTCAGATTCCAAACTGTCTCTTAATCTGCAGAGTCAGCTGGGCTATTCCTGGGTTCCCTCTCTGCACAATGGCTTGGGAGCTCTTTCCAGACAGGGAACTGGGACACGCTGTTACCTCATTTGTTACAGCCTCTCATTGTCCTGTACTCTTTACTACCTGTTATCCACTGCCAGAAAACTCTTGCTTCTTACGTTCTTTTTCTCTTTTTTGTTGTTGCTGCTCCTGCTGTTGTTTGGTTTTGTTTCAGTTGTTTAAGGTGGGAGGGTAAATGCAATCCTGGTGATCCCATTCCATCCAGAAACAATCTTATTTTTTTATTCACCTTCAGTAGAAGAGGAATGCCTTCATCGCACTTTTAATCTGATTTGAAACAACCTCCTAAGAGGCAGCATTTACCATGATCAAAGACTCACTCTTGACCTTACTCCCAGGCTTATTCCATGCTGTGATACTTCTTCACCAGGATGCTGCTTCGAGCACAGTGAGAAGACACCTTTGATTTCCCTACATTCTATTTTACATTACTTTCCATTTTGCTTTATGTTCACACCTACATTATCTTTTTTAGAGATTCCACAAGTCAAAAGTACATGATATTTAGTCCACCAGATTTATCACTGAATATCTCCATTTGTGTGTGCATTGTATGGGAGGGGGAGTGAATGGTGTATGTAGCTCTACACTCCCACATACCCAGAAAGACACACAGACTTACACATACCTCCAACATAAACAATGGCATACGACATTTTGTGATATTTATCCAGCTATAATGATTTGTCTGCAGATTAACTTTCTCTATTTCTGGGTTTGAGTGTGGTCTACATCTCAGTTCACTGTGATCCTTCATGTTCAGCATCATAGTAAGGTTTGTAACTAAGAAACTTAACTCATCTGCTGTTAAATCAATTATAGTATTTTTCCTGTTTTATTAGAAATACTATCTAATTTTCCAAGTCATCTTGGACTCCCTTCTTTCCTTTCCTTCTCTACAGTCAGCCAATTTCCCTTCTTTTGAAAAGCTTTTTAATGCTTTCCACTTTGAATCTTTCAAAGGCATCTTTGAGTCTAAGAAAGGCATTTTGAAAGGACACACAAGGACACTTACTTTGTGTTTCCCCTCAAAATACCTTTCTTAGGTTTAACAAGATTGCTTTCTTTCCTCATTTGGAAACTTCTGAAATCTTTGTTATGTACAAAATCTTTTACCAACCAGAGGAACCCCTTTATATTAACATAGGCTTCCACAAAAACCTGTATGCTCCCTCAAGAAATGTTTTTGATACTATACTTCTATAGAATATGAATATTTCATTTCATGTCTATTTGCTCAGTGTTTGGGAGCCTCTTCGCTTGTATGTCTGTAAGTCACCTACAAATTCATTTACAAATGTCTGAGGATGTAGGTGTTGCTACTAACATTATTGTGTCTGCCTAGTTCTGAACGCTGTTCTACCACATACAAGAAAGCCCAGAAAGAGTAAAATTGTGAAGCCCTTGATGGTGACAACCCATTCACAGTTGAGTTTTCTCTTGTACATAATTAACACTACAAGAAATAATCTGTTTTAACATGTACAGATTTCTCACAGGAAAAAAAAAAAAGACAGATGGAATGGGGAATGCACATGGAAAAATGTGATGGCACAATGAACCTTCCAGCATGCATTTTATGTAATTTACACAAATATGCTCTAATTTTTGAGCCACAACAAAAATAGCATCATTCGAAAATAAAAGTTAAAACTTTGTTGAAAATTATAAGCTTTGATTTAGACATCACATTGTTAGATTTTCCATTATTAAGCATATCATAAGGGCAGCAATCTAAGTATAAACATGCCTCTTTTCACAATTGCACACTTGTTTTAATTGGCACTAATTTCCTTCCAATTTCAGTATCATTTGTTTTCCTTGTGTGGAAAAGCTGAGTGAATTTGCTTTCTGTATCAATACACTGAGGAAAGTAACAAGAGGGCTTTGTTTTGCTTGCAAATAAGAGAAATTGATCCATAATCAATATATGAAATACATTTTGTGAGAAAGCCTCCATCTTGCCCACTTGTTACATATACTGCGTCTGAAACTGGAATGAGGTAATATTATTTTGATATATGCTTTGAGTTTACATTTTCTGTTAGAAATAGGCAGAAATTTGGTCTTTAGATTATGTTTGAAATTAATCCCATGTTTCCCGAGTAGTATGAATTGACAACCATAATATCGTCATTGAACTCTGGTTTTTTTTTTTAAGATTGTTTATTCTCATAAAATAATTCTGCTAGCCTTATATACTATGAAGAATTAAAAAGCCAAGGAAATTATATGTAGCTTTTTATTTTTTTAATGTCTAATTTTTATATTTTGTAGTGATGGAGTCTCACTATATTGTCCAGGCTGATCTCAAACTCCCAGCTTCAAGCAATCCTCTCCCTTCCCCCAGGCTCCCAGAGTGCTGGTATTACAGGCATAAGCCATCATGCTTGGTCCAATATGTAGCTTTTTGTTGTTGGATGCTGCATGAGGATTTTCTGTCTTAGTTCTAAAAGATCCCAGGCTTTAAAAGTTCAAGATATTGGCTTAAGAAAATGTTAAGAAATATCTTAAAGGTGATAGTCAAGTGATTAGTTTCAATATGTTTTTGAATCATTCTCTTTATAAAATCACATGTGTTTTAAAAACTCCTGCATGAAAGATCCTGGATAGTATGGAGTCACTTGAAAGATCCTTACTGCAGAAGAGGCCCACTGACAGGGAGAGTCATGATATTTGGATGGGGTGGGACACACTGCCATGTAATGAGAGCTATCTCTCCTGAAAAGGAACACTTGTTTTATGTAGCTCTTAAAAAGTTCATTTGAAAATTTCAAACATCTCTGGGGATCAAGTTATAGGGTAAGATATTCCTCAACAGTGAGAAATGTTTCATGCCTCTTTCTTTGGTCATTAAAGACAAAGAGTACAGTTTTGGAAAAATCTCCTACTGTCTCTCCTCACCTACAGGAGTCCCTGCAAGGGGCTTTGGGACATTTTATTCTGTCTCATGGAGATAGACCTAGGGATGTGGGCTCATTATCGACATCCAGGACTTTAAAACAGTTTGGCAAGATGCTTGGTCTTTACCACAATTTACTCTCTCTTTCCCATTTGCCCCTGACATAGCTTCTTAAAGAAGGATGTCAATGTCAGAGGCCCAAGATGATGTCTTGCTCTTTCATGGCATCCCAGCGGGTAGCACAATGCTTGTCACACAGGAGGCCCATAACAGACATTTATTCAATAAAGACATAAGTTTATTTGTCTCATGCTGATAATACTAGGTGTCATAAACTGTAAAAATCATTAAGTATATCCACGTAATATTTATTGCATCTCTCTATTCCTGGGTCAACCATAAATTTAAGACTGGGAGCGATCTGGATTTTAACAACATTTTCATTAAAATAGTGTAAATGGCTGGAAGCTCTTGAAATTAAAAAGATGTTTATATTTCCATAATTGTTTTACATTGTGTACAGGCTTAAGATAACCAGCCCATTTGTTTCAAGTACCATATTGGTATCACAGCAACTTTCTTTGGAGGAAGTCATAATGAATGGGAAGTTGAAATGGCGATGACCTGAAAAGATAATTTAACAGTGACTGCAATGACTCCTACTGGGAAGACAATGCTAAATTTCAGGCGAAAATATGGACCCTTATGAAGCTCCATATGCTTTCTTTTTCATAAACTTTTTTGGGTTAGAACAATTTTAGACTTACAGAAAAGTTTCAAGGCTAGTACAGAGTCTCCACATACCTTGCATCCACTTTCTCCTATTGTTAACATCTTCGTAACAGTATGTTAACATACTGCTATGGTATATTTGTCAATAATTAATTAACCAATATTTATATATGATTATAAACTAAATTCAACACTGTATTCAGATTTCATTAGTTTTTATCCATAATGGCCTTTTTCTGATCCAGGATCCTGTCGAAGGTATCACGTTATAATTAATCATCATGTCTCATCAGGTTCCTATCAACTGTAACAGTTTTTCAGGCATTCCTTGATTTTAATAACTTTAACAGTTTTTAAGGGTATTGGTCAGGTATTTTGTAGAATATCCTTCAATTTGAGTTTGTCTGATGTTTTTCTTATAGTTAGACTGGGGTTATGACTTTTTTGAGAGGAAGCTCATAACGGGTGAAGTGTCATTTTCAACACCACAGACCAAGACTATATACTATCAACACAATCTATCACTTATGATACTAACCTTGACCAGCAGTCTGAGACAGTGTTTGTCAGGTTTCTCCACTGTATGGTTACTTTTTTATTTCTCCCCTGTTCTAAAATGTGCTCTTTGGAAGGAAGTCACCAAGGGTAGCCCAGAGTTGAGAGGGAAGTCTTTTTATAAATCATTCTTCTTTAAGGGAGATGAGTCTCTTTCCCCACATTGACTTATTTTCAATCATTTAGTCATATCGTTTGGGTCTATAGACATTTATTTTATCCTTAGGGTAAAATCAGATTCCAGCTTCAGCCATTGGGAACCTTTTATGTTGGCTCCTGTGTCCCTTTGGCATATTCCCATTGTGTCATTTTTGAACACTTCCATAAATTTTGGAACTATGTTATGCTCCAGACTCATCTTGTGTATTTCCTTTCTCATCCCTAAAAACAGACATTTCTCCAGGGATCCCTGGCCTGTTTCCTTATATTGAAGAATGTTTTTAGACATCAAGATCTGAGTGCTAAGTGTGCTTGTTGCTACTGGGGTGTCATTACTATATATATTCACCTATTCAAGGACATCTTGGTTGCTTCCAGCTTTTAGCAATTATGAATAATCCACTATAAATATTTGTGTGCTGCTTTTTATATAGGCATAAGTCATGGTAACTCAGTGTTTACTTTTATGAAAAACTGCTAAACTGTCTTCCAAAGTGGCTGTACTATTTTGCATTCCTGAATGAGAGTCCCTATTGTCCTGCATCCTCAACAGCACTTGGTATTGCCAGGTTTTTAGAAGATTTTAGCCATTCTAATAGGTGTATAGAGGGTTTTGACTCAGTCTTTTCAAGCTCAGAGAGTACCTTTAAACATAGATTTTAGACATCACCAAATTATTGCCTGCACTTTATTTTTAAATCATACATTTTAAAATCAAATCAAACATATACATTTATAAGTGGTAGTCATTGAACAGACACTGCCCACATAAAGTTAATTTCAAGAATCCCACTCCCCTACTGCCAACTTCCCAACCCCCTCCCTCTCTCCAGCAATTCCTCCAGCTCACTAAGACTTCTGATCTATTGACCCTATCAATTTTTTTTTGTCCCTCTAATCCTGCATGTCATTTCTTTTCTTGCTTAAGTCAAATTCCAGGTTCCATCATTATAATTATTCTCTTTTATCCTTCCATGTCTTTTCCACTCTCTCCCTCCTTTGTATTCTCATGGCCAAATTCCCAACTTGACTAAATTCTACTCTCCATCTAATTCCCACTTGCACCAAAACAGCTGAAACTGGTTGGAGAAATCACAAATCATGCTAACTGATGTAACTTTAAGTGGGCCCTTGGTACTAAATAACAATCACATTAATCTCTCTCTTCAATTCATTTTTCTTCTTCTCCCATCTTCTTCTATTTCCTCAAATTTCTAATACTTCTTTATTTATCCTCATTCTCAGATGATAACATTGTTTATTTCATTGAAAAAAGATAAGCCATTAAAAAGGAAATTCCACCTTCCCACCACCAAATTTACAAATCAGTCCATATCTCTACCAACACACATCTATTTTCTATCCCATTGGGATGAATGAACTCTCTGTGCTTTTATCTAATGCCAAATCTTTTTTTTTTTTTGAGACAGAGGCTGGAGTGCAGTGGCGCAATCTTGGCTCACTGCAAACTCCGCCTCCCAGGTTCACACCATTCTCCTGCCTCAGCCTCCCAAGTAGCTGGGACTACAGGTCCCCGCCACCATGCCTGGCTGATTTTTTTGTATTTTCAGTAGAGATGGGGTTTCACCATGTTAGCCAGGATGGTCTCGATCTCCTGACCTCATGATCCTCCCGCCTCAGCCTCCCAAAGTACTGGGATTAGAGGCGTGAGCCACTGCGCCCGACTCTAATGCCGAATCTTTATTTGTACATTAGATTCCTTCCACTCACACTTTTTAAAATGACTTAGTCCCTGAAGTTTTTACCTCTCTTATCCCTTTCATCAGTTTTTATCTACATTTATCCATCTTAGTTTTCATATCCAGCCATGCTGTAAAATCTCTCATCTTAAAAACAAAAACAAAGCAAACTTTAACTCCATACCCACATTTCCTCCAACAACTACTCAATCTCTGTTGCCCCTTACAGTTAAGTTCCACTAAAGAGTGTTCTCTAGTCACTCCTTTTCCCCATTCGCTCTTAGACCCGCTCCAGTTTACCTTATCCCCTCTTGCCATGTTCATTAATAACACTCACTGTGACCAACCTGATGGTCACTTCTCAGTGCCTATTTACTGGACCTACCCATAGCATTTTACCTAGAGGTCTTACTTCATGAAAGACTAGTTCTTGAACCCTTACTTTCTCTTGGTTTCCTCCTACTTCATGGCTGCTCCTTAATACCCTAGTCATCATTTAATAGTTAATTTGGTGCAATAAATACTTAAGCCACTGTTTTGAAAAGATAAATGAATAATTTCTTTAAATGCCTGACTCTTACTAGGAAACTTGGGCTTAGAGATATCTTTAAGTCACAAAAATCAGAAATTGTGTTTTCTTATTTTACTCCTAAGAAATAATTCAGGTAATATAAAATGAAAATCAGGTATATTCCCATTTTTAAAAAAAAACATTTTCTGCTGAAAAGTTAATACAAAATGCCACTTTTTTGCCAGAGATCTACCAAGTTTCATTGGGTTCACAAGCCTTCTACTGACCTAAAAACTCTCCAACATGTTTTTTAGAGGCTTGCTTTGAGAACCAAGAAACAAACTTATTTATCAGCTCAGCATTTCAACATCTATTAGTTCACATAAGGCAGATAAAATTTATTCAGCAGTTTTTCCAGCATTTGTAAGAGACATTGCCAGATAATTTTAGTAATAAACACAGACAACACTCAAGATTGAATTATTTTAATTGTATTGCTATTTAAATTAAATAATTTCCATATTACACAAATAATTTTTAGCTGTTATAAATAACTGTTATAGATAATTTTTCACTACTATTTTGGTTATTTTGAAAACTTTTCAATCTTTTATTTTATGAAATAAAATGGTCAGCTCCTGGGAAAGGGGTGCAAATATCCATAAAATAATTTTCTGTTACGGATGAGAAAGGAAATAAATTAATGAAAGTAAACTGACGTAAAGAAATTTAATTACAGTTGAAGTCATCAGAATTAACTGATGATGCCATAAAGACAATGAAATGTTATCAAGGGTCAAGGGAAAACTTTTACACATTTATATGTAATAATGTGTATATGATATGAAATATGCATATAATACATATGTATTCACACACACACACACACACATTCACACATTGGACTAAATTACTTACAGACCCTAAGATGATAAATCTATGGACCCCTCCAATTCAATAGCTTATTTCATTAGAAAGTTACTTTTGTATCCTACAGAACTTTATCAAGTTTTTTCTTGTTGTTTTTTGTTTCTTTAATTCAAGATCAGCCACACACATACATGAAACAAAAGTTTGTGAAAATAGTTTCCCAGAAGTATTTTTGTTTTCTTGACCTCAACAACCAGCTTTAGTTTGTCAGGTAGCTTAGAAAAAAGAACGAACCCAGAGAGCAGGGAGGGCAGACCGAGTTTCCTACCCCTCCATTACTAACGGCAAGATCATTCTAAGACATCATTTCTTTCTCTCTAAAATCTGCATGATAATGTCAGCTATACAGATCTATCTCTCAGGAACATAGTGAGAATTAAATGGAGTCATGTTGCTAAAAATTCTTTGTAAATTATAAAACTTCAAGTAAAGAATTACTGTTAAGACTAAGATATCAAACTGACTAAAAAAAATCTCAATTAGACAGAAATGCATTTAGATGGAGAAGGGTATATTTTGCATAGATTATTCATCAAACAACCTTGTTATCAATTATTTTTTGATTAAAAAAAGCAAATCTAGTATTTTGAGCTCTATTCCACTTCTCTGTATTTATAGAGACAATTATGTTGTATTGTGTGACAAGGTATTAGACATAGGGGCTTCGGAGACACTGAAATCTCTAGATCTCTCCTCATATTGTAGGGAAGTGATGTCTATTCAGCACACTATTCATTGAGTTCTTCAGGAGTGGGAACCATGTCTTGTATCCATAAGCATGCATCTATAGCATAACTTTCAAACTCTCAGCAGGAGCTCACTAAATATGCTTAATTTCCAGATAGAACGGAGTAGAAGGAAAGAGGCATGAGCTGTCAGGAGTTTCAAGATCAAGACTCAGTTTTGTCAGTTATTATGGGTATATGACTTTGATAAGTCACTTCACCTCCCTGGGTGCTCAGTTAAATGAGTATCTGTTAGATGAAGGAATTTAAATATAGTCCCTTCAAACTTTCCACTTTCAATTTTCTATAAACTTAATTCTCATTTATTTTAGATCCCCATTTGTCCTTCCTTAATGTTACACTTGCCAGAGAATGCACCAGCCTTGCATGATATTGCCTGTGACATTTAATCCAACAAAATTTCTAGTCCTGATATGGGAAGAGTTTTGTCTGGAAATATAACTGTATGCTATTGTCTTCCTTGTGCTTCAGAAATATGTAATCTGTTATTTAAGAAATGTGATTTACTGTGGTTTTTGCAAAGAGACAGTATTCAGGGAAAATTCAATTATTAGCACATACACGACTTAATTAAGGAAACTTTGCCATTTAAGTCAATAGTGTTTAAACTTTACCCGATTATTAGACTTATATGGTAGTCTGTTGCTTGGAATGTTTCTCCATTTACAGTAATACTATTTGACTTTGAAGTCAGACCAAGGATCTGAATTGTGCCATATGCCAGACTGTTGATTCCAAAGTAGCCATTTTTAATCACAGTGGTTTTCACCATTCTCTGTTGTTAGGGGAGAGAAACATTTTTAAATAAGTGATGACATATACAGAAATGTACAATAAAAAGTAATTTGGGGAACTGTCAATACTTTGAAACACTTATTTTTAAGATCTCTTGGTACATAGTTTTCTTCAGAAAAATGAACTATTATGTCACAAATACTGAATGCCTAAACTTACGTCACTGAACGTGTATTGGACATAAAGTACTCCCTTCTTTCAATAGAATCTACAAAACAAACATTAACTTCAGAAAATAAAGGTCAATGTTATCTTTTTTTTTTTAATTTAGATTTTGATCAATGAAGCTCCAAGCCCACAAGTTGTCCTAGGTTGTTTACTTAGAATCCTCTGGGGGAAACTTTTTTTAATTGATTAATCACTGGCCTCCAACTTACATTTTTCAAGATGTTCTTTGGAAAATAAAAACTAAAGTTAATCTGGTGAAGTAGACCTCATCACCTTACCATGCCTTCCACTTTTTCCTCATTTCTTCATTCATTTTATATGGAAAAATAAGAGACAAGGAACTTTGTTTTAGACATGTTTCCAACACTTTCATTTAGCAAGGAGGGATATGGTATAATGTTATTGTGGACAACTTCCTCCTGAATCTCTCTATATTGTCCATATTTGCAAACACAAAATCATAGACAGACATAGGCATCTCTCTCTTCCACTGCCAATATTCTTCTGATTTCAATTCTTGCCTCTAAAATTCAGAAACAATCTCTTTCAAGTGTTAGATATTTAATCAGTTTATCCTGAGATAATTTGCTGAGAGAAAAGAAAATAAAGAAAACTAAAAGGGACATAAAAGAGTTGTAGTTATCATGAAAATCCAGGCCCTGGCAGGGGGCTTCTGTACCTTCCCTTAATTTCCCTTAATTTCTATCCGGAAACAACCAGCCATATTATCTATATGTAAGATTAGGAGAATATCATCCTATTTGGCTTCACATTCTGTTATTCTATCTTTTCATCTTTTTTATTAAAATGATTCTTCTTCTTGCCTGTCTTACTGATGAAAGAGAGACAAGAAAATAAAGACAGATGTGATCTAAATGTGGAGAAAGAAGAAATGTGCTGAGCAGTAACCTCAGAAGCATTATTGTCTGTGATGTAGTCCCTGAAAACTCATTTATGATTTGTAAAATGGAGCCTCTTTGAATATACTTATCCATGTATATAGTAAGTATGCATCATTCTTTTCATGGGAGTCATTTCTATTGTTCTGAGGAAATCTTTTTCTTGAGACAGGGTCTCACTCTGTCACCCAAGCTGGAGTGTAGCCATGCAATCACAGCTCACTATAGCCTTAACCTCTGGGTTCAAGCAATCCTCCTGCCTCAACCTCCTGAGTAGCTGGGACTACAGGCATGTGCTGCCGCATATGGCTAAATATTTTAAAACATTCTGTAGAGATAAGATCTCACTATGTTGCCCAGGCTGGTCCTGAACCTGGGCCCAAGTGATCCTACTGTCTTGGCCTCCCAAAGCATTGGGATTACAGGTGTGAGCCACCATGCTGGGCCTAAAAGTCTTTCCTAATAATTTACTGATCCATGACATTAGATCAAAGGAAAACAGGGATTAAAAAAAAAGAGAAATAAATAAACAAAACACTGATGCTGTGCTTTTGCTAGCTATATCTTGACCTGTTTGCTTGGGTCAAGTCATACCTTTTTCCTCTACTACACAACATTCTTCAACGAAAGGTTCAGGTCTATTCACCGCAGAACCTCAGTAGTGTCTTCTTTCTCTGACTTAACAGCTATACAACTTTCCATTCAAATCCCTACTCCTTAACACTGGTGTCCCCATTCCTCCCAAAATGTCAGTGTATTCATGAGAAGAAATTTTATTTCAGCAAACTAGTAAAATAGGGAAATATGTTCTTCTCTCAGGTAACCATAGTGTATTTTATTAGCACCTTCCTGGAGATAATGTCTCACCTGTGTGGCTTAATCCAGAGGAGTGTCAGAGATAAGGAAAATTTCATGTTCCTGTACAGTAATGTTGAAAAAAGCAGAATTTTGCTATTATGTTGATTACATCATATTTAGTTTGTGGGCCTAGGTCTCCAATAATGTTAAATAAAGTTATATTGAAATCCAGAACATTTCAACTATTGTGCTGTTAGTCTGTTTACCAATAGAATCACCATCATCCCAGAAAATGGAGCAAGATGCTTCTCCCTGTTTGTCTAGAGCAATTCTGAGGCCAAAAGGATTCAGACGGCTATAGAGGAAGAGTGAAAATTGATATTAATTTTCTTTCATAAGTGTGTATTTTCAGGGTTAGAAAAGTCTATCTCCAGTCATCTTATAGAACTATGCAGAAAATTGCTGAGTTCTTTCTGAAACATCTTTACCAAATCTTCACTTATTATCTTTACCAAATGTTCAAGTTTATCTTTGAAGACCTCCAGTGATAAGAAACTTAAAATATCCCTAAGCAACCTATTCTATCTCTGAATAGTTCAATCTGAAAAAAAAAAAAAAAAAAAAAAAAGTTATAGCAATAGTACGGACATCTCATCAAATGCAATTAACAAAGAGCCTTCCACTGGAAAAAGAGGAAATGTTTTTATGATGAACAAAATGATACAATTATTCTACCATGTTGATTGAAGGCAAATCCCTCAGTTTCTTTGGCTTATCTACAACAAAAAGAAAGTTGTAACAAAGTTGTCACAAAGTTGTTGGATTAGAGATCCTGGGAACTGATTTTAAGGTATGAGCAATGGAATTCCAGGGAGAATGAGGCCTGAATAATAACTCAGTAAGTCTGCACAGCTGGGAGTCTTATTAACATCTCAGGAGCAAAAATGCCAGAATCCATGAGCCCCATTGTTGTTTTTCCACAATGGAGACAAGACTCAAGGATTTAATTTTAACCACTTGGCAACAGAAAGGTGCATAACAAGAAAAGAACTACACAATGCAAGCAATAAAACAAACTTACTTTTGGAGAACTTGAATTACAGTGAAAGTTTCTTTAAAAAATGTTTTGGCCGGGCGCTGTGACTCACGCCTATAATCCCAGCACTTTGAGAGGCCAAGGTGGACGGATCACGAGGTCAGAAGATCGAGATCATCCTGGCTAACACAGTGAAACTCGTCTCTACTAAAAATTCAAAAAATTAGCTGGGCCTGGTGGCAGGTGGCTGTAGTCCCAGCTACTCAGGAGGCTGAGGCGGGAGAATGGCGTGAACCCGGGAGGCGGAGCTTGCAGTGAGCCGAGATCAGGCCACTGCACTCCAGTCGGGACGACACAGCAAGACTCCATCTCAAAAAAAGAAAAAAAAATGTTTTGGTTTCATATAAAATATACATATGTCATTATATGCTTCCTATTGAAATGAAAGTTAGATGTGAGACCTGCTCTTCTTGGCAATGAATAATATAATAACTTGAAGTTCAAATGGATTTATTATTCAAGTTAGTCTTTAGAAGCTATGGATCTACTTCAGTACCTGGTTCTGGGCTCCTCTGAGTACTTTTTTTTTTTTAAGACAGGGTCTCGCTCTGTCACTCACGCTGGAGTGCAGTGGTGTGATCATAGAATCCCAAGCTCAAGCGATCCTCCCACATCAGCCTCTCAAGTAGGCCAAGTAGCTGGGACTACAGGAGAGCACCACCATGCCCAGCTAATTTTTTGTATTTCTTGTAGGGATGGGATTTTGCCATGTTGCCCAGGCAGGACAGTGTGCGTTCAATATTTTTAAATATCTGGTCAAAACTCTCTAATGATGTATAATTTTAACTGATTTTTATTTTTAATTAATGTTGATTAAAAGTTCTGAGTTGCTACTATGTATTGTTGATGTAAAATAGAAGTATGAGCAAATTATTGCTTTTTTAAAAAATCTGCTTATTTGCTTGACAAAGTCTTTGATTACATGATATCTATGGAACAAAAATGATTAATCGAATATAACCTAGGTGGGAAAAAAAAGCTCTGGGACCTGACCTAGTCTACATATAAAATCTTGGAGAGACTTTGTGTATCTGAAGTCACTAGTAACTTAAAAATGATGATAGGCATATATTTAGAGAAGCATAGCTTAGAACTGAATCAAATGCTCAAACAGAAAATTATCTACTGGTTTCTCTCACTCCTTTTTCTCTTCCTCTTTGCTTTCTCTCTGTCACATACACACACATATGTGGAAACACAGGTATAAACTCACACATAGGCAACTAATTGTACTACTGATTACTCCAGTCTCTTGTTGCTGGCCCCCTACTCACAACACCCACTCCTTGGAAACTCTGCAAGCAGGAGGGTTGATCATATTCCCTGTGAAGTCTCCAGACAGGGTGTGCCTATTACCTGAGCCTTGTTTTTCTGACTGGAAATCGTGTAGGCAGAATGTATACTCCACGAAGGAAAAGAGGAATTGGTGGCTCACGCCTGTAATCCCAGCACTTTGGGAGGTGGAGGCAGGTGGATCACAAGGTCAGGAGCTCAAGACCAGCCTGGCCAACATGGGGAAACCTTGTCTCTACTAAAAATACAAAAATCAGCGGGGCGTGGTGGTGGGTGCCTGTAATCCCAGCTACTGGGGAGGCTGAGGCAGGAGAATCACTTGAACCCGGGAGGTAGAGGTTGCAGTGAATGGAGATCGTGCCGCTATACTTCAGGTTGGAAGTTTCGTTCCTTTTTCATTTTTCTTAAAAAAAAAAAAAAAAGAAAAAAGAAAAGAGGAATTACATTTAGTGGAGCAGGAACTTCAACAAACTTCTTCTGCCAAGAAGGTAGTATTTGACTCCTACTAGCATAGAACAAGCCAGAGTTAACTGTTCCAATTCTATAACTGGTAAGAAGTCATACATTTCAAGAGACATGGGAAGTTGAAATCCAAACTTCCACTTAAATTCCACAAAGCATCCATAGAACTCACTAACAGGAAGGGTGATTTGAAATGTCTAATTCATTGCTTAAAAAAAAGTACAAACTCCAATATGTAAACCACATAACAGTAGCATTTATTATAATAGTACATACTTATTTCAAAAATTTAACTTTATAACCACACTTATACACTAAAAAGTGTTAAAATTTAATATAATAACATTATAATTAGTCATGACTAATTGGTAGTTTAAAAATAGGTCATGGCTAGGTGTGGTGGCTCACACCTGTAATCCCAGCACTTTGGGAGACCAAGGTAGGTGGATCACCTGAGGTCAGGAGGTCAAGACCAGCCTGGCCAACATGGTAAAACCCCATCTCTACTATAAATACAAAAATTAGCCAGGTATGGTGGCTCATGCCTGTAGTCCCAGTGACTCCGGAGGCTGAGGCATGAGAATCACCTGAACCCAGGAGGCGGAGGTTGCAATGAGCCAAAATCAGGCCACTGCACTCCAGCATGGGTAACAGAAAAAAAAAAAAAAAAAAAGTCACATACCTTTGCTTCCAATTTGAGATTACATTTATAGTCAAAAGTCATTCCCATAAAAATTTGTTGAAAAATTTCTGGGAAAGATTAGTCAATGTTCATCAAACCACACTAAAAGAATGGCGGAAATGAACTCATTAGTTCAAATGAAAGTTCCATGGTAGAGATGACACATTGCTTCTCTCTCACAGTCCACACCCTCCTTGATCATCACAACTGTAACTCCCACTGCCTAAGAGACTAGGTATATCTTGGATGAAAAGATGAGTTGGATTGATAATAATATATTTTGGGAGTAATTTGAACTACAAAATATGGAGAGAGCCTGTCACTTATCACAGAAGCGCAAAGACTGTATAAATATAAAAGTCTTTGTTAGTGTAACTGATAGAGGGTCCCGACTGCGAGTTGTCCGGGTTCTTGGTGTTTTGAAGAAAAAATTGGACAAAATACCCAGCAAAGCAAAAACAGAATGAAGCAACAAAGGAATGAAAGCAGGGATTTATTGAAAACAAAAATACACTCCACAGTGTGGGTGCGGACCCGAGCAGCGGCTCGGGTCAGAATCTTCTTAGGTTCAAATGCCCCCTAGAAGTTCTGTTAACCTAGAAGTTTCCTATTGGCCACTTCTTACTTCTGTGACCCTAGTAACTTCTTACTTCTGTTACCCTACTTCTGTTAGCCCTCAACGGCCCAGATACAGAATCTTCTTGTGCTCAAATACCCCCTACAAGTTGTTACCCTGTAAGTTTCCTATTGGCCGCCTTCCTACTTCTGTTACCCTAGAAGTTTCCTATTGGCCACTTCATGCTCACCTCGTGTAAATGAAGTAGTAGCCCACAATCAGTCTGATTGGTTACAGAAAGCAGACAACCAGAGGCTGAAGTGAAGTTACAAAGGTCACACTCCTGTGCAAATATCTGATTAGTCGCAAAAAGCAACCAATCAGAGGCTAGAGGGAAGTTACAAAGTTATAATTCTATGCAAACGAAGATGTGGCCCACAATCAATCTGATTGGTTGTGGACAGCAACGATTCAGAGACTGGAGTGAAGCTACCAAGTTGCAAATGAAGACTGGACCTGCAATCAGTCTGATTTGTTGCGGACAGCCTATTTTTCATCTGCTGGCAGAAAAGGTCAAAGGGAGTAGTAGCCTCTGGTCCTTTTGTTACTTAGGCATGGCAAGTTAGGGCTTTCTTTTCAATTTAGTTCTAGGAAGTCAGCATGAACAGCTTTAGGGTCCCTGCCTCCAGACCATATTCACCTGCCTCATCCAAAGAGTTCATGACAAGCTGAGTCCCCTTTGCAAAAGCAGTTATTAGTAAAACAAAACAGTCCAATGGAATGCTGAACCCTGGGAATGGCACAACACCAGGCTGAAATTTCACCAACTCTAGCAACTGACCCTGGAATTCTCCATAAAATCCAGTACTGTCATAGTTGCTGTTCTTGAATTTCTATGAGATTTCTTAGGTCAGTTCACCTATATCCCTACTATAAACCTCATACTCAAGCTAGTCAGAATGGATTTCTGGTTTTCTGCAAGATAAAGTACCTGTCTTATGGATTGTATGTAATCTCTATGACACTTTACTATAAAGAAACCTCACTGCAGGGATTAATTTGTTCTTAAGAATTTATTTATTTATTTTAGAATTGGGCTCTCACTCTGGACTCCAGTCCAGGTTGGAGTTCAGTGGCATGATAATAGCTCACTAGCAGCCTCAAACACCTCAGCCTCCTGAGTAGCTAGGACTAAAGGTGAATGCCACCATACCTGGCTAATGTTTGGGTTTTTGAGTTTTTGTTTTGTTTTGTTTTGTTATGTTTTGTTTTTTTAATTTTGTAGACTCAGTATCTCACTGTGTTGCTTAGGCTGGTCGTGAACTCCTGGCATCAAGCAATCCTCCTGCCTTGACCTCAGAGTCATTGGGATTACAGGCATGAGCCACTGTGTCTGGCCCCATTTGCTCTTAAGAATTTAAATGTTTGCATGAAATAAGCAAGTCCAGTCTGCTTCCAAAAAATAATTATCACATTTTGATCTTAAATATTTGCTGATCTATATATGATCAATTCCACTATTTTGAGAAGAGTAAGCAATTCTAAACATAAGGCTTCACAAATAACTAAGTCATCAAATGTACACAGCCCAAGGTTCTAGAAGTCATATAAAAACAATAAAAAATCTCCAAGTTAATGAATTTGTTTTTTTCTATAAAATATCTATAAAGCATATACTGTATGAACGTCGAAGCAAGTTGCTTCAGGAAAATACACATACACAGATCTTTCCCCTTTGGAAAAAAGAAAATATTTGACTTTTAAAATTATTCTGTTGAATTAAAATATTCCAGTTAAAATGAATTAAGCTGTATACATATTTAATCTTATATTAATTGGCATTCAAACCAAGTCCTAGTGAATTCATATAAGATTATGCAGTAGGGCTGGAGAATCTACATGAAACATTTATGTTGTATCAGAAAACATATTTCATGTCTAGATTATGGAATTTTAATGTATAATATTCATCATTTTTCTAAAACACTAAATTTGCTATGTTTCAAAATATTAATGTCTCACTATAATGTAGATATAGATTATTACATACCATGTAATTACTTTGTGGCATTTTAAATCAATGACAATTGTCATACAGTTATGGAAAAATATAAAATATGAAATGCTTATTGATATAGTTTGAATGTTTGTCCCCTCTAAATCTCATGCTGAAATGTGCTCCCCAGTATTGGAGGTGGGGTTTAGTGGGAGATGTTTGGGTTGTGGAGGAATGGAGAGGCCACTAGAATCTGTCCATGCTGATGGGTGAGGGTCTTCTCCTACAGAAAGCCAGTCACACGATGAATAAGAAAGATGACCGTTTTGTCTGATGTGCAGACACCAACACAGAAAGTCAAAAGAGAATAAAGAAACCGAGAAACATGTTTTAAAGAACAACACAAATTTCTAGAAATCAACCATAATAAAACAGTTGTGTAATCTACCTGACAGAGATTTAAAATAATTCTTATAAAGAGGTTCACTAAGATCAGGAGAACAGTGCATGAAGAAAGTGAGAATTTCAACAAAGAAATAAAAAATATAAAAAGTACCAAATAGAAATAATAAAGCTGGAGAATATTAGAAGTAACTCAAATATTCACTAAAGGGGTTCAACAGGAGACTATATCAAGCAGAAGAAATAATTAGTAAATATGAAGAGAGATCATTGGAACATATTCAGTCAGGGAAGCAAAGAGAACGAAGAATGAAAAAGAGTGAAGAAAGCTTAAGAGACTTACGGAATACCATTGAGCAACCAATATATGTATAATGCGAGTCTTAGAAGTGTGAGAGAGAAAGGATCAGAAAGCATGACCTAAAAAATAATTGCTGAAACTTCTTATCTAGGAAAGGAAGTGGAAATACAGATCCAGAAAGCCTAAGAAATCCCAAAGAAGATGGACCTAAAGTAACCCACATCAACACACTTTATAATGAAATTATCAAAAGTACGGGCAGAATGTTGAAAATAGCAAGAGAAAAGCAACTTGCCACATATAAGTGAATACCTGTAAAACTATCAGCAGATTTTTCAGCAGAAATGTAGGACAAAAAGGAGTGGAATGAATTATTTAAACTACTGAAAGAAAAAAATTAAAAGCTGCCAACCAAGAATACTATACTCAGCAAAACCATTCTTCAAAAAATAAAGGAGACATAGACATTTCCATATACACAAAAGATGAAGAAATTCACTATCACTACATGTGCCTTAGAAGAAATGCTAAAGAGATAGATTGCAAAAATTTTCTCCCATTCTGTAGGTCACCTGTTCACTCTGATGATAGTCTCTTTTGCTGTGCAGAAGCGCTTTAGTTTAATTAGATCCCAATTGTCAATTTTCGCTTTTGTTGCCATTGCTTTTGGTGTTTCAGACATGAAGTCTTTGCCATGCCTATGTCCTGAATGGTATTGCCTAGGTTTTCTTCTAGGGTTTTTATGGTTTTAGGTCTTACATTTAAGACTTTAATCCACCTTAGGTTAATTTTTATATGAGGAGTAAGCAAGGGTCCAGTTTCAGTTTTCTGCATATGGCTAGCCAGTTTTCCAAACACCATTTATTAAATAGGGAATCCTAAATGAAGGCAGAAATAAAGATGTTCTTTGAAACCAATGAGAACAAAGACACGATGTACAAGAATCTCTGGGGACATATTTAAAGCACTGTGTAGAGGGAAATTTGTAGTACTAAATGCCCACAAGAGAAAGTAGGAAAGATCTAAAATCAACACCCTAACATCAAAATTAAAGGAACTAGAGAAACAAGAGTAAACAAATTCAAAAGCGGGCAGAAGATGTGAAATAACAGATCAGAGCAGAAGTGAAGGAGATAGAGACACGAAACCCTTCAAAAAAAATCAATGAATCCAGGAGCTGTTTTTTTGAAAAGATCAACAAAATAGATAGAACGTTAGCCAGATTAATAAGGAAGAAAAGAGAGAAGAATCAAATAGATGCAATAAAAAATGATACAGGGGATATCACCCCTCATCCCACAGAAATACAAACTACCAGCAGAGAATACTATAAACACCTCTATGCAAATAAACTAGAAAATCTAGAAGAAATGAATAAATTTCTGGACACATATGCCCTCCCAAGTCTAAACCAGGAAGGAGTCAAATCCCTGAATAAACCAATAACAAGTTCTGAAATTGAGGCAGTAATTAATAGCCTACCAACTAAAAAAAGTCTAGGACCAGACAGAGTCACAGCTGAATTCTGCCAGAGGTACAGAGAGGAGCTGGTACCATTTCTTCTGAAACTATTCCAAACAATAGAAAAAGAGGAAATTCTCTCTGAGTCATTTTATGAGGCCAGCATCATCCTCATACCAAAACCTGGCAGAGACACAACAAAAAAAGAAAATTTCAAGCCAATATCCCTGATGAATGTCAAAATCCTATCCAACACGATCTGGTTGGCTTCACACCTGGGATGCAAGGCTGGTTCAACATAAGCAAATCAATTAACGTAATCTATCACATTTATGTGAACCAATGACAAAAACCACATGACTATCTCAATAGATGCAGGAAGGGCCTGTGACAAAATTCAACTTCCTTTCATGTTAAAAACTCTCAATAAGCTAGGTATCAATTTAATGTATCTCAAAATAATAAGAACTATTTATGACAAACCCACAGCCAATATCATACTGAATAGTCAAAAACTGGAAACATTCCCTTTGAAAACCTGCACAAGACCAGGATGCCCTCTCTCACCACGCCTATTCAACATAGTATTGGAAGTTCTGGCCAGGGCAATCAGGCAAGAGAAAGAAATAAAGCGTATTCAAATAGGAAAAGAGAAAGTCAAATTGTCTCTATTTGCAGATGACATGATTGTATATTTCGAAAACCCCATCGTCTCAGCCCAAAATCTCCTTAAGCTGATAAGCAACTTCAGCAAAGTCTCAGGATACAAAATCAATGTACAAAAATCACAAGCATTTCTATACACCAATAACAGAGAGCTAAATCATGAATGAACTCCCATTTACAACTGCTACTAAGAGAATAAAATACCTAGGAATGCAACTTACAAGGGATGCAAAGGACCTCTTCAAGGAGAACTACAAACCACTGCTCAAGGAAATAAAAGAAGACACAAACAAATGGAAAAACATTCCATGTTCATGGATAGGAAGAATCAATATCATAAAAATGGCCATACTTCCCAAAGTAATTTATAGATTCAATGTTACCCCTATCAAACTACCATTGACTTTCTTCACAGAACTGGAAAAAACTACTTTAAACTTCATACGGACCCAAAAATGAGCCCACATAGCCAAGACAATCCTAAGCAAAAAGAGCAAAGCTGAAGCAATCATGCTTCCTGACTTCAAACTATACTACAAGGCTACAGTAACCAAACAGTATGGTACTGGTACCAAAACAGATACATAGACCAATGGAACAGAACAGAGGCTTCAGAAATAACACCACACATCTACAACCATCTGATCTTTGACATACATGAGTATATTTTACATTGTTTTCAAATATAAGGTAAAAGGCATTTATGAGGTAAAATGCATTGTTTTCAAATATAAGAACAAAAAGAATGTAAGAAAGACAGAGAAATGTGATAAGCCTAGACTGGTTTTAAGTAAAAAATGGTCACTGTGTAAATTGCTTTAAATAACTATATTGTGCTGATATAAAATTCTAGTACTTACCTCTGTAAGACATGGACAGTCATCAAAGCTGGTTCCCAAAGAAATGCTCTGTTGATTTCATGGGTTTTAGGATCTGATGGAAACCTAGACATTTAGAATGAAAACCCATTACTTTAATCAAACTTATGTCTTTGTATAAATAATTAGTTTTACTCAACCAACTTTTGTTGATAGTGATCAATACCAAATTGACCAAAATGGTAAAAACAGGGAAAGTTTGGGAGTACAAGCAGCGCTTTAGAAATAAAAATCTAGTCATCAAGTGAAGTAACTGACATCAATTGTCTTATCTCACCCAAAGATAATTAGGTGTTAAAGCTAAAGTCAAAATAGTGTCAAGTAATCAAATTTTCTATGTTTTTTTTTTGTTGTTCTTGCACCTTTTTGCATCCTGAACATCCTTCAAGTTGCATCAATCCCCTCTTCTACACAGACCTGTTCCTATGTCATTCGTGTTAACCTGACCTTTCTTTGAATTTTTACCGCATTCTATAGCTTATGCCACACACTCAGGGTATAAATATACAATGTTCTATATTGTAATCAATTTTTTTCAAATTTATCATAATCTTCCCAGTTTTCTATGAAAAAGAATCATTTCATCCTTTTTATATATTACACACACTATTTAGACAACAAGATACAGCCTTCCCTTTTTGATAATTGATTGTTTTCTTAACTAAATTCTCCAAATTTGTAAATCATTTCTAATCATAGTCAGAAAAGAGAAAAACTGATTTTATTATTTTTAATGTCCGAAACAATTGCCTTAGTAGAAAAACTCAGACTTACAGGATCTAAATGGCAGAACATCTAAGACCTGAGTAACTATTAAATATTACTTACTCATGCATCAATCCTCTGACCACTGTATGTCCCCTGACATGAGAATGGTGGAAGAGGGTGTATTAGTAAGGCAGCAATAGGCCGGGCGCAGTGGGCTCATGCCTGAGATCCTAGCACTTTGGGAGGCTGAGGCGGGCAGATCGCAAAGTCAGGAGTTCAAGATCAGCCTGATCAACATGGTGAAACCCTGTCTCTACTAAAAATACAAAAATTAACCTGGCATGGTGGTGCACACCTGTAATCCCAGCTACTCAGGAAGCTGTGGCAGGAGAATGGCTTGAACCCAGGCGATGGAGGTTGCAGTGAGCCAAGATGGCACCACTGCACTTCAGCCTGGGCAACAGAGTGAGACTTCGTCTCAAAAAAAAAAAAAAAGTAAGGCAGCAATAAATATCTAATTCCTAATGGAGAATGAGAAATTGCAGCAAACTCTTCTCCAAACACTCCAGGATCTTGTTCCTATTAAAAAGAGACATTTTAACACACTTATTAACTAAAGCGTGAATTTGGAAAGCGTTTTTTTTTTCTTTTTGAGGGTGTTAAGGAGAAGTAGACAATTTTTGAATATTATTTATCTGTACTTGAAACCCTTTCACCAAGGTAGATTATTACAGAGTTGTTTTTCAATTAAATGTACTCTATGAAGTTCATATACTGTAGTGTGTACTATATAGTCTCTACGACCAGCTCCCAGCAAAGCCTCAAATAATTTCTCAATAGAATTACTATAACTTATTTTTAAGGGAGTGGGCAACTTCACAGTCATTTCACTGAGAAATAATTCTGCCTTCAGACTGAAGAGAGAATCTTGCACAAGATCACACTACAATCTGCCTGCCCTCAAAACAAAGTCTTGTAATTTGGTCAATTACTGAGCTGCTAAGGATAATTTCAAATATGATACATTTGTATGCTGCTACCTGTGTCATAAAGTGAAAGATTTTTCACAGCTTATTTAAAATGATATGGTATGCTCCCTCTCTTAGAAATTATAAACAATGCATTTTCAAAAACAATTTTAGAAAAGCTATTTCTCCAAAATGTACTTCTTGGCATTCCCTCTCACAGTTCTTGATAAAATGAATGACGTGCAAAATATTTTTTTTTAAATCACATTTTTTTAAAGCTGTCAAAGAACAGTTTGATTTTTATTCATATTTTAATGATTGTATACATTTTTTTCTAACCGAAGTTTCTAATTACAGATTAATACTAAGCATGGCAGTTATTTTAAATTGACTGTCACTTGCCTTATTTCCAATGGCCTTATTGTTTCTGGAAAAGGGATAGAAGGCCCCAAATTGCATCCACTGCAGGCAAAGTTCATAAGTTGTCTCTTCATTAAACCCACATATATCAGCTCTAACCTGGGGAAAAATTTATCGACTTCAAAATATATCCGTTATTAATTTTGTCATGTAAACCACTATGAAATCTTTCAGGTTACACTATTTTGAATGACAAATGAGTTTAAGACCACAAGGATATCATATTCAGGTAGAATCTGAGATTGTAAATGTGTTCTTTGAGAAGAGCATATGGAGTAAAATAGTGACAAGTCCCGCTTATCTTGCCTTGATTGAAAGAAAACTGTGAGCTACATCGTGGTATAAGCAGGAAGTCTTTTGAGTAATCCAATTGGCATTAAAATGCTTATTTTCAAGTGCAGTGCTGTAAATTTCCTGTCTCAATATAAATTAAAAGACACAGAATTTTCACAATGTGTTTAGCTAATACAAGAGCCTTAGTAGTTGACTACTCAAGCTGGGACAAAAGGGCACAGGATTATTGCACCGGACTATACTCTCTTTGTAAATCATAAATTACAGATACTTTGCTTCCTGACATGTAATGATGGCCTCTCACAGTTCTCAAATTGTTTTATTTCAGAACTCTTCTTGTTCTCTCAGAAAACAACCTTTAACCCCAAAGCTGTGGTTAATGTCAAGGCTTGTAGGTTAAAAAGTCATCAAGAAGTACAGCATGGAGTCATAAAATATGTTGATTGCAATAAAAATGTTCTTCAAACCACAGAGGTTGTACTGTATGCTCCACTAAATTATAAGGCCTTCCCTGGAGAAAAAAACAGTTCATGTTACCTTTCTCTCTGAAGCTGCTTATTAAAAGTTTGGCTTCTGTCATTTTCTGATCTAGATACAACTTAAAGCTATATTTCTTTTTCAATACTTAGCAATTCTTCTTTGAATGTAGCTAACTCATCACTTGAACAACAATGCAATTCTTGCTAAATTTCAGAATAGATCATTATATTTGTAGCTCTCCAAAATAAGGCAAATACTCTATACTTTTATTTTAAAATGTCATTGAGATATGGAAAAACTGCTATGATAAAATGTTCCGATTTAGTAACATAGCCGCAAATTATTTAATAGTTCAATTGTTTATTTATCACTAGGGCTCAGATAAGGGAGTATTTTACTGTGTATTTAAAGCATTTTGTTAGCTTCTTTGCACTTCCTCCATTCATAGGAGATGGAGACTCCTGGCATGAATTTTCTATCCAAATTATCTGTCCCTTCTTTTTTCCCCATTATCTATGAGTTTTAAAATAATAGGTTGTAGAATAGTCATGAATATGGTAGGGTGAGAAATGAGTGGCAGAGGAAATAAACTTCACCAGCTTTACCATGACCAAGTACTTTAGTGACTTAAGACAAAAAGAACAAAAAATAATTTAGAAAGACGTGGTACTCCTGAGATCTACACAGGTTAAGAGAATTTCTACAGTGACAAAATGAAGTGTATTATATGCAATGTTCTGAAAATATGTAATCTACTCATTTAATTTTAAAACTCACATACGGGCCGGGAGCGGTGGCTTACGCCTGTAATCCCAGCACTTTGGGAGGCCGAGGAGGGAAGATCATGAGGTCAGGAGATCAAGATAATCCTGACTTACACGGTGAAATCCCATCTGTACTAAAAATACAAAAAATTAGCCGGGTGTGGTGGTACGTGCCTGTAATCCCAGCTACTCGGGAGGCTGAGGCAGGAGAATCGCTTGAACCCGTGAGGCAGAGGTTGCAGATCATGCCACTGCACTCTAGCCTGGGCGACAAAGAGAGACTCCGTCTAAAAAAACAAACAAACAAAAAAACTTACATATGGAATTCCAAAGAGATTACATTCTAGCATTCCAGTAATTGGCAAATGCATGTCTCTCCAACATGAGAAGTTATCACCCAGCCAATGGCCAAGGTACTTCCCACTCCCAACAAATGCTGAATGACTCAAAAAAATGCTAGCTTTTTTTTGTAGCATTCTGAGAAACCCTGGAGGAAACATCAGAAAAGTTGTCTTCAATATTATTCTAAAATGATCCTTTTTTTCTCTAAAGAAATACATGGTTTTAAAATATATTAATGATTCCCTAATATTCATGTAATTCAAATATTTTATCAAAGTATAAATCTTTGTGAACATGAAATGGAAGAAATAAATAAAAAAGAAATTATATTTATTATACACATTTGATGGAGGGAAAAAAAGCTGTTAAAAGCCAATGATAAGTATCCAAACCAAATTTTCTTGTGCTAAACTCTTCTTTTAAGTTATCCTATTGTTCAGGGGTTTTCAACCATGGTTTTATGTTAGAAACTTCTAGAAGCTTTAAAAAAAACAAACAAAAAAACCCCCCAAGGTTCCATTCCTAATCAATTAAATCAAAATATCTAGGGCTGGGACTTGGAAATGAGCATTTAAAAAAATTCCATGTGATTCTAATACGGCAGCCATGGTGGAAATGCTAGTAATTTTCTTTTGATAATTGATTATATTTACCTAGTGAATCTTTACATGTATGTGAAAAAGAATGTTTACCTATTTTAGCAGCATTATTTTAAGTTTTTATTTTGGTTATTTTTTGTTTGAATTTAACTTGTATATTTGGCCATTTTTTAATCAAACCAAAAAATCAAGAAAAAATTGAAATAGGCATTGCATTCTACAGATTGAGTTTAAACTCCATTATCTCTTTCACGAAAAGTATTTGTAACTTTGAGCAAGTTACTTAACAACCATAAAAAGAAGCTAATAATACTTAACTTCACAAGGTTGTTGCAATGTTTAAAAGAATGTATATATATCACAACAGCACTTAACAAGTAAATTGTGCTGAGCAGTTACAGCTGCAAATCCACTTCATCTTAGCTAAAAAACCTGAATCTCATTTTTAGCCATTATTTACCAAAACTTCAGAACCAATTATTCTGTCTCTCAAGGATAAAATAATGAGACAAAAAGAAAAGTTGAACTGATTGTTTGATGACATTGAATGATAGAAGCTCTGCTAATAAATTCAGTAGACACTCCTATTGCCTTATCAAGGTGAATCTTGCTAGTGCTTCCAAATGGTTATGTCCTTCAGGAAAAATGTTCATTGTTTGATTTTAGTGAAGTTCAGAATTTGGAAGCCATGTTCACTTTATCTCAGAGATATGAAAAGTGTTCAGATATGTATCTCTCAACACTGAAAAGGAATACATGTCTAAACTTCTTCCTCCTCTAGCCCTCCCCTTTCCTCTTCTCCCCCTTGTTTAAACTTCTTTATGAGATAAACACAAGTAGCAGTTTCTTGGGCAACCGAGGACCTAGGTGTGTGTAGTACATTCTAAAGTCTGAAGAACTGATTAGACATCTAGAATCCTTATTAAAATAGGATAAATGAACCCAAAACAGCTATAAACCACTCTGTTTTATAGCCTTGACATATGATTCTATTTTTTAAATATATTGTTACTTTTATATTTAAAGGTAACTTCTTTTTTACCAGTCCATGAGTAATATTTTGGCAGATATATTTAATTGCCATATTTTAAAAATGTATGTTCAGAACTTTGTCTGTCAAGTTTACTAGGTAGTCTGTTTATTTTGTTTTCGGTCAAATCAAAACCTAAGAATTTTTCAGTAGTAGTTAAGAGAGCCCCGTTAAATGTCTCATGTTCATCTTTAGCTCTGTAATTATCTATTATTTTACCAAACAAATTTCATTACATTTCCTGAATGTAATGGTCTAGAAAAATGGCTCTATTCCAAAACATTAAAATGGTATATACTTGGATATGACCTAAATAAGCAGTTCTATCTTGATTCTCATACCTTAAAACTAGTATTTCTGAGAACTTAGTCTGTAAATTAGACAGGCTGATTCTATCAATCATATATATTTTACCCATGTTTATGACATCTTGTCAAAGTACTGTAATAAACCTGAATTGAAATGAAAACCTGCTTTAAACAGACAAGGATGCAGTAAATGGAAACACAGTGTTCTATCCCTGAGCCCATAAACCCATTTTTACTAATGCAGGCTAGGAGAATCTCCTAATAGACACACACAGGAAAAGACAGAAATAATGCAACACAGTAAACCCTCATTAGAGGAACAGCATGAATCAGGTGGTCATGGAGAAGGTGCTTCAAGATCTGGGATTGTTAACTCCAGGAGAGAAAAGATTTTGTCTGCCAAGCTTGGAGTATACTGCACTCAGTGTAACAACATGCATAAATCCTGACTTACGATTCTAATGGTAGGGACTTTACACATCAATATTTAATCAGGTTTAAAAATGTCTCTATTCAGAGCTAATAGTATAATTTAGTCGAAGCAAGATAAAGGCAACATTAGTGCACATAACCTTTAAAATTGTAGCATTTGTTAATGATTACATCCTACATTATAAAATTGTTCCAAAATTCTGTTTCCTCCACCATTTATCTGAAGTTTAGATTTGATTTTTGCCTTAGACAAGTTTTTGGGCTTCTACTAAGGCCATTTTACTCTGCTTTTGTGCTGTTTAAATGGGTTGTTAGAAATACTTGTAAAATCAGCAAGATAAAACCTTAGAAAAGGAAGATTGTTGACTAGTCCTTAACAAATTAAGAAATGATATAACAAAATGTAACATCTGCTGTAAACAGTTTTTTCCCTATTTCTTAAATGGTATTTTAATAATAATTTTTGGGTATTAAAACATCAAGAACATTTCAAGACTTACAAGCTACGCACTAGAAAGTAAGTGCTGCTTATGACCAGCCAGAGAATGTGTGTCATAATGATATCCCAGATATCCCAGGAATCAGGGCATAATGTGTCTGAGCCAAAAGTCTACCTGTGATATCTAAGGATGAAACAAAATAAATATGCATACTTAACATAATCTAAATATCATTGTATTTTATTTGTCTATTTGCATGTTGGTTGCCTTCACTAGTCTTTGGGAACATTGAATGTCTTTTTAATTAATGAAAACAGTGTTACCTTGACATGACAAAAATTTTAAGCTGTATCCTGAATTTGAGACACGGTTGAATATTAGTATCAAGACCAAGGTGCATTTATCTCAGAAATATAAAACTAATTTATCATTAAAAATCAAGCAACATGATTCATATATTAATATATTTTAAAAGAAGAACATAATTATCTCAAGAGATATAAAAAAGTGTTTGATAAATTCAAATTCTTTATTGATAAAAAATTTCTTAAATAGTAATAAAATAAAATAAATTTTCTTAACCTTATTAAGATTAGCTACAAAAATATCTATAGTACATTTCATACATAACTGTGAAATATTAAAAACACTTCAGCCGGGTGCAGTGGCTCACACCTGTAATCCCAAGCCTGAGATGCCAAGATGGGAGAATTTCTTGAGCCCAGGAACTCAAGGCTGCAGTTAGCTGTGATCGCTTCCACTGCACTCCAGCCTAGGCAGTAGAGTGACACTCTGTCTCTAAAATGTAAACAAAACAAAACAAAAAAACAGTTAACTGAGATTGGGAACAAAAGAGTGTCTGCTGTCACCACTTTTATTCAATCCTGAACTGGAGTTCCCTTCTAAGAATAAGTCAAGGAAAAAAAAAAAAGGGAAAAAATTAGAATGGGAATCAATGCTATGGATCATTCACAGATAAGACTGTCTACACAGAAAATCCTAAAATGTCAACAGATAAATTATGAGAATTAATATGACAGTATAGCAAGTTTTCCTAGTAAAAAATCAATATAAAAACACAAACAATTACTTTCCATAAATCAGCAACAAATAGTAAGTGAAAGCCTTAAAAGAGGGCCTTTAAAATAGCATCCAAATATAAAGAACCTAGAAATATGATTAACCAAATGAGTCGAAAATTTCATAAAGAAATTATAAATTTTTATGAAAAGTAATTTTAAAGACAAATACAGGATGAACAATACCATATCTTTGGAAACTGTATGAAGAAGATATTGATTCTTTCCAAATTGTTATATGGTTTTAATGGCAACAACAGCCAAAATACTCTTAAAGAAGGCCAAGGTGGGAAGATCTATTTTCTACCCTATTTCATGACTTATTATAAATCAATAGAAATTAAGGCAGTGTCAAATTGGTTAAGGGAAAGGAAAATGAACCAATGAACAGAAAAAGTAGTGTAGAAGCAACACATATTATACATGGATATCTATCACAAGAAAAAATAAGTATTGCAGATCACTGGGGGAAAGGATAGGCTTTTCATTGGTTCTGGGACAATTCTTTCTCCACATAGAAAAAAAATGAATTTATATTGTTATCACATACTTCTCAAAATCCACCTGAAGTAGATTAAAGGCCTCAACATGAAAGGGCAAAATTATAAAATATTTTTAAATAATATGTCTTTATGGCCACAGCTTCAAAAATATTGTTACAAATTGTTAAAGAAAAGGATTGGTAAATTTGACAATATTTTAGTTAAGAACCTGTGTTCAACAAGAGATTCTAAAAAGAGTGTGAAAACAAAAGCCAGAAATTATTGGAGATATTTTAATACATATAATCAAAAAGTCAGATTAATAAAGCTCACGTCCCAGTAGAAAAATGGAGAAAACCCTTGAACCAATCAATAAAACCTAAAAAGCTAACAAAGAGAAAAAATGCTTAGTCTCCTTTATAATCAGAGATATGCAAATTAAATACATACAGAGTTGACATTTCACACTCACCACTTTGATAAAAATCGAGATGACTGAGCAACAGGTTAACATGCCACCTTGCATTTGGTTCCTTTTTTCCCAGCCTCATTTCCTCATTTCCCTCTCTTCCTTACCCTTCTGCTTAGCATTGATTCCTTCCCCATCAAAACATCATTTACCAGATAAACTTTGCCTCAGTCTCTATTTTCTAAAGAATCCACGCAGTGATATCCTCTGCCACTTTTGAAGGTAAAGGCTTAAGAAGGAATTATCTTTTCTTTTTTGGTTGCTACTGATAAATTTTGCTTTTTCCCAATTTAAAAAATTTCAGTAATTAATGAAGATGGGAGATTCTGAGTGTAGATTTATTTTGCCATTATCACCTGGAAATCTCTGATTATATTTGACTGTATGTTTATATGTTGGTCACCTTCACTAGACTGTCAGCTTCCTAGAGACAGCTGTCTTTTAGGTATGTTTGCCCTGCCCCATTGATAGTGAGGGTAGATGGTAGGTGTCTAGCATCTTGTACTGTGCATAACAGATAGCAAATGATCAAGAAATATTTTCCAAATGAATGATTCTTTAGCAAGCATATAAAGGATTCTTACACAGAGCACAATAACTAGGAAATTATCTCCCATTCCTACAAATAACTGAATGAGAGGAAATAGGTGTATAGTAACAAAGATTAGATTAAGTTTAAGAAAAATATTACCGTAACAAATAATGATTTTCTTCCTGAAAATTCATGAGAATAGAAGACTTTGCAACTGTAGAAAAAAATTACAGCAGTGTTATTGCAATGTAGGAAAAATGCTAGATACCATTAATGTTTCCTTCCTGCTGTAAGAATCTTTGCTTCTGGGAATAGAAGAAATAAACACAGAAGGGAATAAAGGTTTTATCTACTGTTGGCACAACATGGAACTTTCTGGAAAGGAGAGATGAGGACAAGAAGGGACTTCTCCCTCTAAATTAACTGAGTGTTGAAACAAATAAGATAAAGGACTGGAGATTAATCTTTGCTTCCTAAAAACTATTCACAGTAGGGATTAGTCCATCCCCTTCTGCTTTTCCATTTCTCTCGAAAGTGAAAGAGATGTAAATAATCAAGAATAGGGTCTTGTACCCTGTGGGCACAGCACCTTCCAAAATATATATAGATTTGTAATATCATAACAAATCGCACACATAAAAATACAATACCTATCTCTGAAATATATTTGCCTTATATAGCTGAAGCAAGATGAGTAAGAAAAAAATGCTGCATAAAAGTCTAAAACATGAGAAGCAGGGGAATAATTCAGAAAGGTTATTAAAAGATATACTCTATAAGAATATATTCTTCAAGGTCCTTGGAAAAAAGAAAGTTATTTTTAAATGTAGCAACTTTTATCATTTTACTTAAGTTTAGACAAAACTTTGCCTTGGATTAGAAAATTATTTTTCCCCATGCCTTAGGCTGTATAGAATGTTAATTCAACAGTAGTCACTGTAATGCAAAGGGAAGCATGAAAAGGATTTTCTTTTTTGTCCTGCTTTATAATCTTCCACATTATTTGAATAAAATAAAATGGCAATGAGTTTGAGAGATTTTCAAACTGACTACAGATTACAGACAAACGCAAGACTGGCATGTGTGTACCTCTCTGCCTGCTGGTGTTGAATTCTGTCAAACAAACTCCAAAGATGAAAGTTCAATTTTCAGTGTCAGCTTTAAACTTAAACTCCTATTTATGTGACAGTTCTACTCAGATTGGACCTCCAGATAGAAGTCCACTGGTTAGTACACTGCACTATGAGCAGCACAGCATGGCGGTAAAAGCCCAGATCCTCATAGAGCTCTTAAGTCCAGGCACAGCCATATACTAGCACTGTGACCTTGAGTAAGGTATTTCATGAGCCTCAGTTTCTTCATCTGGAAAATGGTTCTAGCAATTCTTACTTCAGTGGTATGTTGTGAGAATTAGATGAAATAATTAGCATAAATAATAGGTCTTTTCATATCATTACTTAATAGTTTATTGTATTAATAATAAAGATATTACTTATATTTATATTAAAGATAAATATTAATATGAATTATTCTATAAAATAAAAATATTTCCTAATTTACACAGTCTTGTACAATGTAGACCTTTTAAGTATAGTCTCAACCTATCTACTAGGACTCTATTTTTTTAATCCTAAAATTATGAAGTCTAACCTTGAGGCATTTATTGCAACTTGGAGGGAAGCTGCTGTGCACATCTAGCTAGAGAACTAATAAGATCAATCCTGGAGCGACATAAATCTGTACTAGCAAGTAAACTGTAGCATGAAGAAATCGTTTATGAAATTATTAATTTGTGTTTCATTTGAGCAGTATTTTTTCTTCCCATTGTTTCAAGATATTTCAGGATGTCTCCTTTATTTCAACAGATGTTTGTGAAGGCTTTCTGAAAAGTAGTAGGTCTCAGCAGACTAATTTATCTCCAAGTTTTACCTCCAGAAATCTAATCTTTTTAAGGAAATTATGTGAGGGGTTAAAAGAGAAAGGTGCTTGCATATGAAGGCAATGACGGAAAAGAGGCAAATTCACCAAAGCTAGAGTAGTGGATATTAGCTTTAAGGCATTAGGAGGGGATAGAGATTTGGTGCTCAGCCTTGGGTCTACACTCACAATACCCTAGAGAAGAGAAAAGACATTTAAAGGAAAATGAGTATGTAGAGCACCTCAGGAGACTATCTGTATCTGTAGACACCAAGGTTCTTGAGCCCTGCAAAGATCTTCCACATGCACGCAAAGAAATAATAGAAGGACAAGAATTTTGGCAGACTTTGGGTTTGGACAATTGGGCTTCCATCTCCACAGAAACAAAAGACCAAAATGCCTTTCTCAATAGTTTTTCTCTGCCTGAAACAATTAAGGTCTTGGCATGACACTGAGAGTAGAAAGAGGACAACTGCAGTAGCAACTGAGAAAGGTTCTTACACCTGAGATGGGGTGTAACATCCATTTGATTTAACAGATTTGATTTGTTTTAAAAGAAATAAAGTAATGCAATACTTATCATATAGCCATGATTTAGATTCAAATGGAGTCTTAAGAAATCCACAGAGTTTAACGAGTGATAAAGTGATCAGACTTAGTAGGGAAAGATTGAGGAGGAGTTTGGTAAACATTATCAAATCTAAAAAATGTGGTAAACGGATTGAGAAAAGGTTTGTGCACAATTTGGAACCAAAGTGAGAATAAAGTCTACTGAGTCAAAATTAAGCAAAAGAAGACTAGATAGTAATAAAACTTTGTAGTCATGGTATGGTATGCAGAACAATAGTTCTCAAAATTGTTCATGTCCAATCCTTGGGACCTGTGAATGTTACTTTCTATGGCGAAAGGAATTTTACAGATGTGATAAAGATTAAGAACTTTGATAAACTTTGATAAACACTGCATGCTCTCACTCACATGCTAAGAAAAGGTTGATCTGACAGAAGCAAAAAGTAAAACAGAGGTTACCAGAGGCTGAGAAGAGTAGGAAGTAGGGGATAAGGAGAGATTTGTTAAAGGACACAAAATTACAGCTAGATAGGATGAATGGGTTCTAGCGTTTCATAGCGCTGTAGGATGACTAGAGTTAACAATAATATATTACACATTTTCAAACAGCTGGAAGAGCATATTGAATGTTTCCAACACAAATAAATGATACATGTTTGAGATGATGGATATGTTAATTATGCTGATCTAATCACTATGAATGGTAGGTATTGAAACATCACTTTATACCCTATAAATATTTATAATTATTATGTGTCAATTTTTTTAAAAAAATTAAGACCTTTGAGATAGGAAGAATATCATGGGTTACCCAGGTGGGTGCAATCCAAAAACATGAATCTTTAAAAGAATGAAACCTTTCCCAGTTATGTTCAGAAAGATGTGAAGCTGAAAGAAGGTCAGAGAGAGGTACAAAAAACATTGCTGACGTTGAAGTCAGAGGAAAGGGGCCATGAGCCAAGCAGTAAGGGAGCTGGAAAGGAAAGTAAAGGGTTTCTCCTCCAGAGCTTCCAGAAAGGAAGGCAATCCTGCCAATACCTTGATTTTCATCCAGTGAGCCTCATGTCAGATTCCTAACTTACACAACTGTGTGATAATAATAAATTCATGCTGTTTTTCAGCCACTACATTTGTGGTAAATTTGTTATGGCAGAAACAGAAAACTAACCTGAGTGATTAACCTGCAAGAGTTCTAAGTATTCCTACTGATGTAATTCCTACTCATTACTACTAATTACTTCTAAGTATTCCTACTGAGTAATCTGCAAGAATTCTAAGTATTCTTATTGATAGCATGGTACCAATTACAGGGCAAGTGAGAAGTAGCTTGTGGTTACCCCCTCTCAAAGTTGGGAAGCACCCTTCTCAAGTGAAAAGAATCTGGATGACATTGTGCTAACTGAAATAAGACAGGCACAGGAAAATAAATACCACATGATTTCACTTTAAAGCAGAATCTTAATAAGTCAAACTCACAGAAGCAGAGAGTAGAATGGTGATTCCCAGGGGCTGGTGGGGAATTGAGATGTTTTTCAAATGACACAAAATTTTAGTTAGACAAGAAGAATAAATTCGGAAGATCTATTGTAGAACATGCTGAATATAGTTAATAACAATGCATTATCTACTTGAAATTACTGAGAGATTTTAAACGTTTTCACTACAAAAAATAAGTATGTGGGATAATGGACACGTTGATTATTGTGACTTAGTTATTCTACAATGTATAGATATATCAAAACATCATGTTCTGTATCAAATATATACAATTTTGAGTATAAAAATTTGAAAAAAATCTTTGCATTCAGTATAACTTTTTTTTTCCTTTTCCTTTTTCTTTTCTTTCTTTCTTTCTTTCTTTCTTTCTTTCTTTCTTTCTTTCTTTCTTTTTTTTTTTTTTTTTTGGAGATCGAGTCTCACTCTATTACCAGGCTGGAGTGCAGTGACATCATCTCAGCTGACTGCAACCTCTGCCTCCTGGGTTCAAGTGATTCTCCTGCCTCAGCCTCCCAAGTAGCTGGGACTACAGGTGCACACTACCACACTGAGTTAATTTTTGTATTTTTAGTAGAGACAGGGTTTCACCATGTTGGCCAGGATGGTCCTGATCTCTTGACCTCGTGATTCGCCCAACTCGGCCTCCCACAGTGCTGTGATTACAGGCGTGAGCCACCGCACCCAGCCTAACTTCTTTTAAAATAGTTTGCTAAACATACAAAGACGTACTATTTTCTCTGGAATTTAATACTATTACCTTATATGTATACCTTATTTTATTGCACTTTGCTTTGTAGATACTGCATTTTTTACAAATGGAAGGTTTACGGCAACCTTGCGTGGAGCAAGTCTACTGGTGCCATTTTTCCAACAGCATGTGCTCATGTCATGTCTCAGTCACATTTTGGTAATTCTCACAGTATTTCAAACACTTTCATTATTATTACATTTGTTATGGTGATTTGTGATCAGGGATCTTTGAGGTTAGTATTGTAATTGTTTGGGGGTACCACAAGTCGTGCCTATATAAGACAGCAAACTTAATCGATAAATGTTGTGGGTGTTCTGACCCACTGACCAGCTATTCCCCCTTTTCTCTCCCTCTCCTTAGGTCTCCCTTTTCCTTGAGACACAGTAATATTGAAATTTGGCCAATGAATGGCCCTACAATGGCCTCTAAGTATTCAAGTGGAAGGATGAGTCACACACCTCTCACTTTAAGTCAAAAGCTTGAAATGATTTAGCTTAGTGAGGAAAGCAAGTCAAATGCTGATACAGGCCAAAAGCTAGGCCTCTTGTGCCAAACAGATAGCCAATGTGTAAATGCAAAGGAAAAGTTTATGAAGGAAATTAAAATTGCTACTCCAGTGAACAAATGAGTGTTAAGAAAGCTAAACAGCTTTATTGCTGATATTTGAGAAAGTTTGAGAAATATGGATAGAAGATCTAACCAGCCACAACATTCCCTTAAGCCAAACCCTATTCCAGAGCAAGACCTGAATTCTCTGAAGGCTGAGTGAGGTGAAGAAGGTGAAGAAGAAAAGTTTGAAGCCAGCAGAGGCTGGTTCATAAGGTTTAAGGAAATAAGTCATCTTCATAACATAAAAGTGTAAGGTGAAGCATCAAGTTCTCATGGAGAAGCTGTAGCAAGTTATATAGAAGATATACCTAAGGTAATTGATAAAGGGAGATTCATCAAACAATAGATTTTCAGTCTTCTATTTTCCAATTTTCTATTGGAACAAGATGTCATCTAAGACTTCCATAGCTAAAGAGGAGAAATCAATGCTTGGCTTCAAAGCTTCAAAGCTTCAAAGCAAAGGCTGACACTTGTTAGGACTTAATGAGCTGGTGACTTTAAGTTGAAGCTAATGCTCATTTCCCATTTCAAAAATCCTAGGGCCCTTAAGAATTTTGCTAAATCTACTCTTCTAAATCTACTCTGCTAAATCTACTCTAAATCTACTCTATGCTAAATCTGCTCTGTAAATGGAACAACAAAGCCTGGATGACAGCACATCTGTTTACAGCATGACTAACTAACTATTTCAAGCTCACTGTTGAGACCAACTTCTCACAAAAAAACATTTCTTTCAAAATATTACTGCTCATTGATAATGCACCTGGTCAACCAAGAACTCTGATGAAGATATACAAGAAGATTAATGTTGTTTCATGCCTGCTAACACATCTATTCTTGAGTCCATGGATCAAGGGAGTCATTTCAGCTTTCAAATCTTCTTATTGAAGGAGTACATTTCATAGTTATAGTTGCTATAGATTGTGATTCCTCTGATGAATCTGAGCAAAGTAAACTGAAAGACTTCTGGACCCCCCCATTCTAGATGCCAGTAAGAATATTTGTGATTCATAGGAGAAGGTCAAGATATCAACATTAACGGGAGTTTGGAATAAGTTGATTCCAATCCTCACGGATGACATTGAGGGGTTCAAGACATTACTGGCAGAAATAACCGCAGATATGATGCTAACAACAAGAACTAGAATTAGAGGTGGAGCCTGAAGGTGTAACTAAATTGTTGCAATCCCATGATCAAACTTGAATGGATAAGATGTTGCTTCTTATGGACAAAGCAAAGAAAGTAGTTTATTGAGATGTAATCTACTCTTGGAGAAGATGCTGGAAACATTGTTGGCATGACAAGAAAGGATTTAGAATATTATATAAACCTAGTTGATAAAGCAATAGCAGGATTAGAGAGGGTTGACTACTCCAATTTTGAAAGAAGTTCTAGTGTGGGTAAAATGTTATCAAACAGTATCACAGGTTACAGAGAAATCTTTTGTGAAAGGAAGAATAAATTAATATGGAAAACTTCATTGTCCTCTTATTTAAGAAACTGCCACAGCCACCCCAACCTTCAGCAACCACCACCCTGATCCATCAGCAGCCATCAACGTTGAAGCAAGACTAGCAAAATGATTACAACCCGATGAAGTTTCAGATGATAGCAATTTTTAGCAATAAAATATTTTTAATTAATAACTTACTCTTTTGGCATAATACTATTGCACACTTCATAACCTATAGTATAAGTGTAAACATAACTTTTGTATGCTCTGGAAAACAAAAAAATTCACGTGGCTCTCTTTATTGTGATATTTGCTTTATTGCAGTGGTTTGGAACTTAACCCATGATATCTCCAAGGCCTACCTATATGTCGTGAACTGTTTCTTAGTATATGCCCAGTGTCGCTAACTGCTGTACTTTTTTGAAGTTGAAATTCAACTCCTCTTCATAATAATTCCCCATTCTTCATCTCTGTGCTAAACACTTGAAGTGAGTTGGATGTAGATTAGATTATACATGGGACTAAATCATATTCTGTAGGATCTTAATCACACTAATAGCATCCTACTATATACAAGGTCTGAAGACATTTCTCACATATTTTCAACAGTCCTTCAAGATTACTATGGCTATAAAAACTGCAATGTGGTTTTTAACTGCATTGTGCAGAAAGACCAAGATGAAAAGGGTATGTTGGGCTGGATGCAGTGGCTCACGCCTGTAATCCCAGCAGTTAGGGAGGCTGAGTTGGTGGGTGGATCTCTTGAGCCTAGGAGTTCTAGATCAGCCTGGGCAGTAGAGTAAAACCCTATCTCTACAAAATAATAATAACAATAATAATAATAATAATAATAATAATAATACAAAAGTTAGCCAGGTATGGTGGTGTGTGGGCCTGTGGGCCTGTGGTCCCAGCTACTTGGGAGGCTGAGGTGGAAGGATTATTTAAGCCCAGGAGATCGAGGCTGCAGTGAGCTATGATTATGTCTCTGCACTCCAAGGCTGTGTGACAGAGTGAAACCGTGCCTCAAAAATAGAAAAATAAGAGATATGTTCTGTGCTAAAATCCATAAAACATGCAGCACTGAAGCAAAAGTTGCAACCTCTGGTCAAACACTTGTCTTTCAATAGACCCACTCTTACCTTGCAGTGGAGGAGATCAAGTACTGTGTGTGGCTAGAGATGATATGCCTCCAGCAGCTGTGCTGCTAGGAAAGCATGAGCTGTGGCCATGTGCCTCATATTCAAACAAGAGTGGCAGAATTCCAAAGGCCTCTCATCCACGTATCTCCTTTGTACCTAGATCCAAAGATTCCCAATGTTAAATCATATCTCTCAAAACATATCCAGTACATATCACAAAAGCGTGACCTAAACAAGTCTACTCAAAGACATCTCTTCATACACCACTTTTAATGTGTTCTGTTGTAGGGATTCACACTGGAAGCTGCCCTCCACTTATTTTTCTATTTCTTGGCTTTTTCCCTTGGAATCATGAATTTCAGCTTTAGTGATTTTTTTAAACTGCATTTTTTCCAACATGGTAGCAAGGATTAGAGTCTAATAGACAAGAAAATCTAATTCTAGTACTGGTTTTGCTGCCTTGAAATGTTTGCCTCTCTTTTAGATATGTATCAGTAATATTGAGACATTAATATCACTTTAAGCTGAATTTATGAAACATTTTGAAGACACGTAAGATCATAAATGCCAAAGGACTGGTCTCCTTGGGAAGAGGAGAAGGGAGAATTTTGTCCATTTCAAGCATTACTGTTTCTACCATAAACTTTTCCCCCAACCTGTTATAATTTAGAAGAGAACATGTTTCTAAAGAGCTGTAGGGCCTCTTGACATTTGACCTCCAAATCTACATATTTGAGAATAACTCTAATGAAATTCTTCATGATTTTTTGATATGTCAAGAACACCTGAATCACCTTACCTTAGTTATCAGTTATGGCTTAAATTTAACTACATTCTTAGCTCAGTTCATGTTAAAGCCATTTGTAGCTCATGTAAAACCGTGACACAGGAATCCAGACATTGTGTAATAATTTTCTTATCCCCTGCAGATGTAGGCAGCTACCTCATCATATTCTTTCACTTCTGAGAACACATTTTAAACATCAACTATATCATAATAGAGCCAGCCTGCTCAGCCAGGAAGAAAAAATTTATAAATGTAGATAATTACCCACTGAAATACAGTGGATAATTATAGAACTCCTGTACTTTAACCAGAATATAACTCCTAATTATCTCAAATGCCTAACTTTATACAATCAGAAACAGTTACCAATCAAAGAGATTATATAAAACAGTAAAAACCTTAGTTTGTTGAATTGTAAAAGAGATAAAAAAATTTAATATTGTTTAAAAATAGCACAGGGAATAGGAATATTCATGGGAGGTGGCATCAGATCTTTATAGTCTTTAGGTTCAGTGTCTTGGTGACACTCACCCTGACTGCAAACAGATTTCTTCAGAACTTTTTACAATAGTCTGTTTTAGAAATAATGCGTATGGGAGCTTAACTGGCCTTGTTTCTTTCTTTCATGTTCCAAGTTGACATTAACATTCTCTTTCTTCTTTGATTCATCCTTTTTCCTTTCATTTTTTTTAAGTTTCACATAGTGACAGATTTGTTCTTTAAAAGAATGTGAACCAGAAACAAGATGGCTAAGCACTGGACCATCACTTGTGAAAGAATTATTCCAATCAGGGCAAAAATAAGGACGCGCTTTGATAGACAATTCTGTCTTCATACTCTGGAGACTGTAGATGGTGGACAATTGTTTACAATAAAAATTGGCTATATTAGTTGCTTTTTTCAGTGTTTTTCCAACTATTTGGAGTTACATGTGAGTCCTCCCAAATTGTTTGTAATAGCTTTTATTTAAATTGTTAGTAGTAGCTATCTTATGTACACGCACTGTATGTCAGTCGCTCTGACATATATTTGTAATCCTTAACTTGTAAATAGTATTCATATTCCCTATTCTACAGTCAAAAGAAGTGAAAGACTTCTGTTAATTCATAAGACAAGAAAGTGCTTGAGCCAGGACTGGGAGCCATTGTGACACTAACGCCCACGCTTGTTCTCTGTATCATGTTGTCATCTTCCTGTGTAATGCGAGCTGACTTTCTGGGCAAATGTTTCTATACTATTGTGTACTATAGAACATAGGTGTCTTATTGCTGAAGTTATTGTGTGTGACTTCATGGACTCCCTGACATTTTGATCAAATGCAGTTCAGAGAGCAACATTGACATTTTCATATCCAAAACACCCAAATTTCCTTCTCTCTATTCTTCTTCATCCTTTGCTTCAAGAATGCAAACCTCAAATGAATTCTCAGTACCACCTGAGAATCCCACTATGCTTCTTTCAAAAATTCACTTTGCCACTCCTGGATATGACTGTGGCATATCCCCTTCATATTTTCCCCTCTCTTCAAACTTCTTACTCCCCAAATTCAATCACATTCCCCATATCACTCCCCCGATGAAAAATTTTAAAAACTGAATCCTTCCATCTATATGCATCTGTACACATTTTCTTCTTCTTCCAGCAACAATAAGAACCTCTGTCTCTACTTTCTCACCTTCCTTTCACTTTTGAACTGACTTCAGTTTGGTATCCATTCCCACTACTCAATTGAAACTAATATTGCCAATCTTTATATTGCTGAACTCTACACACAGTCTCCACTCGTTGTATTTGGCTGTTTGGCAGCATCTGATAGAAATGACTATGTAGTCTTCTCAGCTGAGTCATGTATTCCTGCCATTCTTCCTCCCTATCCAATTGCATCAATTTGGTTTTCCAGGCTGTATATTTTATTTTATACAAGGTCTTAATGTTGGGGCGCAGGTTCACTTAGAACTCAGAGTTGGGAGGCCCGCTTGTTGATTTTACTTTTTATACTCTGCCATTCTTAGTACATTGAATCACCCATCCCTTTGGGTTTAAATGTCATTTTTTATGCACCTAATTCCCAGTGGGTTTTTTTTTTTTTTTTTTTATCTCAAGCCCATATGACTTCTCTCCAGACCTACGTATCTTGCTGCCTACTTGATATTTTCATTTAGATATTTCAGACAATGATAAAAGAGGAAATAATTATTGCACACCATTTCTTTTGCCTAACAAGTAAACTGTGGAGGAGGGGTCCGTGTCTCCAGGATTCAAGGAAGGTAAGCAGGACTTTATGGAACATCAGTTCTCTGAACCTAATTTTATCCTATTTTGCTTTTCTCTCTCTCTCTCTTTTTTTTTTTTTTTTTTTAGGTTTTACTGGGAACTGAATCACTGCAGATGAAAATGGCTATAATTGCAAAGGAAATGTAAATGAAGGACTATAATCACTCAAAGTTGAAATCCTCAGCCAAGGGTAAGCCCCTTTTACTCTGACTGCAAAACTACTTCTCAATTAAATTTTCACGACTTTTCCACCTTGTAGCATTTTTGAATGTAGATTAGTTACAGAAATAATAAAAATTATGGAAACTGTAAAGTGAACACACCTTGTAGCCAAAGGGAAGAATTCAGTCATCTAAGAGTCAACTGCAACACCATAATCTGCCTCCTTGGAATGACAGCCTATGAAGAGAATCTCTGATTCCTCCCTAGACAAGTAAGGACACAATTCTCAGACATTCCAAGCCCCTCCCCCTGAAGGAGTACACTAGGTACACATATGTATTCTGAGTTTTCTGGATTGGTTTTAGATTGGTGAGCTATGAACTACTTATTTCTACATTGGTGAGTTTATATTTTCCTAAGACAAACGAACAACAGTAAGGAGACTTTTCCTTATAGGATATGAAAATACTTGAAAACCATTTGGAATTTTCAGTCTATTTACCAGGTACATAGGGTGAGCAGTTTAGAGTATTCTCTTCACATCTTGGGTGCTGGCGTGTCCCAAAATTGGCTGGTTCATTCATGCCCTTACATAAAAATAGAAACTCAATGAGTAATAATGGGTATAGTTTTCTTACTTCCCATTGAGGTAACAGAACACGTAAAGATCACTCATTCAACAGATATATTTTGGGCATCTAAATGTGTGAGATGGTAAGTTAGAAGCTCTATGAGGCATGGCAATAAACGACATTGTGTCCCTGGTCTCAAGTAGCATACACTGGCAAATTAGCAATGGTTTCACAAACCTATAAATGTCATTGCACAAGGCAATTCAAATTTTCCAGTGCCTATGGACATAAATCATTTTTAATTTCTTTTTCTCGAAACTCACCATCTAATCTGTCAACCAATACTGTTAATTATATTTTCAAAATACATGCAGAATCTGACCACATGTCATTCACTCTATTGCCACTATCTTGGGCCACCACCATTTTCTTTTGCCTGGACTGTTGTAATAGTGTCTTCTTAATTTGCCTCTCTTTTCAATAGCGACCTGAAGTGGATTTATCTGGAAGCTAACAAAATTGAAGTTTCACGGCTGCTTTTTGCATGACCTCCTCCATAATTGTATGCCTAATTTTCTGTTTGTAATTTTTAAATTTTTTTTCCTAAAGACAGTTGTTCAATTTGTAGAAAGCTTTACAAAATCTGGATTCACCTCTGTCTTCACACTGTTTTTGCTTCCTATAGTCTATTCTCAATATAGCAACCAGAACGATCCTTTTAAAACTTCTGCTTAAAACACATCAGTGGTTTTCCATTTCACTCAGAGCAAAAGTCAAAGATCTTGCAATGGTCTACAATGCTGCCTCTGTATCTCTGCAATCTTTTCCTCTATGGTTGTCCCCCCTGAGTACTCTGCTGTAGCTACACTGGCTTTCTTGCCATTCCTAGAAAATGCCAGGCATGTTCTGCTTTGGATTTTTGTGTTTGCTCTTTCCTTTCGTGAATGCTCTTCCCTCAAATATCTCCATGGCCCAGTCTCTGGCCTTTGTTAGCAATTATCACCTTCTCTGACCACCCTATTTAAATTTCAATCTTGTTTAAGTTTTCAAACTTCCTACTCCACCTCCTAGATAATTTTTCTTTTGGGCAGTTACTATCATCCAACATATTCTATGTTTTACTTACTTATTTTGTTTATTTTCTATATCTCCCACTAAAATGTCAGCTCCGTGAAGGCAAGAGTTTTTCTAAGTGTATCCCCAATGCCTCCTGGAACAGAGTAGGTGCTCAATAAATACTTATTTTTTGTACTAAAAGAAGAGAGGAGTTACTTTTAGTAAGAGTGCCAGTGAAGGCTCCATGGAGAAGTTGGTATGCAGGCTGCATGTTGATGGGCTCATAGAAGTGGAAGGGTTAGGGGGAAAAAAGCTGGAAAAAGATAAGTGGATGAACACTTCACTTTTTCACCAAGGACAAATATTTTTAAATAATAAGGTTAGACTTATGGTCCAGATCCTATCATAATCAAGGATGTTCTTAAATTCCTTGTACATCTGGATCCACCAATCTACCATTTGGGGTTTGGAGTAGTCTGCAAACACTGATCCTCCTGGTGGCCAGTAATACAATAGACACGTAAGTCAAACTAAATAATGCAACTTAGCTAATATGGTATAGAAATCTCTGTAGTTGTTCTCATTTTGCATTTTGAGACACACAAACAAAAATTGACAGCCAGTAAAATTAAATAACTTTACCAAGAACATAGTATAAGCATATAGCAAGTTCACTGTTGAATGGTAATAGAATACCACATCTCAGTCCAGTGCTCTCTCAGCCATGAAATTGTCCAGGAAATAGTATTTTTATTATTCTGTTACAATTTTAGCAATTTTTCTCCACATATAAATCTATATTAATACAAATAGGAGGATTAGGAAATGTAAGAATTACATTTATAGTAACAACAAAACTGTAATATAGCCATGATGCCAACAAGAGCCTTAAGAATAATGTAATGGGGTCGGGGGGCACCCAAGATGGCCAAACAGGAAGAGCTCCTGCCTCCAGCTCCCAGCGTGAGCGACACAGAAGACGGGTGACTTCTGCATTTTCAACTGAGGTACCAGGTTCATCTCACTGGGGCGTGTTGGACAGTTGGCGCTGGTCCACGGGTGCAGCCCGAACAGTGCGAGCTGAAGCAGGATGAGGCATCACCTCACCTGGGAAGTGCAAGGGGGAAGGGAATTCCTTTTCCTAGCCAAAGGAAAGTGAGACACACAACACCTGGAAAATCGGGTAACTCCCACCTTAATACTGTGCTTTACCAAAGGTCTTAGCAAACGGCACACCAGGAGATTATATCCCACACTTGGCTGGGAGGGTCCCACTCCCACGGAGCCTCCTTCATTGCTAGCACAGCAGTCTGAGATCTAACTGCAAGGCAGCAGCTAGACTGGGGGAGGGGCGCCCCCCATTGCTGAGGCTTAAGTAGGTAAACAAAGCTGCCAGGAAGCTCGAACTGGGTGGAGCCCACCACAGCTCAAGGAGACCAGCCTGCCTCTGCAGACTCCTCCTCTGGGGACAGAGCGTAGCTAAACAAAAAGCAGCAGAAACCTCGGCAGAGGTAAATGCTCCCATCTGACAGCTTTCAAGAGAGCAGTGGATCTCCCAGCACAGAGGTTGAGATCTGAGAACAGACACACTGCCTGCTCAAGTGGGTCCCTGACCCCTGAGTAGCCTAACTGGGAGACATCCCCCACTAGGGGCAGACCGACACCCCACACCTCACACGGTGGAGTACACCCTGAGAGGAAGCTTCCAAAGCAAGAATCAGACAGGTACACTCACTGTTCAGCAATAGTCTATCTTCTGCAGCCTCTGCTGCTGATACCCAGGCAAACAGGGTCTGGAGTGGACCTCAAGCAATCTCCAACAGACCTACAGCTGAGGGTCCTGACTGTTAGAAGGAAAACTAACAAACAGGAAGGACACCCACACCAAAACCCCATCAGTATGTCACCATCATCAAAGACCAGAGCCAGATTAAATCACAAAGATGGGGAGAAAGCAGAGCAGAAAAGCTGGAAATTAAAAAAAAAAAGAGCGCATTGCCCCCTGCAAAGGAACGCAGCTCATTGCCAGCAACGGATCAAAGCTGGACAGAAAATGACTTTGACGAGTTGAGAGAAGAAGGCTTCAGTCAATCAAACTTCTCAGAGCTAAAGGAGGAACTACATAACCAGTGCAAAGAAATTAAAAACCTTGAAAAAAGAATGGATGAATGGATAACTAGAATAATCAATGCAGAGAAGACCTTAAAAGAACTGATAGAGATGAAAACCATAACACGAGAACTACGTGACAAATGCACAAGCTTCAGTAACTGACTTGATCAACTGGAAGAAAAAGTATCAGCGATTGAAGATCAAATGAATGAAATGAAGCGAGAAGAGAAGTGTAGAGAAAGAAGAGTAAAGAGAAATGCACAAAGCCTCCAAGAAATATGGGATTATGTGAAAAGACCAAACCTACATCTGATTCGTGTGCCTGAAAGTGATGGGGAAAATGGAACCAAGTTGGAAAGCACTCTGCAGTATATAATCCAGGAGAATTTCCCCAACCTAGTAAGGCAGGCCAATATTCAAATTCAGGAAATACAGAGAATGCCACAAAGATACTCCTCGAGAAGAGCAACTCCAAGACACAGAATTGTCAGATTCACCAAAGTTGAAATGAAGGAAAAAATATTAAGGGCAGCCAGAGAGAAAGGTCAGGTTACCCACAAAGGGAAGTCCATCAGACTAACAGCAGATCTCTCCACAGAAACTCTTCAAGCCAGAAGAGAGTAGGCGCCAATATTCAACATTCTTAAAGAAAAGAATTTTCAATCCAGAATTTCATATCCAGCCAAACTAAGTTTCATAAGTGAAGGAGAAATAAAATCCTTTACAGACAAGCAAATGCTTAGAGATTTTGTCACCACCAGGCCTGCCCTACAAGAGATCCTGAAGGAAGCGCTAAACATGGAAAGGAACAATTGGTACCAGCCATTGCAAAAACATGTCAACATGTAAAGTCCATTGAGGCTAGGAAGAAACTGCATCAACTAGTGAGCAAAATAACCAGCTAATATCGTAATGACAGGATGAAGTTCACACATAACAATATTAACCTTAAATGTAAATGGACTAAATGATCCAATTAAAAGACACAGACTGGCAAATTGGATAAAGAGTCAAGACACATCAGTTTGCTGTATTCAGGAGACCCATCTCACATGCAGAGACACACATAGGCTCAAAATAAAGGGATGGAGGAAGATCTACCAAGCAAATGCAAAATAAAAAAAAAGTAGGGGTTGCAATCCTAGTCTCTGATAAAACAGACTTTAAACCGTCAAAGATCAAAAGAGACAAAGAAGGCCATTACATAATGGCAAAGGGATCAATTCAACAGGAGGAGCTAACTATCCTAAATATATATGCACCCAATACAGGAGCACCCACATTCATAAAGCAAGTCCTTAGAGACTTACAAAGAGACTTAGACTCCCATACAATAATAATGGGAGACTTTAAACACCTCACTGTCAACATTAGACAGATCAACGAGACAGAAAGTTAACAAGGATATCCAGAAATTGAATTCAACTCCACACAAGCGGACCTAATAGACATCTACAGAACTCTCCACCCCTAATCAACAGAATATACATTCTTCTCAGCACCACATCGCACTTATTCCAAAACTGACCACATAGTTGGAAGTAAAGCACTCCTCAGCAAATGTACAAGAACAGAAATTATAACAAACTGTCTCTCAGACCACAGTGCGATCAAACTAGAACTCAGGACTAAGAAACTCAATCAAAAACACTCAACTACATGGAAACTGAACAACCTGCTCCTGAATGACTACTGGGTACATAATGAAATGAAGGCAGAAATAAAGATGTTCTTTGAAACCAATGAGAACAAAGATACAACACACCAGAATCTCTGGGACACATTTAAAGCAGAGTGTACAGGGAAATTTATAGCACTAAATGCCCACAAAAGAAAGCAGGAAAGATCTAAAATTGACACCCTAACATCGCAATTAAAAGAACTAGAGAAGCAAGAGCAAACACATTCAAAAGCTAGCAGAAGGCAAGAAATCACTAAGATCAGAGCAGAACTGAAGGAGACAGAGACACAAAAAACCCTCCAAAAAATCAATGAATCCAGGAGCTGGTTATTGATAGACCGCTAGCAAGACTAATAAAGAAGAAAAAAGAGAAGAATCAAATAGATGCAATAAAAAATGATAAAGGGGATATCACCACTGACCCCACAGAAATACAAACTACCATCAGAGAATACTATAAACACCTCTATGCAAATAAACTAGAAAACCTAGAAGAAATGGATTATTTCCTGGACACTTACACTCTCCCAAGACTAAACCAGGAAGAAGCTGAATCCCTGAATAGACCAATAGCAGGCTCTGAAATTGAGGCAATAATTAATAGCCTACCAACCAAAACCAGTCCAGGACCAGATGGACTCACAGCTGAATTCTACCAGAGGTACAAGGAGGAGTTGGTACCATTCCTTCTGAAACTATTCCAATCAATGGAAAAAGAGGGAATCCTCCCTAACTCATTTTATGAGGCCAACATCATCCTGATGCCATAGCCGGACAGAGATACAACAAAAAAGGGGAATTTTAGACCAATATCCCTGATTAACATTGATGCAAAAATTCTCAATAAAATACTGGCAAACCGGATCCAGCAGCTCATCAAAAAGCTTATCCACCATGATCAAGTGGGCTTCATCCCTGAGATGCAAGGCTGGTTCAACATACGCAAATCAATAAACGTAATCCAGCATATAAACAGAACCAAAGACAAAAACTACATGATTATCTCAACAGATGCAGAAAGGCCTTTGACAAAATTCAACAACCCTTCATGCTAAAAACTCTCAATAAATTCAGTATTGACGGAATGTATCTCAAAATAATAAGAGTTATTTATGACAAACCCACAGCCAATATCATACTGAATGGGCAAAAACTGGAAGCATTCCCTTTGAAAACTGGCACAAGACAGGGATGCCCTCTCTCACCTCTCCTATTCAACATAGTGTTGGAAGTTCTGGCTAGGGCAATCAGGCAAGAGAAAGAAATCAAGGGTATTCAGTTAGGAAAAGAAGAAGTCAAATTGTCCCTGTTTGCAGATGACATGATTGTGTATTTAGAAAACCCCATCAATGCAGCCCAAAATCTCCTTAAGCTGATAAGCAACTTCAGCAAAGTCTCAGGATACAAAATCGATGTGCAAAAGTCACAAGCATTCTTAATCACCAGTAACAGACAGAGAGCCAAATCGTGAATGAACTCCCATTCACAATAGCTTCAAAGAGAATAAAATACCTAGGAATCCAACTTACAAGGGATGTAAAGGACCTCTTCAAGGAGAACTACAAACCACTGCTCAGTGAAATAAAAGAGGACACAAACAAATGGAAGAACATACCATGCTCATGGATAGGAAGACTCAATATTGTGAAAATGGCCATACTGCCCAAGGTAATTTATAGATTCAATGCCATCCCCATTAAGCTACCAATGACTTTCTTCACAGAATTGGAAAAAACTGCTTGAAAGTTCATGTGGAACCAAAAAAGACCCTGCATTGCCAAGACAATCCTAAGCCAAAAGAACAAAGCTGGAGGCATCACGCTACCTGACTTCAAACTATACTACAAGGCTACAGTAACCAAAACAGCATGGTACTGGTACCAAAACAGAGATATAGACCAACGGAACAGAACAGAGTCCTCAGAAATAATACCATACATCTACAGCCATCTGATCTTTGACAAACCTCAGAAAAACAAGAAATGGGGAAAGGATTCCCTATTCAATAAATGGTGCTGGGAAAATTGGCTAGCCATAAGTAGAAAGCTGACACTGGATCCTTTCCTTACTCCTTACACAAAAATTAATTCAGGATGGATTAGAGACTTAAATGTTAGACCTAAAACCATAAAAACCCTAGAAAAAAACCTAGGTAATACCATTCAGGACATAGGCATGGGCAAGGACTTCATGTCTAAAACACCAAAAGTAATGGCAACAAAAGCCAAAATTGACAAATGGGATCTAATTAAACTGAAGAGCTTCTGCATAGCAAAAGAAACTACCATCAGAGTGAACAGGCAACCTACAGAATGGGAGAAAATTTTTGCAATCTACTCATCTGACAAAGGGCTAATATCCAAAACCTATAAAGAACTCAATCAAATTTACAAGAAAAAAACAAACAACCCCATCAAAAAGTGGGCAAATGATATGAACAGACAGTTCTCAAAAGAAGACATTCATACAGCCAACAGACACATGAAAAAATGCTCATCATCACTCGTCCTCAGAGAAATGCAAATCAAAACCACAATGAGATACCATCTCACACCAGTTAGAATGGCAATCATTAAAAAATCAGGAAACAACAGGTGCTGGAGAGGATGTGGAGAAATAGGAACACTTTTACACTGTTGGTGGTACTGTAAACTAGTTCAACCATTGTGGAAAACAGTGTGGCAATTCCTCAAGGATCTAGAACTAGAAATACCATTTGACCCAGCCATCCCATTACTGGGGATATACCCAGAGGATTATAAGTCACGCTGCTATAAAGACACATGCACACATATGTTTATTGTGGCACTATTCACATAACAAAGACTTGGAATGAACCCAAATGTCCATCAGTGACAGACTGGATGAAGAAAATGTGGCATATATACACCATGGAATACTATGCAGCCATAAAAAAGGATGAGTTAGTGTCCTTTGTAGGGACATGAATGCAGCTGGAAACCATCATTCTCAGCAAACTATCACAAGAACAGAAAACCGAATGCTGCATGTTCTCACTCGTAGGTGGGAATTGAACAATGAGATCACTTGGACACAGGAAAAGGAACATCACACACTGGGGCCTATTGTGGGGAGGGGGTAGTGGGGAGGGATAGCATTAGGAGATATACCTAATGTAAATGAGGAGACAATGGGTGCAGCACACCAACATGGCACATGTATACATATGTAACAAACCTGCACGTTGTGCGCATGTACCGTAGAACTTAAAGTATAATAAAAAAAAGAATAATGTAATGAAAACTATAGAATGTTCATGACGTATACAAAAGATGACATACAAGTTAAGAGATATGGAATAAATAGAAAGACTGTGAATGGAAAGACTCAATGTTGTATAAATGTCAAGTTGCTCCAAATTGATTTATAAATTCAAAGTATTTCCAACCCAAATTCCAATGGTATGTTTTGTAACTTGATTCTGTAATCATCTGGAAGTATAAGTGAATGGTACTGGCTAAAAATTATAGAAAAATAAGAAGCCTACTTAAACATACCCTAAGCTCGTATTAAGTAAAACAAAACTGAATATAGGAATAGATAAATGGAACAATGCAACAAAATTGAGATAAGATACACATAGACATCTATATGGAAATTTGCTCTGTGATAAAGATGATATTTCAAAGGTATGAAGAAATGTGGAATTATTTAATAGGTGACGTTAGGTCTATTATCTACCAACTTGGAAAAAAAAAATAAGTCATATTCCAGGTATGGATTGAGCTGTGTTTATCCAAAATTCCTATGTCAAAGCTCAAAGCCTCAGTATGATGGTATTTAGAGATTGGGCCTTTGGGGGATGGTTAGGTTTAGATGAGATCATGAGGGTGAGGCTCTCATGATAAGATTAGTACCCCTATTAAAGACTTTTCTTGTCTGTCTATTTCTCTCTCTCTCTCTCTCTCTCTCTCTGCCTTGTGAGAACACAATGAGAAGGTTCATCTGCAAGCCAGGAAGAGGGCTCACACCAGAAACCAGACCCTGCCAGAACCTTGGTCTTGGACTTTCTAGCCACTGGAACTGTAAGACGTAAAATTTTGCTGTTTATGTCACTCAGTTTTTGTTACGGTGGCTCAAGCACATTAAGACAACATTGTACACAAAATTAAAGCAGATTCATAATTTATGTGTTTAGAAAAATTCTCTAAGAATATATAGATTCTACTTTTACAAATTTTAGTTAAGGAAAGCCCCTTGAAACATGATACCAAAGGCAGAAACCACAAGGAAAAAAGTAGATTTGGCTATGAAAAAGTTTAAAACTGTTTAGCAAAAGACAGAATAAACTGTTTAAAAAACCAGAATTAATATTTTACAAATCAATAAGAAAAAGAAAGAATTCCCCAATAGGAAAATGACAAAAAAAGTAGTGATTTTTTACAATGAAATAGAAGCAGCAAGAAATATTATGAAAAAGATGCTTAACTTCACTCATAATAGAAAAACTGCAGTTAATACAAGAAAATACCTTTCACCTTTTTGGTTGCCCTGTGTTGGTGAATGAGTAAAGAGAACTGTTTGGTAAGAGTTCAAATTGGTATATTTTGAGGATATTGAGAAAATATCTTTATAGATTTGAAATGTATATTTTTAAATATAATTATTCCATTTTAAAAATATATGGTAATAGTGAGACAAGAATATATACAATAATCTGTAATAAAATGTTTACTGCAACATTCATATTAATAATATAATATTAAGATACTAGAAACAAGAAAATGTTCATCACTAGGAATTGGTTACACTAGTTTTCTTACCTGGGAACAATGGAATGTCATGTAACTATTTAAAAAGATGAGAGGCCGGGCGCGGTGGCTCAAGCCTGTAATCCCAGCACTTTGGGAGGCCGAGACGGGCGGATCACTAGGTCAGGAGATCGAGACCATCCTGGCTAACAGGGTGAAACCCCGTCTCTACTAAAAAATACAAAAAGCTAGCTGGGTGACGTGGCGGGCGCCTGTAGTCCCAGCTACTCGGGAGGCTGAGGCAGGAGAATGGCGTAAACCCGGGAGGCGGAGCTTGCAGTGAGCTGAGATCTGGCCACTGCACTCCAGCCCCGGGACAGAGCGAGACTCCGTCTCAAAAAAAAAAAAAAAAAAAGAAAAAAAAAAAAAAAGATGAGATAGCTTCATACGTATTAACATGAAAATATATATACATAATATTGTTATTGTTTTTAAAGGTTTTAAATGACATATAGTTTATTTCCCACTTAAAAATATAATCACATATACTTAAAAATCAGGAGGAATATTCACTAAAATGATAAAAGTGATATTTTAGGGAGTTGAAGAAGGACTGTCACTTTCTACTTCATAAAAATCAGTATTACATAATATTTTTTACGATGTTGTGCTACTTTGATAAACAGGCAAAAGCATTTTAAGGATATTTCTATTGTGCAAAAGAAAAAATTAAAAACTTCTTTTGGCTTTATAAATATTTTATATATCTCATTACTCAATCTACAAAAACCGAAATTATCAATATAATATCAATCAACACTATCTATAATTTTTATCATAATTATAAAAGAATGCCTTTTCAAAAGATGTTACACAGTGTACTAATATTTCTTTTGAATTTCTTGGCAATTCTCTGGGATGTAAATGATTTCTTAAAAAGTTGTATTATGTAGGCCAATGCTCCAAACACTCAGGAGTTAACACAGCTGGAGAAGCTGCATACAATTTTCTTGAACTGAACTCAGGCAATATCAATTCACTGAGCCCCGTGAACTGTACTTGCTTATCATATATTCAATACAGAAAGGAGGTTGTCATTTATTCTTTAACATGCTTACCTTGCCAATAGCTGGTGTGACTCCAGCAGAGTTATTGATTCAAATTCCCATTTCCTGTCCAAGCTCACAGGGTTTATAAGTGCCTTGTGGTTCATTTTTGGTCAAAAAGAGATCCTGCAAATTCCCAAGAACATTATCACTGGTAAGAGTCTGCCTGGTAATTGATATTTAAGTGGAAACATTACAAAAATATTTGAAGTAAGAATCTCCAATATTCATATAAACAATGTTTAATATTGTACACTTTAAAATCTTCCTACCTATTAAGTACAGTTACAAATATAAGAACTCTTTCTGTGAATGTTTTAGTGTGCAAAATGTGGACCCAAGCAATGTTAATTTAGCAGTAGAATCAGTTGCTTCTAATTAAAATATTCATTTTCTTTACTAAAAATGTTATAGGAGCAAGAGGCAGAGCAAGATGGCTAAATAGAAACCTTCAAGGATTATCCTCCCTGCAGGAACACCAAATTGAACAACTATCCACACAAAAAAGCACCTTCATAAGAACCAAAAATCAGTTAAGTAATAACAGTACTTGGTTCTAACTTCATATTACAGAAAAAGGCACTGAAGAGGGTAGGAAAGACAGTCTTGAACTGCTGACACCAACCCTCCCCCATCCCCCAGCAGCAACCTCCTGGCACAGAGACAGAATGTGTGGGACTTTGCATTGGAACTCCGTGCTGCTGTCACAGTGGAAAGCAACACTGGATAGAACTCAGCTGGAACCCACCGAGGGAGCATTTAGACCAGCCCTAGCCAGAATCATCCATTCTAGCCATTGGTACCTGAGTTCCAGCAAACCTCAGCCCTGAAGACTAAAGTGCTTTGGGGTCCTAAATAAATCTAAAAGGCTGTCTAGGTCACAAGGATTGCAATTCCTAGGCAATTCTTACAATTCCTAGGCAATTCTTAGGCTCAGAGCCAGCAGATTTTGGGAGTATGCAGACTAGTAAGATACCAGTTAGGGTGGTCAAGAAAGTGCTTGCATTACACATCCCTCAACCCCAGGCAGTGCAGCTCACAGTTCCAAGACAGACTCCTTCTCCCTGCTTGAGGAGAGGAGAGGAAAGAGTAAAGAGAACATTGTATTTGCAACTTGGATATCAGCTCAACCACAGTAGAATAGTGCAATGGACAGAGTCCAGGGGCACTCATTCCAGGCCTTACCCCCAGACATTTCTAGGCACACCCAGGGCCTGAAGGGAATCCATTGCCTTGAACGGGAGGACCCATTCCTGGAAGGATTCATCACCTACTGACTAAAGAGTGCTTGACCCTGAATTATCAGCAGTGGTGCCAAGGCAGTACTTGCCATGGGACTTGGGTGAGACTCAGAGATGTGCTGGCTTCTAGTGTGACCCTAGACATTCCCAGCTGTGGTGGCTATGGTGAGAGACTGCTTTTGAGAAAAAGAGGGAAGTGTAAAACAGACTTTGTCTTGCAGCTTAGGTACTAGCTCTGCTACAGTAGGGTAGAGCACTCAGTGGGTTCTTAGGGTTCCCGATTCTAGACTTTGGCTCTTGAGCAGCACTTTTGGACCTACCCTGGGCAAAAGAGGAGCAACTTCACTTGAAGAAAGGTCCCAGGCCTGGCAGCATTTACCACAAGTTGACTGAAGAGCCCTTAGGACTTGATTGAACATCGGTAGTACCCAGGCTATACTCGCTTTGGGCCTGGGGTGGTGATGGTCACCAGCAGAGAGACTCCTCTGTTTGAGGAAAGGAAAGAGTAGCAAGGACTTTGTCTTGTGGCTGGAGTGCCTTTTCAGCCACAGTAGAATGGAGCACCAGGTACATTCTTAAGATTGCTGATTCCAGGCCCTGGCTCCCAGAGGGCATCTCTGTACACATCCAGAGCTGGGAGAAGCTCACCACTCTGAAGGGAAGCACATAAGCCTATCTGGCTTTGACACCTGCTAACTGTAGAACCCTAGGGTGTTGAGTGAACATCGGTGGTAGCTAGATGGTGATTACAGTAGGCATTGGGCAAGACCCAGTACCATGCTGGCTTTAGGTCTGAGCCAGCACGGTCCCAGGGATGGTGGCCACAGGGGGCTTGCATCACCCCTCCAGCTCCAGGCAGCTCAGCAGAGAGAGGGAGGGAGGGAAATGAAGGAGGGAGTAGTGGGTGGAGACTGGGAAAAAGTAAGGAAAAAGAACAAGAGTCTTTGCCTGGTAATCCAGAGAATTCTTCTGGATCTTATCCTAGACAAGCAAGGTGGTACTTTTATGAGTCAGCAAAAGCCACAGTGTTACTGGGCTTGGGGTGCCCCCTAATGCAGATTTGGCTGCAGAGATCAAAACTGTAGACTACAATACCCAAATCCCTTAAAATATCTGGAAATCCTTCTCAGGAAGAATGGGTATAAAATACCTCAAATTGTGAAGACTATAATAAACCTAACTCTTCAATGCCCTTACACTGGCAAACATCCACAAGCATCAAGATCATCCATAATCTCACAAAATGAACAAAATAAGCTACCAAGGACAAATCCTGGAAAGACAGAGACACGTGAGTTTTCAGACAGAAACTTCAAAATAACTGTTTTGAGGAAACTTGGAGAAACTCAAGATAACACAGAGAAGGAATTAAGAGTCCTACCAGACAAATTTTAAAAAGAGATAGAAATCATTAAAAAGAAAAAATTCTGGAGTTGAACAATGCAATTGACATACTGAAGAATGCATCAGAGTCTCCTAACAGCCGAACTGACCCAGTAGAATTAAGAATTAGTGATCTTGAAGACAGGGTGTTTGAAAATAGACAGTCAGAGGAGACAAAAGGAGAAAGAATGAAGCATGCATACAGGATCTAGAAAATAGGCTTTAAAGGTCAAGTCTAAGTTAATGGCCTAAAGAGAAGGTAGAGAGAGAGATGGGGTAGAAAGTTTATTCAAATGGACAATAACAGAGAACATCCCAACCTTAGAGAAAGATATCAATATTCAAGTATAAAAAGGTTATAGAACACCAAGCAGATTTAATCCACATAAGACTACCTCAAGACATCCAATCATCAAACTCTCAAAGGTCAAGGATAAAGAAAAAAATCCTAAAAGTAGCAAGGGAAAAGAAAAAAATAACATACAATGCAGCTCCAATAAGTCTGGCAGCAGACTTCTCAGTGGAAACTTTACAGGCCAGAAGAGAGTGGCATGACATATTTAAAGTGTTGAAGGAAAAAAAAAAACTTTCATTCTAGAATAGTATATTCAGTGAAAATATCTTTCAGACATAAAGGAGAAATAAAGATTTTTCCAGACAAACAAAAGATGAGGAATTTCATAACACCAGACCTGTCTTACAAGAAATGCTAAAGGGAGTTCTTCAATCTGAAAGAAAAGGATACAAATGAGCCATAAGAAATCATATGACGGTACAAAACTCACTGGTAATAATAAGTACACAGAAAAACACAGAATACTATAACACTGTAAAGGTGGTGTATAAACTACTCTTAAGTAGAAAGGTGAAAGGCAAACCAATTAAAAATAATAACTACAACAACTTTTCAAGACACAGTACAATAAGATACAAATAGAAACAAGAAAAAGTTAAAACTGAGGGAGAAGTTAAAGCATAGATTTTTTACTAGTTTTCTCTTTGCCTGATTTTTTATGCAATCAGTGTCAAGTGGTCATCTGCTTGAAAAAATGGGTTATAAGATATTATTTGCAAGCTTCTTGCTAAGTTCAACTGAAAAATATATACAACAGATATACTAAAAATAAAAAGCAAGACATTAAAACATACCACCAGAGAAAAATCAAATTCACTAAAAGGAAGACAGAAAGGAAGGAAAGAAGAGAAGACAACAGAACAACTGGAAAACAAATAACAAAATGACAGAAGTAAGTCATTACTTATCAATAACAATATTGAATGTAATGGGCTAAGCTGTCCAATCAAAAGACATGGAGTGGCTGAATGGATTAAAAAAAAAAAAAAAAGAAAGGAAAACCAACAATCTCTTGCCTACAAGAAACAGGTTTCAATTATAAAGACACTAATAGAGTGAAAAAAAAGAAATGGAAAAAGATAGTCCATGCAAGTAGAAACAAGAAAAGAGCAGGAGTAGCTATACCTATATCAGACAAAATAGATTTCAAGACAAAAACTATAAAAGAAGACAAAGAAGATGATTATATCATGATAAAGGGTTTATTCAGCAAGAGTACACAACAATTACAAACGTATAGGCACAACACTGCAGCACCCAGACATATACAGCAAATATTATTAGAGCTAAAGGGGGAGTAGACCCCAATACAGTAACAGCTGGAGACTTCAACACCTAGTACTGGAAGTCCTAGGTAGAGCAATCAGAAAAGAGAAAGAAATATACATTGGAAAGGAAAAAGTCAAATTTCCGTTGTTTGCAGATGATATAATCTTGTATTTGGAACAACCTAAAGACTCCAACAAAAATCTATTCGAACTGATACAAAAGTTCAGTAAATCTGCAGGATACAAAATCGACATACAAAAATCAATAGCATGTCTATATACCGACAGCTAACAATCCGAAAAAGAAATCAAAAAAGTAATCCCATTTGCAGTAGCCACAAATAAAATAAAATACCTAGGAATTAAGTTACCCAAAGAAGTGAAAGGTCTCTACAATGAAAACTATAAAACGTTGATGAAAGAAATTGAAGAGGATACAAAAGAATGCAAAGATATTCTATGTTCATGGAATGGAAGAATGAATATTGTTCAAATGTCCATACTACCAAAAGCATTCTACAGTTTCAATGGAATCTCTATCATAATACCAACGAGATTCTTCATAGAAATAGAAAAAGCAATTCTAAAACTTATATGGAACCAAAAAAGACACAGAATAGCCAAAGCTATTCTGAGCAAAAAGAACAAAACTGGAGGAATCACATTACCTGACTTCAAAGTATGCTACTGAGCCATCATAACCAAAGCAGCATGGTACTGTCATAAACACAGAAATATTGACCACTGGAACAGAATAGAGAACCCAGAAACAAATCTATACATTTACAGTGAACTCATTTTTGACAAAGGTGCCAAGAACATACACTGGGGAAAAGACTGTCTCTTCAATCAATAGTACTGGGAAAGCTGGATATCTATAAGTAGAAGAATGAAACTAGAGCCTTATTTCATACCATACACAAAAATCAAGCTGAACTGGATTAAATATTTTAACCTATGACCTGAATCTCTGCAACTACTGGAAGAAAACATTGGGGAAACTCTCCAGGACATTGGAGTAGGCAAAGGTTTCTTCAGTGATATCCCACAAATATGGGCAACCAAAGCAAAAATGGACAAATCTCACCTAGTTAAAAAGGTTCTGCAGAGTAAAGGAAACAATCAACAAAGTAAAGAGACAACCCACAGAATGGGAGAAAATATGTGCAACCTACCCATCTGACAACCAGAATATATACAGAGCTCAAACAACTCTACAGGAAAAATCAAATTAGAAATGGGCAAAAGGTCTGAATTTCTCAAATGAAGATATACAAATGGCAAACAAGTATATGAAAAGGTGCATACTATTGATCATCAGAGAAATGCAAATCAAAACTACAATGAGATATCATCTCACCCCAGTTAAAAAGGCTTATATGCAAAAAACAAGCAATAATAAATGCTGGCGAGGATGTGGAGAAACAGGAACCCTCATACCTAGTTGGTGGGAAGGTATGTTAGTACAACCACTGTGGAGAACAAGTTAGACGTTCCTCAAAAAACTAAAATAGAGCTACCATATGATCCAGCAATCCCACTGCTGTGTACATACCCAAAAGAAAGGAAATCAGTATGTTGAAGCGATAACTGCAATCTCTTCAATATTATAGCACTATTCACAATAGCCAAGATTTGGAAGCAGCCTAAGTATTCAACAAATGAGCAGATAATGAAAATGTGGTACTTAGATGCAATGAAGACGGAGTACTATTCAGCCATAAAAAAGAATGAGATCCTGTCATTTGCAACAAAATGGATAAAACTGGAGATCATTATGTTAAGAGAAATAAGCCAGGCACAGAAAGATGAAGATCACATGTTGCGACTGATTTGTGAGTTCTAAACATTAAAACAATTCAACTAATGGAGATAAAAATAGAAGTAAGTTTATCAGAGGCTGGGGTGCGTAGTGTGGGGTGGGGGGAAGTGGGGATGGTTAATGGATACCAAAAAATAGAAAGAATAAAGAATAGTACTTGATAACACAATAGGGTGACTGTAGTCAATAATAATTTGTGTATTCAAAAATAATTTAAAGAGTATAATGGGATTGTTTGTAACACAAAGGATAAATGCTTGAGGTGATGGGTTCCTCATTTAGCCTAAAGTGATTATTATACATAGCATGCTTGTATCAAAGCATCTCATGTACCTTATAAATATATACACCTACTATGTACCCACAAAAATTTTAAAAAATAATAAACATTTTTGAAAGCTATATGAATAGGTAAAGGAAATATTCCTGCTATTTTGGCATGGAACCTTTCCTGTTTTTTTGTTTGTTGCTTCTTATTTGAGATAAGGTTGTGAAGTGGTGGAAAAAACCTTGATGGAGCAATCAATATGTTAATTTTCTTTTAGACCACTGAGTTTTAAAAACTTAACTGAATTCCTTCATCACTTGATGACATGTCTATGTCGTTAAATAGCATAAAATGTACTTATAATCTATCATCCTTTAATGAAATATAACATTTATCATTAAATATTATAAAATTTTATTCCTCAAGAATATACTAGTGTTGGGACTTCTACTTTTTGATACATTAATTGTAATACATATATGTGTGTATTTAGAAATGCTTAGAAAATATAAATTAAAATATTTTGTTTGATCTTCAAAAGAAATTTACCAAAGTAATGATATAATGCATTCCATCATTTTCAGTTCCTTAATGTACTCAGGCAGACCATCAAATTTGTCTTCATCATATATGAAGTCTATCTGACGTTCCACGCAGTCAATATCACAATACTGAACATCCTGTACCAAGGGGCACTGCAGATATGAGATTCCAACATCAGGAAAACAGACAACCAAATATTGTTGAAGAATCACAAGTAGCTTATAAGTGACTGCATTCAATTAGAAATTTAAATATTAGTGTGAGTTTTGGGTTATCTTGTAAGAAAAAGAGAACAAAAATGATTATTTTATTGGAACTGAGAATATATGAAAATGATTACAGTTACACATCTCTCTCTCTTATATGTACACACATCCACATCCACACACATATATATTACAGTATAATTACTACACTTTCTAATTTCCTTATTCCTCTCAATTCCCTCCATACTGTTTGAGTACACTTATATGGGGAATATCATATTGTCTTAAATGTCCAACTGTGGTTTTCAGCATATCTAGGCTATTATAACCCCATCGACACAGCTGAAATCCCAGAGACCAGTATGGAGGCAAATAGGGATGCCCAATAGCCTGTGGAAAAAAAAATATTAAATCCAGAAAAGTTATTTAAGTGTTGACAAATGTTGATGTTTAGGACTGGATAACATAATGCTTTAGTCAGCAAGCAGTTTAAAATTTTCCTACTGTATTGAGCCTCTAACATTGTGAGTTGCCATGATAGCAACCAAAGAGACAATGATTAAAATCTGGGGGCTCAAGAACTCCTTTGAGAATCCAATAAAAGTCATGGAATTTCTTCCTAAGTCAGTATAGCTACAAAGACAATTCTTTCAGTTTTACGGGGAATTATGCTCTGCCTCTGTCCTCCGTTAATTTATTCTAGCAGAAAATTATACAATAGAGTTTTAAAGGGCTCCTAAATCAGAAAAACTTGGGTTCACATCTCAGTTCTGCCTCTTAATATCTGTGACATTAGGAAAAAGTATTTAATTTTTACAGTCTTGGTTTTCTCATTTTAAAAATGGAATAAAAAGTAATGCCCAATTCCTTCATTTACAAATATTTATTGAATACCCACTATGCACCATCTCAGAACCAAGTTTCTGACTCATGCTGCTTAAATTCTAGTAGAGAAAAGAAATAATAAACATGTAAACAAAGTCAACTAATTTTTAAAAATAGAGTGTATGGAGGCTCGGGGCGGTGGCTCACGCCTGTAATCCCAGCACTTTGGGAGGCCCAGGCGGGCAGATCACGAGGTCAGGAGATCGAGACCATCCTGGCTAATACGGTGAAACCCCATCTCTACTAAAAATCCAAAAAAAAATTAGCCAGGCGAGGTGGCGGGCGCCTGTAGTCCCAGCTACTTAGGAGGCTGGGGCAGGAGAATGGCGGGAACCCGGGAGGCAGAGCTTGCAGCAAGCCGAGATTGTGCCACTGCACTCCAGCCTGGGTGACAGAGCAAGACTCCATCTCAAAAAATATATACATATAATATATTATATATAATATATTATATGTATTTAATATATTATATGTATTTTATATATTATATATAATATATTATGTATTTTATATATTATTTATAATATATTATGTATTTTATATATTATATATAATATATTATATATATTATAGAGAGAGAGAGAGAGAAAGAGAGAGTGTGTATGGAGCTGGTGGGGATGGGAAGTTTTACAGGGAAGCAGAAGAGAGATGGGCAAAAGTTAGGGGAATGGTCTCTGGCAGTAAGACCTAAATAAGCCAGTTCTGTGAAGTGTCCCAGGCAGAGGGATCAAAAAGTGCAAAGGCTTGGAGTGTTCAGAAAAAGAAAGCCAGGTGAATGTGGCTCAACTACAGCCAACCAAAGAGAGACTGAAAGAAAAGGCCAGGGAAGCAGCCAAACCTTCAGTCCCATAGGGCCATGGAAAAGGGCTGAAACTTTACCTCTCCTTCTTCAACTTTATATGAATTAATGAAAATTGTTAAACATATATAAAAGTAGAACAAAATTGACTATAATCCCTTAAAATTCTCAAATACTCATTCAAATTTCCCTAATTCTCTCAAAAAAAAAAAAAAAAGTCTTTTTAGAGTTCAATTGTTTGAAGGGGATGGATTATATTAAAATTGCAATGGAAGCCATTAAAGTGAGCAACATAATCTGATTTTTAAAAATCACTCTGACAAATCTGTCAAATAAATTACAGGAAGGCAAAGGCGGTAGCAATTAAACCACTTAGGTGCCTGATGCACTGTGGAGGCAGAGATGAAAGCAGCTTGAACAGAAGAGGTAAAGTGATGATGTCAAAAAGTGGTCAGAGTGGAATACATTTTGGATATCTTGCTAACAGAACTCCCTGACAGATTTGATGTGGTAGAATGAAGAAAGGAATGAAGGTTGGTATTTAGGGTTTAGAGGTGAAAAGCAGGGACAATTAGTTTTATTTATTGAGTTGGGTAAGATTGAAGGAGGAGCAAGAGAAGGTTTGTGCAGAGAGAGTTCAGGGGATAAGACAGATGGATATATACACCTGCTGGTTATCCCTTAGTAGACTAAATATGTTAATATCTAAATATGTTAATAGTTTATCCCTTGATAGACTACAAGTTGTGGAACCAGAAGAGATGCCAAGAGTTCTGATAGAGGCCAAAGGAGGACCTAGGAGTAACTTCTGGGAGGCTCAACATTTGAGGACATGATCAAAGGAGACTAAAAACAAGAAATTGGTTATGTAACAGGATAACGAAGACAATGTGGTAGATACCAAAGGAAGAGAAGAGAGTGTTTCTAGAAGTGGCTGCCTGTGTTCAAATACCATCTAGAGGCTGACTTAGAGGAGAACAGAGACTTGACCACTGTCTCTTCTGATTTGATAAGGCATTTACAAGGAATGTATATATGTGTATGTGTAGTTTAAGGAGAAAAAGACATTTTCAGAGAATATATAGATACAATTAATGACTCAGTTGGAATGTGGTAAGGTGAGGAAGTAGAGACAGCCCATACAGATACTTTCAAGAAGTTTTACAGAGAAGTAGAAGGGAGATGAGATTAAGAGCTGGAGGAGGCTGTAGGTTCCTTGGATGATAGTCTTGTTTAGTTTTTCTCAGGTAGGTGCCATTAGTGCATATTTGTTGATGGGAAAGATCTGACAGGCAGGGATAAATTGATGATGCAGGTGAGAGCAGAGACAATTGTAGAAGTGCTTTGACAGCTGAAAATACAGATTTATAACACAGAAAGAATTATACTTAGACATAAGCAGGAACAACTGTAACGGGAAGAAAGGCAAAACATAGAGATATGTATGCTGGTAAACTGATAAATATAATGTTTTAAAAATAATGTGATTCTTTGTTAATTGCTTCTGATTTTCTCAGTAAAATAAACAATGTCAGCAACTGACAGTTGACTAGAGGTGATGTTGGAGGTTTTGAAAAGAGTGTGAAACACTAGTTTCTGCAAGTAGGATTTTAAATCACTAAACTAGCACATTTAGTAAGGTTACCAGTCAGTGACATGTGCTTGCGATTAAATTAAAGAAAAACTGGCCAACACAAGCAGGTGATTTTTTGCCAGAAGCTTTCAGCTGCTCAGGTACAGGAACTGATTTGATCAATCAATTAACTCAAAGTTCCTGTCTTCTCTGCTGTATACAGACTTGATGTCAAAAGCCATGAACAAATTTGCTTTTCAGGTTTATAGTTTTACTTCAAATTTTCTCCTCACACTCACCTTTACAATAGACACTGTAACTTGCCTCTCTCTTTGACATATCACAATGTCTGACACAAAATATGAATGCCATAAATGTTTATGACATAAATGAATAAAGAGCAGATGATATCATCCATGTTTCATAGATAGGTAGGCTAGAAGTATATTTTGAGACTTGCCTGATTTCGTAGTATATGAAAGAATAAAACCAGAACTATTAGATAAAATGACGTAGGGAGCAGTCAAAACTACGCAATTCTCCAGGGCCCACTATGGAATAATTCGGTCAGGATTTCTAAGGATTGAACACAGGCATCTGTGTTTTTAAAGGCCTCTAGGTGAGTGGTACAGAATGAGGCTTGAGAATTACTACACTCTACTGTGAGTTCTTGGGAACAGCGACTGTGCTTATGCACTGTAACTCAATCTCCAGACCCAAGCTTGTCTTATCTTCACTTCTCACCAAATACCTTTTTGACTGAATCTCCTAATCCTTAACCAACTGATTCTTGTACTACTACATTTAATGTTAGTCTCAGCTGCTATCTTTTAAATCCATTTTCTTTCATTATCACCTTGTAATAAGTGATGAGTGTTTTATCTCCACGTTTTCAATGGCACAGCAAACACCTCCCCTAAAAGACAGCTGAAGAAACTAAAGAAGAAGAAAGCAGCTGGGATACAAGGCCTGACAACAAGAAAATATGCTTTAAGGATGACAAACCACAGCCATACAAAACATGGACTTCAGACTGGTGATGAAGCTCAAATGAAAAGGAAGAAAAACAGCATATTGACAGTGTAAAGCTGTACATAACATATAAGGACATGTGAATTTCATTGTTCCACAGTAGCTGAAATTATGTGTACCAGCCTCCCTGTCCCATAAGTTCTAATATTAAACTAAGGATTAGAGCAGCCACATTACTATGTACTTTTCCAGAATTCTTTAGACAACGTGAAAGTTTTCAGAATCAAAATGGAGTCACAGTCACTTGGGTTTAAAACTCTGAGAAATAGAGCCAGGAAGACTATGAAGGGAGGATTCTCATATACACATGCCTGATCACAAGAACTATCACAAAAGACTCGCAAAAACCACTACCTTGTACAAACGCCATCACAACCTTATGCAAAAAAATTATTTCTAGGAGGACATCTTCCCAAAAACTGCCTGTCTAACCTCTAACTGGCACCACCCTTGTTATTGCTCCTTGTAGTCAAGGACAATTGTTTCAAAATGATTACAGAATCCTCCTCATTTAAAGAAAAAAAAAAAAGCCTTTGGTCTTCTTTTATCTCCCTGAATATGCACGTAGTTTACTATGGCACACATACTCCCATTGCAATGCCCTATACTCAAATAAACATCATTTTTTTTTTAGAGAGCCTCTCTGTTTGTTATTTAGATTGACAACTTCTAGGGCCTGAAATTTGAAGCATGCCATCATAATTAACATTATTATAAATAACATTTTTTACTTGGCATATAATATATAAAGAATACTAAAGAAAATGATTAAATCCATTAGCCATATGCAATAAATGTTGACCTAACAAATAACAGCCCTAAAATTATTCAAAATTTACTTCAAGGCATATTCTAGCTCTTTGGTTCTATTACTTTTCTTCACTGGTAGTTTGGTAATAAAGTAGTGGCACCTCTATTATCAAATAACATAATGAAACATTATACATTATACATTATACATACTTGTGTATAATGTTTCATTATGATATTTAATCTTTCCAACAATACTATATGGTATATAGAACAAATGCTATCATCCCTGTTTTATTGTGGATAAATCTGTAGTCCAAGATCATAAGTACCAAGCTAAAGAAAATAGCAGGTGGCAAAACTATAGCTCAAACAGATCTTCTGACTCCAAGTCTAACAAATTTCAATACCATTGAAGTCATTCTATATTTTCAAATACATCTTTATTTATATCTGATGAGAATTGCTGAGAAAGTAAGGGATAAAATTCTCTGCCTTATCACCACCTCCCTTATGCTGTATGGTCCTATACTCTCAGAATGCCTTCATATAAGAATAAGGTTTATTCAGTCTATTTTTATCCTAAAAGTCTACATTTATTTTAAAGAGTAGAATGGCTTTCTTAAAATAGATATTGTTGACAGAGAGAGAGGGATTTAAGTTCATCCTCATATCTGAAAACACCACACAAGCACAATATTTCTTCAGCAGGCAGATGAAACAAACCCACTGAGGATTACAAATTACCACTTTCACCCATTTTATAGGATAGAGCCAGAATAAATTTCCTTGCCCTTATTACTTCCTGCTACAAATAATTACAATTCCTGCAGCCGGAGGAGTGAAGGAAAGTCAGTCTTACCTAAAAACATTTTATACATTTCCCCTAATTGCATTTGCTTATTATTTGGCTTCAGGATCTCAACCATCTGCAAATAAAGCAGGTTTGTACAGGAATGACAAGGATAAGAAAAGTGTGTCTCAACGGAGGAGTTTTCTCCTGCTGCACCACTTACCAGGTGCTTTTCTCTGCTGCCCACTGGCTTCAAAACAAGTCAGCCCTGAAGCAAATGAGTGACAGCAGAAAGCTCATTTCAGCACTAGGGATTTAAAATTCAAAAACCTGAAAAATAAATGAGGTACCAAGAATGCACTTTAGAATCTCTATATTCACCTTTTGATAGAGTACTGTCAGGAATTTCATTTAACCAAAATAGGGCCAAAGCTATCAATCACTGTTTTATGAGTAAAAGCCAAAAAAATTTTTCAAAATAATGGTGAACACTTTATTAAAAATAACTATGGTTATAATTTTTTAGTGGTTACTATGTCCCAGGCACTATGCTAACAGCTAGATGAAAGAAGGTATGTAATACATTATCAAAACTAACCTCCAAGCAATCCTAAGATTTAGGTATTGTCTTCGTTTTGAGTACGAGAAAGTGCTGGTTTAGCAGCTTACAAGTGTTAGTACTCACATTTCTCCAAGTGTCAGATTTCAAAGATCTTGCTCTTGTTCATTATATTATCCAGGCATAGCTTGTGTCATTGTGTATTACATTATTGCCCTTCCCAGACACTGCATTTTTACAAATTGAAGGTTTATGGTAACCTTGCATCAAGTAAGTCTATTTGTGCCTTTTTTCTAACAGCATATGCTCACTTTATGTCTCCGTTTCAGCATTCTATAGCAATGAAGTATTTCTAAATTAAGGTATGTACATGGGTTTTTTAGACATACACTATTACACACTTAATAGTATACTGTAAGCATAACCTGTATATGTACAGGGAAACCAAAAATAGTGTGACTCAATTTATTGCAATATTTGTTTTATTTCAGAGGTCTGGAACAGAAACAGAAATAACTCTGAGGTGTGCCTGCTCTACATAATAACAACAAGCAATATATGTGTGATTTATATTGACATATGGTTACTCGATGATTATTTTTTAAGATGCAATATTTTGTTTGGCAAAAGTTAGTGTCATTTCTCACTTTGTATTATTTACAGTTCTAATGATTGATTTTTAAAATCAGGTTTGAAAAGACCGTTTGCAAGAAGCTTGAGGTAGATTGGGGCATTTTACATTTTTTTTTAATCTCTGAAGGTTCAAAGGAAGTACAGTCTTATACCACATAACGACATTTTGGCCACTGATAGACCACATAGACAATGATGGTCCCACAAGATTATAACAGAGTTGAAATATTACTATTGCCTAGTGACACTGTAGCTGTTTTAACATCATAGCACCACGCATTACTCACTTGTTTGTTGTGATGCTGGTGTGAACAAACCTACTGTGCTGTCCATCATATAAAGGGATAGCAGATACAATTATGTACGTAATACTTGATAATGGTAATGAATGGCTGTTACTTGTTTATATATTTTATATGCTACACTTTTTATGGTTATTTTAGAGTGTACTCCTTCTACTTACAAAAAAGAAATATTCACTGTAAACAACCTCAGACAGGTCCTTTAGGAGGTACTCCAGAAAAAAAAAGCATTGTTCTCATAGGAGATGACAGCTCTATGCATGTTATTTCCCCTGAAGACCTTACAGTGGGACAAGATGTGGAGGTGGAAGACAGTGATATTGATGATTCTGACTGACTCTGTGTAGGCCTAGGCTAGTGTGTGTCTTTGTGTCTTAGGTTTTAACAGAAAAATATAAAAGGTTAAAATTAAAAATAAAAACTTTAAAAATGGAAAAAAGTTTATAGAAGAGGATATAAGGAAAATATTTTTGTATAGTTGTTCATTGTGCTTGTGTTTTAAGCTAAGTGTTATTACAAGCATCAAAAGATTTTTAAAAATTTAGAAGTTTATAAGGTAAAAAATGTTACAGTAAGCTATGGTTAATTTATTCTTGAAGAAATAATTTTTAAAAATAAATTTAGTGTAGCCTTAGTGTACAGTGTTCATATATAAAGTCTACAATAGTTTGCAATGTCCTAAGCCTTTGCATTCACTTGCCACTCACTCACTGATTCACTCAGAGCAATTTCTACTCTGGTAAACTCCATTAAGGTAAGTGCCCCATAGGGTGTATCATTTTTTATCTCTTACACTGTATTGTTTTTTTTTTCTTGAGATGGACTCTTACTCTGTCACCAGGCTGGAATGGCGCTATCTCGGCTCACTGCAACCTCCGTCTCCCAGGTTCAAGCGATTTTCCTGCCTCAGCCTCCCTTGTGGCTGGCACTACAGGTGTGCGCCACCATGCCCAGCTAATTTTTGTATTTTTAGTAGAGATGAGTTTTACCATGTTGGCCAGGATGGTCTCAATCTCCTGACCTTGTGATCAGCCTGCCTTGGCCTCCCAAATGCTGGGATTACAGACGTGAACCACTGTGCTCAACTTACCCTGTATTTTTACTGAACCTTTTCTATGTTTAGATACACAAATACCATGGTGACACAATTGCCTACACTATTTAATACAGCTGTATGCTATACAGGTATGTAGCCTAGAAGCAACAGTATACCATATAGCTTAGGCCTGTAGTAAGCTTCTAGGTTTGTGTAAGGACACTTGATGATGTTTGCACAACAATGAAATCACTGAATCATGCATTTCCCAGAGTATATCACCATCATTATGTGACATGTGATTGGATTTAAATCTCAAACCACATATGGTGCTTTTGTCGTGTAACGACTTGGCTAGATAAACTACATTTCCCAGAATTCCCCATTAGACCATAATGGAGATTTTTATGGGATCATTGGAGAGCCAAGAAGCTTACACATATGGATATGATAAAGTCCCTGCAACAAGTATATACCACCTACTGGTTCTGCTTTTCTGATGGAACCCTGATTAATCCCATAAAATTGATTGAATACAATGGGTTGAATTCTTTAAATTGTTTATCATATATAAGAACTAGAGCTCTATTACCAGGTTCCATTTTATTCCAGTAAAGATGACTCATAGTTGGACCAAAATTTGGATGAATAAATTCAAATGGTCAATGAAGGAGAGAGATAATACAAATCTTTGTTCAATTAATTATGTTGATTGTCTCAGATGTTAATAGGCAGCATCAAAGAGTTTGGTTATGGGTTTTTGACCAAATATTTTTTCTCAAAGGAAGAAAAATTGACCTGTTTCTTAGCATACTGAAGTTTTACATTAGTGAATTATTCTCTATAAATATATATCTGAAATGTTTTACTTTATTAAAGTATATTCTGCTTCAAATATCATTATAATTGCAGACAACTGTAAGAATAAATCTAGCAAGTAAAGAAAGGTACTTTTAGAATGGTCAGATACTTATCATTTACTGTATATAAAATAACAACAGAACAAGATTTGCTCTTCAGGATTTTAGAAATCACTTTGAATAAAATTATTTTAACACTCTATTTTTCTCTTTGGGAATAATCAGAAAAAAAGTTAGAAGAGACAATAATGTGGGTCTAGGGAGGGAAATACAGAAATTCTGAATCCATGTTTTTTTTGTGTGGTATGGGATTGTAAAAAAAAAAAAAAAAAGGAGTTTGAATATTATTCAATGCATTTCCTAATCTGGACTTATTTTGAGAAATAACTGTTCTCAAAATAAAACAGCCATAGAAGGGAAGAGGAAACCAGTTCATGGGCAGCTTCCACCTTCTAATCCTAGTCAGAAGGCCCTGGCCTTTCAGGAAGTCTTGAGAAATTCTCATCTAGACACCATAAAATCCCTATAAAACCACTTGACACCTATTTTGAAAGGACTTTATTTCTACAATTGGGCTGCTTTTTGCTAAATTAATTCAGAAGGGCATAAAGAACAGAGGATGCATTAAGAAACTGCCATTGCTATAGCAACTGAAGGGAGAATTATAATTAATTATTTTTATCTCATACATATATTTTGTAGGAACTTTGAATGGAAGGAAGTGGAACTCAGGAAACTAAGCAATGGACTGGAAGTCACATATGACTTGAAACTTTCTTCCTGTTTTATGAATCTGATAAATACTCCACTATCACTTCTCCATCAATTCTTCCTTCTCACCAACAGGAGGAAATGGTTCTGGCCCAATTTATGGGATTTCTTGAGGAAGTTTCAATAGACTAATGGACTCCAATAGAAAAGTTTGTTCAAACTGAGATCTTTCACAAAATGTTTCATGGTAAATATAGGTCTTATTGTCATACATTCTAAACTCATCAAGTTCTTAAACTTGATGGCAAAATCATCCTCTGAGCTATTTCAAGACATTCTCTTATGAAAAAACAAAAACAAAAAAAAATCCTAACAGACACTGAATGCTAAATAAACTGAAGACACACAGCTTGGGACTCTAACTACTTTCCTTTCTACTAACAGATACCATCACTCTTACCTAGTTCTGAATCCAATCAAAACTTAGTAAAACATGTTATCTCATCCATTAATGACAGAATGGAAAAAAAGAGAAAGACCTTATAATTATACACCAAATCTAGCAGAAGGTAAGTCTTAAATTAAGTAGTAACGACTCTGAACTTTTCAAACGAAACCATACTGTCTTCTAGACTCATACTGTGTATGTATATTGGCCTGCCAGAACTGGTATTTATTATGAGCTATTTGAATTTCAATCATTTATTCACATCCCTTATGTCAGTCTCATTAAAATTCATTCACAAGCAACTGGTAGGTAATACTGGCAACCCAATGTGTACCTCCTGCTTTTAACCAGACACTAAAACCCAGTGATGGTTCACTCTTACAAAGTTGCACTTAGCCTGTGGGTGAAGTCAGAAACTTGCTTTACATAACTTTTTTACGACATACAAAGTATCATTCTCTGATGTGCAAATTGCACTGAGGTGACTCTTTCTGAAGTTAAGTTACAAGCCCTGAGCAAACTAATTTTCCCCCTTACAGTATGTACATAAAATTTAGAGCCAGGTGGTAGAGGTCGTAGCACCAATGTATGCAGTAATCATATCTAGGGCCAAGATACTAGGATTATAAAAACCTCTCAGCTTTGACAGGGTGGATGCTACTTGCTCTCACTGTGGGTACATGCTATCTCCCTGCTCTCCTAATGCTTGAATGTTGAGTCCACTCTGAACCTTGATCTTATAAGGGCCCACCCACTGGATCCAATCTACAATGCAGCCTAAGCAAGTCTTTGGAAAGTAATACAAAATCTACACCCACAACTAATGGACAACTAATGGACCATTACAGATACACACTCAGAAATTCTTCTGACATAAGGCCAGGAAATGTGTGTGTGGAAAAGGTGTGGCTATATGGACGAGTGTGTGTGTGTGGTGTGTAATAATAAGAGATTAATTTTGACAGATTATATAGTTTTATGTTGGATATTCTTTCATTATATTGAATGATTGTATAAGAAATAAGAAATTTGCAAATGTCATTTCCACTTATTAGAGTCAATAAAGAAAATGTAACATGGCTCACTTTGGATCTCACTTCAGTCCTACCTCACAGATTGCCAAATCTTATTTCTCACATTCATCTTTTAATTATTCCCTTCAGATCAGGTGCAGACATAAAGGTGAAAAATAACACCAACGAAAGATAGACATGACTAGTCACCATACACTAACCAAGAATTCAATGATATTGAGTGACTTGCTTTACTAACACTGGGTCTTTCATTTATTTTATGCTCAAGCAAATGGCTTAATTTGGAAGACAGAGTGAATGGTGGTCTTTCAAGGGAATACCTGTGTTCCACATTTATATCACATGCCAATACTGAAGGAAGGAACTGTGTATCTTTAGTTCCGTAACTGTAAAATGTCCACACCTAAGCTGCAAACTTCCTAACCTTATTTCAAGTTTACACGGTGAGACAGGTCTGGGACAACCCAGCATCCAACTTGAGAGGACATTAATCATTTTAAGGATCTGTAAGTGTTTCTTTTGAATTACCCTCCCTCAAACAGGAGTAATGAATCTCCATTTTTCTGAGAGGTGAAGGTTGTCTGGGATTGCTGCCAAAGGAGCTCTGAAAAGAAAGGCCACGTCAACTATGCTGAACAGAAAGAGGGAACTATGCTGTAAAATCATCGAGAGACCCAAATAAAATGATACAGCGAATCTTCAGGAAGGATTAAAAAGCTCTTTACCTTAGAATCTCTGCCCATGGGCCTGGGAAGCTTTCTCTGTTGTTCTCAATTACTCTCAGCTATTTCCTGTCCTGAGATGAAGCAGGGACCCCCTTTTTTTAGGGGCCTGTGCACCTCCACAGATGGAAATAAAGTAAAATCCTGAATTCCTTCAAGCGAAATTCCAGGTACGTAGCCAACTAATCACAGAAGCAAATAAGTGACTTGTTAAAGACTTGTTACAGCCAGGTGGTAGAGTTTGTGCTGCCAAGGTGGGTGGATCACCTGAGGTCAGCAGTTCAAGACCATCCTGGTTAATACGGTGAAACCTCATCTCTACTAAAAATACAAAAATTAGCTGGGCGTGGTGGTGGGTGCCTGTAATCCCAGCTACTCGGGAGTCTGAGACAGGAGAATCACTTGAACCCGGGAAACAGAGGTTGCAGTGAGCCAAGATCGCGCTATTGTACTCCAGCCTGGGTGATAAGAGTGAGTCTGTCTAAAAAAAAAGAAAAAAAAAGGTAATAGTAGACTAAAACTATAGTCAAGGAAGTTAGAGTTCACAGATATTTGCTTTCCTTATAGAAACTAAAAATGACATTTTAACATATGTCCCTGAGTTGTCTTCCAGGGACTCAGATTCTAGTGAGGACACCCACCAAATGGATCCAATGGCCTGTAGACCTCAGATAAGGGAAAATTGAAGACGAAATTTTGACCATCATTCTTTCTTCCTGACGGGCTTGGAGAAAATCATACCCCTCAGCTAGGTAGCACTTTTTTGCTGACTCCAAATTTTTAAACAAAACTTCTATTCCTTAACCAATTGCAAATCAGAAAATCTCTGAAACTACCTATGACCTATAAGCCTCTGCTTCAAGATACCCCACCTTTTAGGCCAAAACCAATGTGTAACCTCCATGTATTGATTTATGATTTTACCAGTAGCTTCTGCTTTCCCGAAATTTACCCCTGCCTTTCAGGGTTTGAGTGTTTAGCTGCCTGGTCCTCCTTGCTTGCCTGGTGCTCTGCAAAGGTCTTTCTTTCTTTTGTTTTTGTTTGTTTGTTTTTTTGTTTTTTGGTGTTTTTTTTTGAGATGGAATCCCGCTCTGTCGCCCAGCCTGGAGTGCGATGGCATGATCTCAGCTCACTGTAAGCTCCACCTCCTGGGTTCGAGCTATTCTCCTGCCTCAGACTCCTGAGTAGCTGGGACTACAGGCATGTGCCACCACACCGGGCTAATTTTTGTGTGTGTGTGTGTGTTTTAAGTAGAGATAGAGTTTCACCATGTTAGTCAGGCTTGTCTTGAACTCCTAACCTTGTGATCCACCTACCTCGGCCTCCCAAACTGCTGGGATTATGGGTGTGAGCCACCACGCCTGGCCTTTTTTTTTTTTGAGACAGGGTCTCACTCTGTCACCCAGACTGGAGTGCAGTGGCACAGTCCCTGCTCACTGCAATCTCCACTTCCCAAGTTCAAGCTATTCTCCTGCCTCAGCCTCCTGAGTAGCTGGGATTATAGGCGCCCGCCACCATGCCCGGCCAATTTTTGTATTTTTAGTAGACACAGGGTTTCACCACGTTGGTCAGGCTGGTCTTGAACTCCTGACCTCAGGTGATCCACCCGCCTCGGCCTCCCAAAGTGCTGGGATTACAGGCATAAGCCACCACGCCCAGCCATGCCTTTTATTTCTATTTCTGCAAAACCTTAGTGTAGATATCCGGTTTTACTGCACCAGGTGAGTGGACTTCAGTTCGGTTCTATAACTGCCACAGGTACCAAACTGCATACATTTCACAAATTTCCTGTCTCAAGATTCGTAAACATGTTGTTTCCTTTTCTTGAAACACCCTTTACCTCAGTATCGACATATCCAGACACCTTGCATCTTCTAAGCACAGGTCATACGTAGCTTCCTCTACAGAACCCTCCATCTGTCCTAGCCTTCTCTTCCTATGCATAAAACCTCAACGTTACTGTCAATTTATTGTCTTCCTCTTTACTCCTTCTGAGTAATAAAATAGTATTCTGAGGAATAAAAAAGAATATTGAAAGCTTGCCATCACTACCTACTAGATTTTTAGCCCTGTCATGCTTTCCTTAATTTATTATCCATTTAATTAAATTTTTTATATTAGAATAACTTTTCCCTTATTGAGTGTCAAAAATCTTTTTCATGCAACCATCTGAATAACTTTATTCAATAGGAAGTTGGCCAGGTGCAGTGGCTCACACCTGCCATCCCAGCAGTTTGGGAGGCCGAAGTCAGAAGATTGCTTGAGTCCAGGAGTTGGAGACTAGCCTGGGCAACATATTGAGACTCTGTCTCTACCAAAAAGTAAAAAAATTAGCTGGACTTGGTCATATGTGCCTGTAGTCTCATCTACTAGGGAGGCTGAGGTGGGAGAATCGCTTGAGCCCAGGAGATTGAGGCTGCAGTGAGCTGTGGTTGTGCCACTGCACTCCAGCCTGAGCAACAGATGAGGACCCGTCTCAAAAAATTCAAAAAATAAAAATAAAATAAGAAGTTTATATCAGTTTAACAGATAATAAACTAAAGCTCAGTGAACATATGTAACTTTCTGAAGATCACTCAATCAACAAGAAACGGAATCAACTACTCTGATTCCAAATCTATTACCCTTTTCGCTGAATCATGATGCTTTCATCACATGAGATTAACATGTGACTTCAAATTTATTACCAATGAACTTCAAGTGACTTCTTAAGAATAATCTTTAAACTAGAACCACAGTCCTACATTATTTACAGAAGTCAAAATTATTTTTGAAATAAACCTCCAATATGTTTAGAAAAATTGATATGCCCAAACTTCTGTGAGCCAGATCCATGAGTAATTAGTAAATAAGGAGCTGACAACTAGTGATGGTAGTAACACATTAACTGCCTAGCAGTCAGTTGCCATGAGATGTATTTTGCTCCTATGATTTTGCATGTATTAGTTAGAAGGGAAAACTTCCTTGTCCACCAATAAGCTCATTAGTACTACGCAAAAACTTGGGTACCAAGCAAGGGCTCAGCTAATTCTCCTTACTTTTAATTCATTAGATTATTTATTCTACCCAAAGTCATTCAGTAAGATGTCCTTAACACAGAGGCTAAATAAGTCAGTTTTGGAGAACAGGAAGAATTAATTTGCTTTTCATAAATAAACAAATTTATATTCAGGTTGACCCATATTTTCAACACAGTTGTTCACTGAGGTGGAAATTTTTTTCTCTTGATTTGATTTGATAACAATTTGAAAGGTTTAATTACATTTCTCCATCTGTGTTTGGACTTCAAAAAGCCTAAATTTCACAGCAGGAAGATTTAGTCACATCTCCATTGACCACCATTTCCCCAATAATCTAATAGACTGCTCTTGGTTGGAAAATGAAGCAACCAAACAGACAAAATTCTTCTATTTCTTGACTTTCTTAAGGTTTGGCACATGAAGCAGCAAAGCATATAGTAGGCGCCATGAAGTAGTGGGGGCGGGGGGGGGCGCGGTGGGCATTGAACTGTGCTAGAGCCTCGCATTCTGATTCCAGCTCTGCACCCAAGAGCCAGCGGTGTGACTTTAAGGAGGTCAGCCAATCTTTGCCAATCTCTGCAAAGTTCAATCAACAAATGTCTGGACAAGGATTCTTACTAAATTCCTCTCTCCTTTATGATTGGTTACAATAAGCTTCATATGAACTGTGTATAGGCCTTGGCAGGGCAATGCCGTTTGACTCAAAACTCAAAAGCTCAGTAAGTGGCTTTTGCTTTTTCAGCCTAATACGTCTCAGGGAGGATTATATATATATATGGATTCACCCTGAAATTTCTTTGAAATTCAAGAAAGCCCTAATGAGACACATACTTCATGACTCAAGATGTGATATTTGTCTATTTTTCTTCTTAGTAACAATGTAGGAGGAAGCTATAAAAATCTGAGTGGGAAAAACGTTCTTAAATTAGCTGCCGTAGTGGTATTGGTTAGTCACAAGAAACCTAAATTACGTAGGAGTTTGAAACTTCACTCTATATATTTGTCAAAACTGGATAGAGTAGATACACCAGGCTGATTGAATGCTTTCTCGTCATATAATGTAAACCATAGATTCAGGTTCAGTATGCAGGATTTGAATTAAAAGAGAACCAGAGTTTAGGTAGAAGATAGAAAATTAGTTTGTGAGTTCCTTTGATTAAGAAAATAAGGGTCTATGGGAAAAAATCATAAGAGAGTAAAAGACATACAAAATTTCAGAGTGAAATGTGATATAACTGAAGAATTCAACTCCTACCAATGTTAGAATGCTGCTGTTAAAATATTTCCTATTACTGCTAAGCTTATGAAATCATATGATCAATGACAGAAGAAATTGGAATGAAAGAAAATTGATTCCATACACACATCTGTGTTTAGCTTCAGCTGAGATAATTGACAATTCAGCCAGTTTCAATTGCAAAGGAAAATGCCTATGTAATGTAATAGTTTCCTCGTCTACACAAGATGAACAAACTTCTTAGCTGCCAGGTTTTAAGACAAACGAATAAAAACACTACTACCTCACATTCAGTATTCCTCACAGCTTTTCAGAAAAATTTTAAATGTATTTAAAATGTATGAGATGCTCACAGGAACTCTGTGATTAGACAGACCCAGTATCCTCACCTCTGTGTGCACATGGGAAATTTACAGCACAGAAAGGTTAAGGGTCTTCGCCAGGTTCATGCTATTGTAGGTGGAGGTAGGACTCCTTTGGACCATGCCCTCTGAGTATGAAACCCTTCTATTCTAATTTTCCAAAAATGACTTGACTAGAATATGTCCTTTAAGATCCACTTATAGGGCTGCCTTGTTTTACATTTTTTATATGGTCATAATAATAAGCTATATAGTTTTTCAAGGTTCAGTCTCTTTTTAAAAAAGGATTTAATAATGACCAAAAAGTACAATGTCTCTCTGAACAGCTTCCCTTTCAGGCGACATCACTTTCCTTTCCATCCATTCACAAAAGACACCATTAAGGGCCTGGTGCAATGACTCAAACCTGTAATCTCAGCGCTTTGGGAGGCTGAGGCAGGTGGATCACTTGAGGTCAGGAGTTTGAGACCAGCCTGACCAATATGGCGAAACCCATCTCCACTAAAAATACAAAAATTACCCAGGCATGTTGGCTCATGCCTGTAGTCCCAGCTACTTGGGAGGTTGAGGCAGGAGAATTGCTTGAACCTGGGAGGTATGGGTTGCAGTGAGCCGAGATTGGGCCACTGCACTCCAGCCTGAACAACAGAGTAAGACTCCATCTTAAAAAAAAAAAAAAAAAAGATACCATTAGGGTATTAATATGATGCTGGAATTTTAACTTTAGCAATTACTTTGGTTCAGGGAGAGAATAATAAAAATATATCTTCCAACAGCTGAGCAGGGAGACAGCATAAAAATGAACTCCCTGAGTCTGGGCATGGTGGCTCACACCTGTAATCCCAGCACTTTGGGAGGCCGAGGTGAGCGGATCACCTGAGGTCAGCAGTTCAAGACCAACCTGGTCAACATGGTGAAACCCCATCTCTACTAAAAATACAAAAATTAGCCAGGTGTGGTGGTGGGCATCTGTAATCCCAGCTACACAGGAGACTGAGGCAGGAGAATCACTTGAACCTGGGAGGCGGAGTTTGCAGTGAGCCAAGGTCACGCCACTGCACTCCAGCCTGGGTCACAGAGTAAGACTCCATCTCAAAAACAACAACAACAACAACAACAACAACAACAAAAAACTCCTTGGTAACTGGTCTCTAAAAATTGAAACAAGAGCTACTCTTCCTGTTTTATCCCCTGATTTTTAAATTATAAGCCCGATTTTCCCCTAACCATTCACTCAGTTGTTCCTGTGGTGTCTGTGTGATGGTGACAGGATCATTTTAAAGAATTTGCTTTCACAGGCAAACTCCTCAGTCTAGATAACAAAATTAAATTATTTACTAGTAGACATAGTTTGCACAGTGCCTGTTCACTGAAGCAGGCAAAAAGATAAAGCTGCTGATGACAACCATGCTGCATCACAGGCAGCTTATTTCCTAGGAAACTCCCAGGCAAGAAAGGAAACAGCTTATTAGAGATAGGCAAAGCTCATTGTTTAAATGAGAGTTTTCTAATCCTTTCCCTTTCTCCCACTCCTAATCTCAAAAGCACTGGCAAGCATTGGTTATTAAATGTCACTGGCACTTTGCTGCTAATCTATTTGATAATGCCTATTTGTGGCTCCCGCTTTAGAGCATTTCAGGACAAAAGCACTACTAGCTTTTCAAAATATCTTTCCTAGAATTTACTTTGAAAGGGAGGATTTAAAGAAGCAAGCTAATTAAATGGGTCCAGTCTCAAACTGATCTCTAGCCGGGATTCAAACGCAGCACTGACATTGAGCAGTGTAAAAGTTGTGTTGCACAAATGGTAGATATGAGACTTTTGCTGTTATCTCATTTATCTGGATTGTCTGCAACTCTTGGGATTTAACTGGCAGGACGACCCCACTGCCACAGGCAAGATCTGACAAAAATCTCTGAATGTGTTTGAACAGTAATCTTGATAAAGCTTGGCTCAATTTTATAGAGATGACAACCTTACATTTAGAAGTTCTGCCCTTATTAAGCATGCGAAAGCCTACCAAGGGAACAAGAAAACAAGAAGGAAAACAGAATTCAGGGTCTATGTTTCCAATTTCAATTGGGTAAATAAGAAAAAATGGTAAAAAATTTTAGATCAAGATTTTGAATTGAATACCCATGTTTCTCTTTTCTCTATACTCAAATTCCACTAAAAATACAATTTAAAACTTCAAAAAGGTATCTGTTCACTAACACTACTGAGAAAGGGGTGACAAATTAACAAGCTCGTGATTTAAAGTATTTTTGTAATGCATAAACCACATGGGATTTTATTATTATTATGAACAGTCAAGGGAGGTATTACTCAGAAAGTACACGGAACGATGCAATAGAGATGAGAGATTTTTCTCTGGCTGAGTTCTCAGCAACTCAATCTTAAGGCAGGCAGTTATGAAAATGGAGAAATGTAGTGGAACAGATATAAAAGTATTTAATTGAAAAGAGTTAACAGAAAACTTGTACAATTTCAGCTGCCCCTGCCCCACCTTCCTTTCAAGAGCAACAACAGAGGTTGCACTTAACACAGAGTTTATCTCTAAAGGAGTAGTATCTATCCCCCAGGAGAAGACTTCCAGAACTCCCCACCCATTGTGTAGCATGAATGGATTATGGGTAGCATGACAATATAACTTCTTGTTCAAATCTAAAGACTTTTAAGAGTGAAGGGGAGTGTTATTAATAACTATTCTGGGACTACAGGTGTAAACAGACTGTCACAGGTAAACGTGCCAGTATAGACTTGCTAGTTATGTGTGTCCTGAGATACTGACCCTTTCAGCTCTTGGGTAAGCTGAGGCATCCAGAGGTCCAGGGCCAGACTGAACAACCTCAATCTATTACCACAGTGTACCACCAAATATTTTCTCTGTGTTATGCTAAAACAAAACAAAACAAAAGATTGGGAGCACTATGTTGAAGAAGTCACATACCCATGGCCCTTTCTTTCATATGTTCCATTTGGCTTTTGACAATTTTTAAAAGATGGGCTCAAAATTTAGCAATCAGGAAGTTGCGTATAAAAAAATCTGCATTTGCCAGTCAATAGGGTGTCCATCCATACTACACTTACATTCTTTTCTGGAAACAATCCAGTGGGGGCAGAGTAGAGGCAAAATTCTCTCACCGGGAAGCTTCACTTGTTTATCTAACTTGCTTGTCTCAAATAGTCCATGAAACTTGTTTCCATTATTAGTAGGCACTTCAGAGTAAATCCCTCCCCATTTTGGCTTGTTGATTGGAAGCGTGTGGCCAACCCCTGTTTCACAGCTGCAGACCCTAAAGTAAAGTTGTCTTTTAGCAGGACAAGCAGCAGACAAAACTCCTCAGACACGGAGTTAAAGAAGGAAGGGGTTTATTCGGCAGGGGGGCATCAGCAAGACTTCTGTCTCAAGAGCTGAGCTCCTGGATTGAGCAATTCCTGTCCCTTTTAAGGGCTCACAACTCTAAGGGGGTGTGTGTGAGAGGGTCATGATTGATTGAGCAAGCAGGGGGTATGTGACTAGGGGCTGCATGCACCGGTAATTAGATCGGAACAAAACAGGATAGGGATTTTCACAGTGCATTTCTATACAATGTCTGTAATCTATAGATAACAGAACCAATTAGGTCAGGGGTGGATCTTTAACTACCAGGCCCAGGGTGCGGCACCGGGCTGTCTGCCTGTGGATTTCATTTCTGCCTTTTAGTTTTTACTTCTTCTTTCTTTGGCGGCAGAAATTGGGCATAAGACGATATGAGGGGTGGTCTCTTCCCTTAATCTTGCGGGCCCAGATCTGCTCTTTTAAATGAGGAGGGATGAGAAGCCACCCTTAACAATCTACCTGGTCTTTCATTTAAAAATAAGATTAGCCACCAAAACACAACAAGATATCTGTATAAAAAACAGAAGTAAAGAAAGAGAAGAGCTAAAATTCCAAGATAAATCAAGAAATCAACTGGATTTCCCTCACCACTTTTCCATACCATTCTATATAGTACTTCACATCATTGTCTTCATGAAGACACTGGTCACTCTGACATTACCCAGCTTATTTATTTGTTTATTGATTGCCTCCTGATTAGAGAGTTATCTCCACAAGAAGGATGATTTTAAAGGCTGTTTATTCATATAAGCCTTGCCCCTAAAATAGAGGCTAGTACAGAAGAAGCACTATAAATATATTATTTAATGGCATGGAAATAATCACTAAATGAAATACAGGCAGAAATGGTTAAACATGCCTTCCCTTAGGCAGAGAAAGTTCAGAAGCGGGGATGAAGAATAATCTTTTATCTATTAATTTTAAACATTGTATACAACTTTGATTTTTATTATTATATGCATAAATTATTTTATAGCAATTCAAGAAACAAAGAATGAAAATAAACTATTCATCAAGTTAAAACAATCTTTGCTTCCTAAGCTTGGAATTCTTCTCTAACATGGTAACCTAAAATACACATCACTAAGGAATCCAGAGATTTTACCTGAACAACCCAAGTAATTAATTATTTCTTGCCTTGTTTGTTTACAGAGTTGGTCTTGAACTTCTCAAGCACTTCTCAGTCTACTGGCTGAAAAGTAGACAAGTAACATGTATCAATTCTGAAGTCAAAGAGTCTTGGGTTCAAATCCTTGCTTTATCATTTGTTACCTGTGCGTCTTCAGCTCTCTGTGCATCAGTTAGTTCCCATTCATAAAACGAGGTCTTGGTGAAAATGAAAAATGTTATCATGAAAAAGACCATGCCTTGCACGTTAAGTGCTCAATAAACAGCAGTTACTTTAGTAATTATATTTTGTATGCTTCTATATGTTCAAATAATTTAAATATCTGCAATAGACAGTAGGTCATCATCTTTTCTAGGACCATTCATTCCCCACCACCTACATACCAGGAACTGTAATGAACCTTGGGGAGAAACATAAAAATAAAATAAGGATATAAACTGTGGACATGAGATGTTTAGCTCTATGCCCTTCATTATCTCATATTCCTCAGATTCCTAAAGGTGAAAATGACAGATGACAAATAGCTAAAGCTACTATGAGTACGGGTTTGTCACTGCCACACAGCTCTTTGATTTTGTTTATATGCTTCCTTCTCAATCTCTACTTGTATTGGATACATGAGTTTTAAGATGAGTCACTCAACTGTTTTGCATCAACATGTAAGCACAAATTAATTTTATAATATTAGTCTCACACTCCACTTCTCTCAGATTTCAGGCACCCAAGTTAGGATAAGTTTAGGAAAAAAAAATCAAAAAAGAATTACTGGAAGGCATTTGAAGATGTGCCGCCCCAGGAAGAGCAATTAAAAAAAAAATCAACCAAAAACCTTAGGAGCTTCCTATAAGCAAATGGTTTTTTTTGTGTTATACAAAACCAAAATAGTCTACAGGCATTAGCTAAGAAAATGAATAAGTTATTATTTTCAAAAAATGCTAGCCTCATACTCAGTATATTTCTATTCTTCAATAGTTTGATTATCTTCTATAAAACAGAAATAGGTGAGTTCTGATATGATGGACTTCCTGAAGTCACTATTTCACATTCCAATGCTCTAAAAATTAAACGTATTTTTTATAAATTAAATTTATGAGTTGAAAAATTACAAGGGGTGCCCCTGGTAAACAACAACCAAAGAGAAATCCTGGAAAGAGAGAAAGCAGAGGAATTGGATTCAAGAAGGAAACAAACGCATAGTAGAAGCCTCCTGCAAGAAGGAGGCACTCTGAGTGTGGATAGTCAGATACTGGGCTCTGGCACCAGCAACAAAGGAACTAACTAGGTGGATACTTCAGCGAGAGCAGCAGGTAAACTGACTTTTCCACATCTCTGTCCCTCACCGACAAAAACAGAGCCTCTTGTTCCCATTTGGGAACATAGGTAGAAGTATGTCCAGTTTCAGGTGACTGGGGACATTCAGAAGGAATGAGGAACCTACATGCCTCAAAGGATAGTAAAAATAACTAACAGAGTATCCTATTCAGGAACACTTTCTTCCTGGCCCCATCCCATCCTCTCATTCTTGGGAGGAATATTACTCTACAATTTGCCACAGTCTCTACCACCCACTCTGTTTATTTTAGCAGTCCAGTCCCATAGGCATTTGAGTTGTGCCCAAAAAACTACTGGCCATTCTTTGTATAGTCTTGAAAGGAGTAGTGAATTAAAATGGGCTCTAACAAAAACATCACATATGTTTGTGTTGGTCAGGTGACAGGCTGAACTGCAAAAAGCCCCATTTGATAAAATAACTGACCTTAACAGTACGGCCTTACTAAACCAATAATTTGATTTGCTGATCCAAAAATAACCGTGAACCATCTAGCAAGAAACAGAAAGAATTATGTAGGAGGATTTTCAGAGCCTCTGCAAAGATGGGTTGATCCATCTCCTGAAGGAGCTTGTAGGGGTGAACAAAATATGCTATTAAACTGAAAGGACTTTAGGTTTTAGGAAATAAGATCTGGGTTATTTTAAAAGCCCTGTTGGCCAGGCAAGGTGGCTTACGCCTGTAATCCCAGCACTTAGGGAGGCCAAGGTGGGCAGATCATCTGAGGTCAGGAATTTGAGACCAGCCTAGCCAACATGGTGAAACACCATCTCTACTAAAAATACAAAAAATTAGCCAAGTGTGGTGGCGCACACCTGTAATCCCAGCTACTCAGAAAGGTGAGGCAGCAGAATCACTTGAACCCAGGAGGTGGAGGTTGCAGTGAGCCGAGATCATGCCACCGCACTCCAGCCTGGGCAATAAGAGCGAAAATCCATCTCAAAGAAAGAAAGAAAGAAAAGCCCTGCTGTCTAAGTCCCCTTTGTTTCTGTGCTCTTGTGGTTTCTGAGCAATGACTTATCAACCAAAGTGCTCTCTTTCAACAAATTATTATAAATGTTTGTGTGTGTAAGAGATAAAACCTTATTTCAAACTCAAATGGTAACCACAGATGAGGAAGCCCCTGCCATCTGGCTGTACAGAACCAATGTTGTGAGTTCAAACTACTGTAGCCAAATATCTTATGATCTAGAGACTGATAACTAGACAGACTCAAAGTAAATCAAATAAATGAAATAATATTCTGAAATTATGCCCAAATTAGAACACTACACAGGCAATACATTAAATGTGTGATATTTGAGTTATTACATACACTTAAAGAGTGTAAACCTAACATAAAGATCCCAAAACTTACAGAAGAGGGCATTCTTTCCTTAAAATTGTTTAATTGCTTTGTCCCCAGAGGTGAAAAGAATACTAATATGGTGCAAATAACTATGCAAATTCTTTTTTTTTTTTTTTTGAGATGTAGTCTCACTCTTGTCCCCCAGGCTGGAGTGCAATGGTGCCATCTTGGTTCACTGTATCCTCTGCCTCCCAGGTTCAAGCAATTCTCCTGCCTCAGCCTCCCGAGTAGCTGAGATTACAGGCGCCTGCCACCACGCCTAGCTAATTTTTGTATTTTTAGAGAGACAAAGTTTTACCATGTTGGCCAGGCTGGTCTAGAACTCCTGACCTCAGGTGATCCACCCGCCTCAGCCTCCCAAAGTGCTGGGATTACAGGTGTGAGCCACAACGCCTGGCCTAACTATGCAAATTCTTAACTAAGGGTAAAAAGTTAAGTCGCTGTTGATGTTGTACAAAAGTAAAATGTCATTTTGCTTCAGGCCAATGTAGCTTTAGAATAAAGAATAACTTTTGCAATTTAGGTTTTAGAAGTACCTACACTACATTAACATCCCAGTTATCTGAAGATTTTTTAAATGCATACTTCCAAGAGCTTTGCTTATAAAAACTTCAACGAATGAAACTGCTCCTAAGTTAGTGAAGATTAAATGCTACATGTCTGAAGAACTAAAACTTAATTAAAATATTCTCAGAGATATAATTTGTGTAGGTTGTATATACAAATGTTCCTTAGTATTCAAGGAGAATTGCTTCCTCACTGTGGGTTGGTCCTCCCTGTGGATACCAAACTTCACAGATGCTCAAATCCTGGATATAAAATTGTGTAGTTATTTGCACATAACCTACATACATCCTCCATATACTGTAAACCATCTCTAGATTACTCCTAATACCTAGTGCAATGTAAATGCCATGTAAATAGTTGTTGTACTGAATTATTTCAGGAATAATGATAAGGAAAAAAAGTCTGTACCTGTTTAGTGCAGACACAATCATCCTTTTTTTTTTTTTTTTCCAAATATTTTCAGTCTGCAGTTGGTTGAATCCATGGATGCTGGAGCCTTTGGATACGGAGAGCTGACTGTACACAAATGTAAGCTTCCCTAAGGGAAAGTTCTCTTGTGGAAGATTCCTTCAGAAAGGGATTAAAAGGGTAAAATTAAATGAACTTATTGGAAAATCTAGAAAATACTTCTCATCATTTACCAGCAGCATTTCCTATATAGACAAGGTGACACAATCATAATGATAAAAATAACCAAAATGGGGAGGTAAATGTCATAATTTTGTAGCTTGCTTCTGTTTTTTTGTTCCTGGACAAATTGATTCAATTTCTCCAAGTTTTAGTTTTTTTTAAAATGGGGATGATAATGTCGGTCCTGAATCTCTTTCAAGTTTTATAATAAATAACTGATAAAATACATGTAAAAGTATCTGGAAAATGCAAGTTAGATTATTTCCATAATTTTGATAATACACACTCATCTTTCTAATCCATGTATTAATATCATTGGTCTCTCAAAAACTAATATACATTTTGATATTCTAGAGACATTCAGAAGTCTTTGTTTTTTTTTCCCCAAACTCCCACTCCTACCCGAGAGTCAGAGCTGTCTTTGCCTGTAATGCAATTATATAAGAGCACATTTATTGAGTACCTAGAATGTGCCAGGATGAATGTATAACTTCAAAGTTTTTTCTAATTTTTTGAGATGGAGTTTCACTCTTGTTGCCCAGGCTGGAGTGCAATGGCGTGATGTCGGCTCACTGAAACCTCCACCTCCCGGGTTCAAGCAATTCTCCTGCCTCAGTCTCCCTAGTAGCTGGGGTTACAGCACCCACAGCTGCACCTGGATAATTTTTGTAGTTTTAGTAAAGACGGTGTTTCATCGTGTTGGCCAGGTTGGTCTCTAACTCCTGACCTGCAGTGATCCACCTGCCTCCGCCTCCCAAAGTGCTGGGATTACAGTATACTTACAAAGTTTTTCTGGGTGCCAAGAATTGTTGCTCTAGTGTCTTCATATGTACTAACTCATTTAATATCTACAATAATCTTATAAAGTAGTATGAGTAAATCATTTTATAGATAAGGAAAATCGAGATGAGATTAAAAATCCTGCCCAAGATTTTACAAATCGTGGTTGACAGAAATGGGATTTGAATTTAGGCAGTGGGCTTCAGAGTCAGTGTCCTACATTAAACTGCCTCTTAGACAGTACAGTATTATTCAGCCAAAAAATACAAACTCAGTATCTTCTATGTTTCTGACAGACTTTAACTAATTATAATAAGAACAAAAGTTACCACTCGTTGACCTACTACATATATAATCCTAACTAGACACTGGTAAGTACTTTTAATGTTGAAAAGAATTACGTAAGGGAGTGCTACAACCTGAATTTTAAAGGTGAAGAAAGTTGGAGCCTAAAACAGTTGGATAAATACATACAAGTCATATATAGGAAAGGAAAGATTAAGTAAGTAATCAATGTCAGTCTGAGCCCATCATTTGCCTTCTCAGAAAATTCTATATACCCATTGCAAAGTCATGCACTGAGGAAAGTGAGAGACCAAAGTCTTCTTGAGCTATACATACACCAAATAATAACAAAAAGGATGAAGAAATATTGAGCATTTAGAGTAACAACTGTAAACATGCCAGAAAATAAAGCTCCCTAGTAAGTGTATGCCCAGAGTTTATTACTTTCCATGTAGCATCACATCCCATTTAAAGCAAAGTTCAAAAGGAATTTTTGGAGTACAATTTTATTAAAACTCCAAAACTTTTGAAATCTAAGATTTCCAAAGCTCATAGTCTATAAAAGGAAAAAAGATTCCAAACCAAACATATTTGGAGTCCCAAGCCTCCAAATAAAGTACTGTCCTGTTCTTTCCTTTGGTTTTCTATATCCTGAATAATGTCCTTAAGGACTATTTTCTTAGTGACCATGGAGAAAAGTGTATTATTTCATATAATCTCTGTAAGGGTTTTTCCTTTGTGTCACAAAATTCAACTATTTCATGGACCTTTAAGTCTATACACAAACTCAAACTATAGCTTCTGATATGGTTTGGCTCTGTGTCCCCACCCAAATCTTATGATTAACTGTGATCTTCAGTGTTGGAGGAGGGGTCTGGTGGGAGGTGATTGCCTCATGGGTGCGGATTTCCCCCTTGCTGTTCTCATGCTAGTGAGTGAGTTCTCACAAGATCTGGTTGTTTGAAAGTGTGTGCACTTCCTCCTTCATACTCTCTCTCTGCTTCTCTGCCATGATAAGACCTGTTTGCTTCCCCTTCACCTTCCACCATGACTGTCAGTTTCCTGAGGCCTCCCAGCCACACTTGCTCTACAGCCTGTGGAACTGTGAGCCAATGAAACTTCTTTTCTTCATAAATTACCCAGTCTCAGGTAGTTCTTTGTAGTAGTGTGAGAATGGACTAATGCAGCTTCCATTTTATAATAACAGGAAGTTTTTAGAACTATAAAATTAATAACAAAGATAATAGTGGGCCAGGTGCGGTAGCTTATGTCTGTAATCCCAGCACTTTGGGAGGCTGAGGTGGACAGATCACGAGGTCAGGAGATTGAGACCATCCTGGCCAACATAATGAAACCCCGTCTCTACTAAAACTACAAAAATTAGCTGGGTGTGGTGGCAGCGTGTGCCTGTAATCCTAGCTACTCAGGAGTCTGAAGCAGGAGAATCCCTTAGACTGGGGAGGTCGAGGTTGCAGTCAGCCGAGATTGCACCATTGCACTCCAACCTGGGCACCAAGAGTGAAACTCTGTCTAAAAATAAATAAGTAAATAAAAATAGAGGTCCATTGAGATAAGAAAAGTGCCCATAAGCATAGAATTCATTGCAGCTTAAAGGGTGATTTAAAGATTTAAAAGCATTTTAAGTTTATTATTTCATTTAATTATCACAACAACCTTATGAGATTGTTGCTATAATTATCCCCATTTTACAAATGAGAAAATGGGAGATACCAGAAGGTTGAGTAACTTGTCTGAGATCACACAACAGATGAGGGGAAGAGACAGGAGTCCAACCCAGGTCACCTAGTACCCATATTCTTACTTGAAATCCTAATTATTCAGATGTATAGAACCAGCTCATCATCTTCCCTGAAATACTAAAGGAGCTAAGAGAAGTTTGTATTATCAACAACAAGATGAAAATAAGAAACAATTTATTTCTTTTAAGCTGCCAGCTTTAGATCAGTTCTTCAGGACAGTGAAGACTACCTGAAGGACAAGGTAAATGGGAGTAACTTTTGCTTGACCTCTGTCACCACTCTTGCTAGCTATTCTAAAGGATTTTAGAATCAAACAAGCCTGTCCTAGGCAGAGGTGCTGGGTGGGTGGGGACACCCAATCCCCTATTCCCCTGCAGTAGATGTCAGCAGTAGACAAGGAGCAGGAAGGATTGACCCAGAAAGCAACAAGATTCAGGAGGACAGCTGTCACTCCTTTTTCTAGCCCTCTCTGCAACCTCCTCATGTCCACGCTCTCAGTTCCATCTTTTCTAAATCCTGTGCAGAAGCTTCTGTAGCCTTTGGGAAGTGAGACAATGCACCCATTATAGAACCCCTGGAAGTAGGCCTTGTTTCTAGCTCAGCTCAGTAACCTTCATCAGTCATCATCCTCTAGTGTCTAAGAGAACTAAGAAATCTCCCATTAGGAAAGGTTGTTTTCCTCCTCCCATGATTATCATAACAGAGGCTTTTGGCACTATGTTTTTGTTTTTGTTTTGGTTTTTTGAGAGAGTTTCATCCTTGTTGTCAAGGCTGGAGCGCGATGGCGCAATCTCAGCTCACTGCAACCTCCACCTCCTGGGTTCAAGCGATTCTCCTGCTTCAGCCTCCTGAGTAGCTGGAATTAGGTGTGCACCATCACGCCTGGATAATTTTGCATTTTTAGTAGAGGTGGGGTTTCACCATGTTGTCCAGGGTGGTCTGAAACTCCTGGTCTCAGGTTATCCACCAGCCTTGGCTTCAAAAAGTGCTGGGATGAGGCATCACGCCAGGCCTTGGCATTATGTTTTGATGACAAAATTCTGACCAGTCAGATTCAGTGAGAATCTAACAAAAGTCATTCTAGTAATTATTATTTAATAGCTCTGCCAAGGCCTGCCCTGGCCCAAAACATTTCTTCTCCTTTCTCACCCACCTAGAATAAAGCCTGGAATAATTTTTGTTAGAGAGTTTCTAATTTGAGTCTCCAATTATCTTATTTTGAACAGCAAAAATCCCTATGAATTTTGGTATTTGACTAATTTACCCCAGAAAGAAGACATCATTTATGGAATGGTGATTTGATGGGAGATGAACACTACATTAGCAGCGTATTTTGTGTATAGAAATGCTTGATAGATACACAGGAGGGGTACAGGGTAGCAGAGGCTCCCTAAGGAAACACCTAGAAATTGGGTAGGAAAAGAGAAGAACAGAGAATAAACCATCGTCGCTACTGCATTTTCCATGAATTCTTTCCTATCACAGAGTTTTCCTCTAAACATTGACTCTTCAAAACCCACTTCTGATGGACCTTGCTGAAGTGACTGGCTGGGATTTGAATCCTTCTGGGAGAGTTGTCAAGTGCCACAGAACATGACAGACCAGAAGTAATAAAATTGAGGTTTGTGGCTGTGACTAGAGGGGAAAAAATTCTTTAGTCTAGAAGTCTAGAATACTTTTTGAAGGTATAATTTTATTTCAGATAAATTCTGGCTAAATTATTCCAACAGGATTTAAAACCCTTATTTAATAAAGTTACAATCAAGTCAGGAGTCTTGACCTTAATGTAGGCACAATTAGTCTTGAGATTAGAGGGCTGAAGAATGGGTAATTTATAGACTCATGAATTGCTTCTCCCTCATGTGAACAAGGGCAGTGGGAATGTGAGCACTACTTACAGTACTGTACTCATCTCTGTGTATTGCTGGACATTTTCAGGAGTGGGGTCCAGAAACATGTAGAAGTCAAAAATTCCTCCAATAGTCTGGAATGTTAAAGAAGGATATGGGCTAAGAGTGGTTTTTGAGGAGAAAAAAGCAAAGTACAAAATAAGCACCAATAAAAGAAGTGCAAAGATTACTATTAATATTTCTAACATTGGTATGCTACCTAGGCTGGCTGCCTAATTATATTAGGCCCTATTCATAGCTGTAATAACCTGTAAGTGTGTGCCTGGATTTCCCAGTTCCACATGTTCACAACTTTCTTTTTCAAAGAGTTCATCAAGTCAGTTACTTACTGCACTTATGCACTGAAGGGATTAAAATATGCCATTCTGGCATATTGACAATTAAAGTTAAGGGCACTAGAAAAAGAGCAGGTGCAAAAAGATCACTCTGACCTTTGTCCTGTTTCTTAAAAGCTTGGAATCCCCATGTGAAAGATATCCACCCCATGCTAGAAAGATGCAACATTCTCATCATCAAGGACAGAACATTGAGACTAGGAAAATACTGTGCAGACTCTGTTAAAATAACTATTGTCCTTTAAGCCTCCCCCAAATAATTTAATTGTTTTCCTCACAATTTACTATTCTTTGTCCAATTCAGTATATAAGTATCTGACTCTGCTTCTTCAGGTCTTTATTTCTTTATGAGGGCTCCCATGCTACGTAAAACATGTGTTAAATAAATCTGTATACTTCTTTATCATTAGTTTATCTTAGACCAATTTCATTATCAAATCAAGCTGGGAGCGTTAAGAGAAGGGAGGTAGAATTTTTCCACCCCCACTACACACACACACACACACACACACACACGCGCCCCGACAGAGGGAGTTAGTTTAAACCCAAGCACACAATTAAGGAAAGCCACTGCAGAAGCAATGCATTTCAAATATTTCTAGACTAATTTAATGCAGAAGTGTGGCCTTGGCAATGTTTATCTTGCTGAGATGATAAGGCAGAGCCAAAGACATTACATTACCATGAAATTTCTAATACTGATTGTTCAAGTGGCTTCTGATTTCTCCAGTTATGTGTCTTTAGTGTTGTGTGTCTTACTGGTATTTTGCAATAAATTAGAATGAATGTATATCTTTCACTAAAAAAATTTCCATTTTGAAACCAAAATATTAAATTGTGGACAATCTCTCGATCTATTTGCTTCTAATTAATAAGTATCTTTAAAGGAGAAAAGACAAAATTAGCATTTAAATTGTGCATTTGCTTCTTTATAATTTAACCAGACAATCACATTACCTTGGGCATTGGAATTCAGGAGAAGAACACCATGAGCATTAAAATCATTCTCTATGCAATTATAAAAAGGATGAACTCCGTAGAGATTGCTAAAAGGCTGCAACAGCAAGAAGAAATATTATGTTTTCTGATGGTTTAGTATCATTTTATTATTCTACTAAAAAAGACACAGTAGCAATTAATGACCTGCCAAAAATGTATAATTTTTATTGTGAGGGTAAAGGCAAACTAGTGAAAACCAGAGTGGATGTAAAATTTTGAACTTGTCTTTATGACTAAGTATAAACCAATATGATTTCTGAGAGCAAGTCATATTTACAGTTATAGAGTAAATAACATGTATACTCTAAGAATAGAGTAAATCATATTTATATTTATGAGAGTAAATCATATTATATTTATAGGATCTTATAGAAGCTCATTATTATTCATGGTCCCTGCTTCTTTCAGTAAACAAATTTCTCGTATTAACAATCTATACTCGCATATTACTGTTGGTGAGTGAGCTCTGGAAAACATTCCATATTTAATAAAATTCATGTCATGCTTAAAGGATAGATGTTCATGTTCACCAAATCCATAGACTGAAGTGGATGGGACCACAGTCGTCATTCGTATAAACTGGTTAGAAAAAATCAGGCCTCCAAGAAACGTTTCCCACCTGTGCCAGACAAGAAGCAAGAAGACAGTAACCAGGCAGCTCTTACAGAGAAAGTGTTTTTTCCTTTAGATTCTGGTTTTAATCCTGTAAAGTTAGCTCAAATAGAGGATGACAACACAAAAACAGGTGTGAGGGGATCTGAGGGAATGGTAGGAAATTCATGTCCATTGAGTATTTACTAAATGCTAGCCCATACACTGATTATAAATTCTAAGATGTTCATTCAATCCTTATAATGGCCCTGTGGGAAAGCATTATTATTCCATTTTATAAAGGAAGAAAATGAGACTCAGAAAGAGTAAAGTGTCAGGCCTCTAAACCCAAGCCAAGCCATCACATCCCTGTGACCTGCACCTATACATCCAGATGGCATGACGCACTGAAGAACCACAAAAGAAGTGAAAATAGTTAGTTCCTGCCTTAACTGATGACATTCCACCACTGTGATTTGTTCCTGCCCCACCCTAACTGATCAATTAACCTTGTGACATTCCTTCTCCTGGGCAATAAATCTCAGGAGCTGCCCACAGAGGACCTTGTGACTTCTGCTCCTGCCCACAAGAGAACAACCCCCTTTAACTGTAATTTTCCACTACCTACCCAAATCCTATAAAACTGCCCCACACTTGTATCCCTTTGCTGACTCCTTTTTCGGACTCAGCCCACCTGCACCCAGGTGATTAAAAATCTTTGTTGCTTACACAAAGCCTGTTTGGTGGTCTCTTCACATGGATGTGCATAACATAAAGTCCCATAACTTGCCTAAAATTTTACAAATAATAGTACCAAAATTCAGTGAGTTTTGCCTGCTCAAATTTTAGTAAAGCATTTTATCTGTGGAGATGGAAGTCTTTCCTGAAATAAAAATAGTCCATGTTCAAACAAAGGTTGGAAAATATTGGGTTACCCAAACCTGGCTAGATTCCTTTTTCAGAATTTTTTGTTTGTTTGTTTTGTTTTGTTTTGTTTTGTTTTGTTTGGGGCGGAGTCTCGCTGTGTCGCCCAGGCTGTAGTGCAGTGACGCGATCTCAGCTCACTGCAAGCTCCGCCTCCCGGGTTTACGCCATTCTCCTGCCTCAGCCTCCGGAGTAGCTGAGACCACAGGCGCCCGGCACCACGCCCGGATAATTTTTTGTATTTTCAGTAGAGACGAGATTTCACCGTGTTAGCCAGGATGGTCTCGATCTCCTGACCTCATGACCTGCCCGCCTCTGCCTTCCAAAGTGCTGGGATTACAGGCGTGAGCCACCGTGCCCAGCCTCCTTTTTCAGAATTCTTATCGAGGAACATTATGATTCCCCAAGAATGCTTGATTGTTGCAAGCATAATGATTCTCCAAGAGGTAACTCTCACATATGACATTTTTCAAAGGTAGTAGATTATAGAAACCTATATAGAATGCCTGTGGACATTGTGGAAGCCTATCTTAAATCCCTTCAGGGAAAGAGGGAAGAGCAGCAGTGGTGTTGGTGACATTACAGAGTCGCAGTAATGGTAGCCCCATGCTGCTGCCCAACTCATACCTCCTACCGCCCTCTATTGAAGTTCAATGCCTGCTCCTAGTCCACAAGACCGACAGGTGCACCTAAGTCCACAGTGAGAGGAGTTGCTCACACACTTGAGGAGACTGCTACTAAGTAACAGCATGGTATGGCCAGTGTTGTTACTTAATATGTTTGGTAGAAATCATTGCTTTTAGTCCCTCTCTCCTCATTCAAGGAAATTTTTCCTAGTGCCATAAGCTGGAGAAATACACAGAGGAATATGAAGCAGGAACGGTGGATCATTATAACACAATGGGCTATGTGGAGACAAGCTCTTGTTAATAAGGGCGCAGAACAGAGCATGCACTTACCATAGCCTGAGAAGGTAAAAGATCAGGGAAAGCTATTATGAGCAGGTCAGGTACTGTATAGGAAGAGGAATAGTCTGTATCAACTCTGTTTCCCATAGGAAAAAAGCTTTAATTAACTTTTTCTTGTGTTTTTAGTTGGATACAGGTTTCTCAGACCCTAATAAATAAGAAAACTCATTTAATCTTTCAAGTCATCAGGAGCCTCTGAACAAGATTTATCTTTCATTTTTTTTCTCTGACAAGCATCCAAGCCTCTATGTATAACTTTCTAATAGTTCATTAAAAAGTCACTTTGCCAAAAAAACCTGAAATAAACACCAAAATGCTACTGGAGTCCTTTCTGATTAATTAATAATATTAATAGTAATCATTTGCCTCAAAGATTGTGTAAGTATATCTATATATAGATCTATGTAGATGCTATATATAGATCTATATATCTATATATAGATATATAGACCTGTATATAGATATATATAGATATATAGATAAATATATTTGACACAGAATCTCACTGTGTGGCCCAGGCTGGAGAGCAGTGACATGATTACTACTCACTGCAGCCTCAACCTCCCACGTTCAGGCAATTCTCCCACCTCAGCCTCTCAAGTAGCTGGGACTCCAGGTGTGTACCACCATGCCTGGCTAATTAAACAAAAAAAAATTTGTAGAAACAGGGTCTCACTATGTTGCCCAGGTTGCTGGCAAATTCCTGGCCTCAAGCAATCCTTCTGCCTCCAGTTTCCCAAAGCACTGGAATTATAGGTATGCGCCACCACGCTGGGTCATGAATATTAATGAGAGAAAGATGTGCTCTTAGTTAAGCATCTGTCTCAAAGGTTGTATAAGAATATCAACAGTACTTAAGAAATTACCTTGAGTTTGAGCTCCAAAGAAATCATTCATAAAAGGTGTACTAAAAGGTTACGTTCAAAATATTGGAAATCAGCTCAGCACATGCTGACCAATCAGAATCCATAGGGGCCATAGCCTGAAGTGGGAACCTGAATGCCCCAGAAGATGACAGGCATTGGCCCTGTGCTAGAAAGAGATTTCAGGTATTGGCCCTTAGCTGGAATTAGGGAAGCTGTAAAGTGGCTGAGGGGCTGCAGGACAACAGAGGAGGGTGGAGATATGAGACTAGCCTAAGGCAGCAGCTACTCACTATTATGGAAGTACTTTAACATGTTAGCAACAGCTATGACCATGCAGGTGTCTGTCTCTAATAACAGTCAGCATGCCTCTAAGGAAGTATTTCCTAGTGTGTGTGTGTGTGTGTGTGTGTGTGTGTGTGTGTGTGTGCCACCATGCCCCAGCTAATTATTTTCTTTCCTTTTTCTTTTTTTGAGACGGATTCTCGCTCTGTCACCCAGGCTGGAGTGAAGTGGTGCGATCTCGGCTCACTGCAAGCTCCGCCTCCCGGGGTCAGGCCATTCTCCTGCCTCAGCTTCCCAACTAGCTGGGACTACAGGTGCCCGCCACCACGCCCGGGTAATTTTTTGTATTTTCAGTAAAGACGAGGTTTCACCGTGTTGGCCAAGATGGTCTCGATCTCCTGACCTTGTGATCCGCCCACCTCGGCCTCCCAAAGTGCTGGGATTACAGGCGTGAGCCACCGCGCCCAGCATGGAATTATTTTCTAATTCAATTTACCTCTAAAGTTTAAAGATAAGTTTAGCTTACAGAAAATGTCATTTAAGAGAAAATCTTTGGCCTTGACTTTTCTATGTAAAGAATAGTATCAATTAAGCTTTAGTAGTATACCATCAATGAATGATCCTTCATAAGGCAATTTATGCTCCTGTTTATAGAAGAACCTGGTTTCCTTGGAATTATCTAAAGTGTTATTTACTTAGAGAAAGCAAGCAGAACCAAGGACAACATGCTGTGTGTCTCATTAGTTTCGACCACAAACTTGAAATGCATCCCCCTAGATATATTTTGTTAAGTACACACTTTTGGACTCTACTTTCCTTAGCAGAAAATTAATCTAATCATTATCTATAAAATTCACATTAGTTGTTCTGAAACAGCTGGGTTGCCATAGTTTGTGGCATATTGTGAGTTGTTATTGCCAGTTCACTAGGGAATAATTGATATAAGAGGCATAAGCTGTGTCAGTCCTCTCTCTCTCTCTCACTTCTTTTTATAACTTCCAAGGTTCTAAAATGGTTAGCACCATTACAGAGTCCACAGTCTCTTGAGATTTTCCTAAGCCATATTGACAAATGTTCTCTTCTATTTCTCCTTTCCTTTCATGAACAGTGATTGTATACAAAGAAAAGAAAATCATATAAAGGAAAGGAAAATAATGCTTGAATAAGAAACCAGATTTCATTGTTTATTTTGAAATTACCTACATTTGACATTAAAAAATGAGGGCTTTATCAGTCTACAAACTAGACACTAATAAGTCAAAAAAAAAAAGAGGAGGAAAAAATAGTATGATGTCAACAATGCTGAGTTTTAAAATGATATTGAAATAAAGCATTCTCGTTGTTCAAGTGAAACTTAAATAATTTGAGTGTAATTAAAATAATACCACATAAAAATAAAATAATTTCGCATTACTTTTAAGTATTTTATAAATGAAATAAAACTGACTAGATCAGATGAAATTTATTTATTAAAAGTGAAATAAAACTTCCTTAGCATTTTACTTATTGTTTCAAAAAAGATAGCTCTCCATATCTGTTTATTATTATAAGGAATTCCCCATATTTATCCATTCTTTATATTTAACCTCCCTTTTCAACTAAGCAGAGGTACACATACTGTGGCTTATATAAATAAATATTATTTTTTTAGAATGTTAGGGGAAAGGGTTGGTCTAGGCAAACTATATATTTTGTATATATGAATAGATGATGGAATTCTAACACATACGTTCCAACATTTATTATATGAGCTATGTACTGACAGGAATTATAAAACCATTTTATATTTCCTCCTTTTACTTCCTGTCATACTGTTCTTTTTATAACTAGAAAATATCTAGAGTCTTTTTCTTCTTTTGTGCCTTTCTTATGTAGTTCTTTTAAACAAAATAAGGCCTCAGTGCAACTACCTCCTCCCTGAAGTCTTACCTAATTCTTGTCAGAATTAAAATCTCCTTTTGCATTCCTCACACCTCCATTTGGCTTTTTTTTTTTTTTTTTTTTGCATTCTCTTAGCTGTCATAGTTAGCCCTTTTGAGAACAGGTAGTATGTCCTTTATTCCTTCTTATTCCCAATAATAAACACCAAGTGAATATTGAGCAAATGTAATTTTTCTATATACTTGGAGAAAACACAAGGTGCAACAGAATTTGTTAAGTATCTAGTATAGCAATACATAGTAACAGAAAACTGAGCCCTTCCACTCTCTACTTTGGGTACATGGTAATTCACAAATCACTGGAGAAAGTCCTACAAATCTGCTTAATGGGAGCGGGGTGAGGAGATAAAGGATGTATTTACCAAGATTCCTGAACTGCAGCACACACGGGAGCATTTGATGTCAGAGCAAACACGACTCCACAGGCTCACGCTCAGTCACAAAGGATGTCAAGCCAACACTCATGCCTCAGCCTTAACAACCAGACTTTCAGGCAGCTGGAATATTTTTCTTAAAGGGCGAAAGTCCTCTTAGACAATGCAATACAGGGGAAATGCCTTCTGAGCAAATCTGAGTTCTAGTCTCATTTCTATTATTAAATGATACAGACAAGTTTCTTCAGGTTTCTGTGATTTGTTTCTCTAAAAAGACAGATTGAAAAGGATAGAACTTGATGGCCTTTTTTAGCCCTTCAATCTCAATGTATTATCCCTCCGTGTGTTGCTCAGTCATTCGAAAGAACTTGGTTATAAACCTAGCTGAGCTGCCAAGTCGACTGTTTCTGTGCTCATGTGCTCCAACTTGACCTTCTCATCTGTTATGGTCGATGAACTGCCTGTGCTCCTGAGATGAACTCTTTCAGCAACTCATTGGACTCCAGCCTTCCTCCCCTTTTTCTTATACCATCTTTCATATCATCATACAACACATATTTTTATCTCATCTTCAAAAAATAACAACTTACATTCCCTTTTTTGACCTCATTTCATCCATTTCTCTCTTCCTTAAAATTAACTTTTCCAAAAGAATTGTTTACTCTCAATCTTTTCCCTTTCTCTCTCTGCTCTCTCTTGAAGATACTCATCTCAGGCTTTAAACTCCACAAAACCCTACTGGAACTGCTCTTATCAAGATGAACAAAGAACTGCAGGTTGCTATAACCCATGTTCAATTCTGAGTCCCCATCTTATCAGCACAGTTGATGGAATTTTTTCACATCCTCTTTTCTGAGACATTTTCTGCATTCTTTTCAGTTTTGGTGAAGAAACTCCATATTTCTATAATTTCAGTCCAATTGTGTCTTGCTATTTCTTTGCATCCCGAAAAGGTATTTACAGAGCAACGGACAAGTACTCACCAGTATTTACTTATTGAATATTTATTATGCTTGGAGATGTGAAACATGCCAAACTGAGCCAGACATTAGTTTTGCCATAAGGAGGTCAAAATATGGAGGGGGAAATAAGACAGTGAAGTTAATGAATATGATGCAAGATAGAAAACTTAATTTTTAAAATATAACTGTAAATATTTATATTGTAAATATAAATATTATTTTATACTTTTTAAATACACATGTTGTAAATATATATAAATAAGACTTTAAAGAAAAGTATATATTTGGTGCTCCTGGAGTTCAGAAGAAAGAGAGATTATTTCTATATATGGTTTTCAGGCAGGCTTCATGAAGAAGGTAGATGAAGCATTGGAAGAATTTGGATGTACAGAGACAGCAGAGAAAGGCATTCAAGAAATGGAAGAAAGAGGAAACAGTTTGAATAAATGTAGAAAAGAGCAAAAGTATAGGACAGGCCCCAGCAATAGCAGGCCAGTAGCCCAATTTGGCTGGAAGTAGGCTATACAAAGAACATTGGAAAATTTGGATGGGATGTGAGGTATAAACTAAGTTTTTGATATGTAAAGTTGAAACAGTAGAAGGACAATAAAGTGGAGTTTTCCAACAGGAAGCTGAAAGTATGAAACTGGAGCAAGTCAAAACATAAGATGCAGATTTAAAGATCTGCAGAATAGGAGTGGCCAGAAAAGCAATGGCATGATCAAGGGTGAAAGTGCAGAGAGAAGAGAGGAAGAGCAAAGTGAAATTACCAAGGATCGTTTTTATGTGTGGCTTTCTCAGCACAAATGAATAAGAAAATTAGATTCAAGCTCACAATTAGTCAACAAATATTTACTGAGCACCAATATGTTGGGGATGCTGAAACAAAACTTGAGTCCCCACTACGAGGGATCATTTGTTCTAACAGAAGATAATAAACACATAAAACAACTAAAAACACTCAGAAGAAACTTTCAAATATTGATAAGAAGATAAAATATGTACCTGTGACACAGAGTGAAGGAGAGAAAATACAATAACAATTACCATTTATAGAGAACATAGCTTTGCCTGTATTGTTTCACTCTAGCCTTAATGAAAACCAATTTTACAGAAAAAGGAGTTACATTTCAAGATTTTTAATTACTTCCCCAAGTTAACACAGCAACCCAAGTGGCGAAGCAGAAATTTGGATTCAAGTTCCTCTGACCTAAAGACTATACAATTATTCCTGGGTATCCATAGGTTCAACATCCACAGATTCAACCGTTTTTGGAAGAAAATAAAATATTGTATTCGCAGGAGGTGAGGGAGTGGTCCTGAAACCAATTCCCCATGGATACCTAAGGACAACTGTACAATTGAATATGGTGAATTTCTTCTGTCTGAATATTTGTTTAATTCCAAAAAAGGTTATATTACCACTTCCATGTTCTGTAAAGTGTGCTTTAAGCTTCTTTTCCTTCCATGACGATGAACTTGCTACCCACTGCATTCTCTTTTACTCTGCCCACTGTGACCAAGGACACATAGCTGCAAGACCGATGTTCAATGCTTTTGTATCAATTTTCTATTGCTATGCATCATGCCACCCCAAAACTAAGTAAATTAGAATATCAACACTCCTCACAATGGCCTGCGAAGCTCTTCCACTAGTCTTACTTGGGATTATATATGTGGCTACAGTCAGCTGATGACTAGGTTGGCAGTTCAGCTAAGACGGTCAGACTGGGTGGGCTAATCGAGCTTCTCTTTCCAGATGACCTTTCATCCCAAACTTCTACACATGAAACAGAAGTGTTCCAAGGGCATCAGATGGAACCTATCAGGCCTCTTGAGGCTGGGACTCAGAAATCATACTTCTCTTCTTTCACATTCTATTAGTTCTAGAAAGTGATAGGGCCAGCTCAAAGTCCAGGGATGATAAATTAGACCTCATCTTTTAGTAGGAGGAAATGAAAAGGATTTGTTGGCCATTTTGAATTCACTATAGATTATTCTCTATGTACAAATTATTTGCATTCTTTCCACATGCAAATATAGTTGCTTCCTCCTAAAATCCTTAAAAGGATCCACCCATAACAACATCTAGTTAAACATCCACAATCTCATACTCATGGTAAGTCTCCTTAGGTCCAGTCATCTTGGTCCAAAGGTAAAATATCTGCCCCTGCACACCCAACATACACAAAGGTTGAATAAGGATAGGAGAATTGCAATCATCGTTCCCAATTAAAAAGAGAAATGATAGGAAATACATAGCAATATTTGGTCCATAGCAATTCTGAAATCCACCCAGCACACGTTAGGGTCCCCTACTCTGGAGGTAGAAAACGTTTCTGTATTAAGGTCCAGTTTTGTCCTTTAAAATTGATCCCTAATACATTGTTCATTTACTCTTCGCTCCCTCTTATGGCTCCAGGTTTCACTTTTTAGAGGTCCTTCCTTTCTCAGAAAAAAAAAAATGGTCAATGTTTATAGCTGAGTAGCTTTCTAATCCTACTTACTATTCATAGAGAGTGGAATCTCAGAGGCTCTAATGTAATGCCCTTAAAATCTTGTAAATTTTTTATAAATGTGATTGAAGTTCATTCCGTGCTCCAAAAGCCTTCATAATTATTGTTGAGACAGAAGTCCCTTCCTTGTGTTCAGGGTGCTGTGAGAAAATGTCTTTAATATTTTTTAAAGCCCTTTGTCTGGTTTAGAAGGCCTATCAGACACCATGCTAAACTGTTCTGTGGTCTCAACAAAGGCTTTTATAGCCACACACTTGCTGATCTTTACCTACAGCCATTTCTTTCTTTGGGAATATTTTGCTGGCTAGAGAGACAGAGGATGAGAAACAGTTTGATATTCCAACTCAGCCAGTCCAAGACCTTCTATTTTCTTTCTAAATTCTTTTTTTTTAACTGTACTTTTCCTTGTTTAGTTTATTTCTCTCCTACTATAACATTATACACAATGTAAAGAGGTCAATATATTCAGTATTCTGCCCAGAAATCTCCTTTGTCAGATACACAAGTTCATTAGCTACATTTTCTACCTTCCAAATTATTGTTGGTAATTGTACAAAACACGTGTGGCCATCTTTTTAGCATCCATTAACAATTTGTTCACCATCCCACAAGATTTTACTATTTACTATTTTTACAGCCTCTGCCCATCACTGGGTCTCAAAGCCAATGATAAATGATTTATATTTACGTCACCAATGGCATTGCATTTCTAATGTATGCCATTGTAACACATTTTATGTATTAGTTATTAGTTTCTGCATACTAAAAATCACTCAAAAATTTAGTGGCTTTAAAAAGCATTATTTCTTATGATTCTGTGAGCTGACTGGGCAATGATTCTAGTTGGTCTCACCACTAATACAAGCATAAATTAGGATTGGCGCACCTTGTAGTCAGAAAGGAACCAGCTGTCAGCTATGCTGTGACTGGATCTGGATGGTACAACAGGCCTCACTCTATGTCTGGAAACTTACCTGGAATGACTGGAACCAGTGAAATGACTAGACCTCTCTTTCTGTGTAGACTTTCATCTCAGGCTTCTTTACATGATGGCCAAAGTGGTCAAAGAGGATAAAAGAAGAAGTTGCAAGGCCTCTTGAGGCCAGCTTTGCAGCCACAGATCATGTCCCTTGCATTTTATTAGTCAAAGCATTATGCAGGACCGCCCAAATTCAAGGGGTGAGGAAGTAGACCCCACCTCTTGATGGGAGGAGCTGTAAAGTACTTGTGGCCATTTTTAATCTATCACAGTTAGAAACTCAGTGTATCCCCATGGAATAAAGATGGCTAAGTGAGCTGTATAAACATTCAAAGCTGTGTGGCACTGGCTATTAGAACCAGAAGCTGATCATCTGAGTTATAAAACCAAGCATAGCTTTACTTTCTGTGTAGCCATAGCCATGTTGTAATTCAAAGACATATTGAAAGGAAGTAGGTGGTCATAAGTATGTCATAAGTAGGTGGTCATAAGTATTAACTTAGAAATCCAAAGCAAAAATTGGCATGATACTCTTTTGCATAATAATAACAATATGTCCTACATTAATTCAAATAGTCACTATAACTTTAGACTATTAAGTATATGTTTTTGATTGCCACAATGGTCAAGAATATCATCACTGATTAATAATAATAACAGTGAAAATAATAACAGTTGATACTTACTGAACATGTACCATGTACCAGTTCAATTAGAAATTTGAAAAGGAACACAGAATTTTAAAACAGAATGACAACCATCCTTACAATTCAATTCTTCTGCGTACACAATTTAACAAGAAGCTAAATGAAAAAGTTTTCCTACTCACCACATAGTTTTAAAAACTGTTACGCAACACATTTCTAAGTTTGTTGGTTTTTTGTCTAAGGACAAAACTAAGATCATATTAGCATACACTGTACTTAAATACTGTCTTTGTCTTTGTCTTTTTTCTTTTTCCTTTTTTTTTTGAGACGGAGTCTCACTCCGTGACCAGGCTGGAGTGCAGTGCAGTGGCGCAATCTCAGTTTACTGCAACCTCCACCCCCCTAGTTCAAGTGATTCTCCTGCCTCCCGAGTAGCTGGGAACACATGCACGCACCACCACACCCAGCTACTGTTTGCATTTTTAGTAGATACAGGGTTTCACCATGTTGGCCAGGATGTTCTCGATCTCCTGACCTTGTGATCCGCCCACCTCAGCCTCCCAAAGTGCTGGGATCACAGGCGTGAGCCACCGTACGTGGCCGCCTTTTTTCTTATGACTCAGAATTGAGATAACCTGTCATTTACCAATTCCATGTTATGTTTTGCATCAGCAGCCTCATTTAAGGGAAAATCAATATTGAGTGGAACTTCAAATCATTTACTACCAGAATCATAAATCTAAAATATATTTGAAAATCAAAAATTGTAATAATTTTTAAAAAATGATCTAATTCTAATGTTATGTTCAGTTTTAATGTAACCAATAAGTAAAATGGGAAATTTATAGTTACTGCCAGAATGAGATATCATGAAGTACTTAATCAAATGATGTTATGATATTTGAAAACTTCCATTAATAAACACTGTATTCATGAAAAATATAGACCATCAGTTCTACCTACCTTAAATTGGAGCCGATCTGAAGTATGAAATTCTATATCCATTACAACTGGGGAAATATAATTGCAAAGCAGAGATGTAGTGTCATGTTTGCTTAATATTATCCTATAAGATAAACTGATTTTATTAGCTCGAATGAAACATATTTATGTTTTACAAGTGAATGTTGTTCCTTAAGTTAAAAGAATGTTGATAAACAGAGAAATAAATAATTTATTCTAATGAAGAAAAGAAATTAAAATAAAAATGCCTAAGTAAAAGTAAAAACATTGAGCAGTAGATGTTAGATATTGAAATGGTAATAAGAAAAATCTAATTCCCTTCACAGTATATCTCCAAGAATAGGAAAAACTGCAACAATTAAAAAATTGGTCATTTAACTCTGATTTAATTGATTACAATACAGTCTTTTCTGTAGTAGAATGAAAAAATGAACAGGGGGCTTTCCTCTAGTCATATTCAGTCAGCTGTCAACGACTTCTAAAAACTTGCCATGGAAGTCATCAAAGGGCAGCCACGGGTGATCGCTGAAGCTCCAGGCACAGTGGCTCTCCTTGTGGTGCTATCCTTCTTCCTCACCCTGCACAACTGTGTCTGAAATGGTCACTCACAGCTGAGTTGCTGGAACCTCCAATTAACACCACCATCACCACTGTCACCATCATCACCGCCACCCACTCACCCATTCCAACTAAGCCTTCCATTTTCAGGTTCAAGGACAGAGGCCCATTTCCTCAGGCAAATTCTTAGTGATGGCCACAAGTTTTAGTCTAGTGTGGCAAAGCTCCTCTTGTGTTGTTTTGCTCTGGAAGATTATTTCCAAAGACCTGATTCACAAGGAATTCCATTACAATTTGGGAGCTGTCTAAAATCAGTAAGCAAAATGATCCAATGGTAAAATTGGGGCATGATGAGCTCTCCCAGGTCCAGAATTAAGTACCAGTCTAGGTATGCATTACAAATAAGCCAAAGGCAGACCAGACTATGAAGACACTAACAATCTGTCTTAGTGAATTGCTCAAAGTCCTTCTACCTCTTAGGCAATTCTGTTCCATTTAACCTCTGTTCCTAATCAGAATTTAATTTCTTAATGATTTAATTTATCTGATTTTTATTTATTTTATTCAGTTTTATGGTTCACTGCTCTTACTTTTCCTGAAATCTTTCTTTTAACTTCAAATTTTAATCAATATTCAAAATGTTTCCCATAATGGTCTCTGCTAAAATCTGTAAAGCTCAGCCCAATGGCAAATTTAGAATAACAGAAAATAGCATATAATATAAGTTAGCTCAATCAAGTTCTATTTTCAAGCCTGTAAAATAGGCTGGTTTCCTCAAAGCAGAGGACTGTCAAGGTCCAGAAGCAATAAAAATGAAATGTAATGATATTTTTCTTCTCTTCTTTCAATTTGGAATTCATTGTATTCCTGAGACTACCCTGTTCTTTCCTATTATAAATAGGAAAAATAAAATCAGCTCCTCTCAGCCCAGATTTTACTCTTCTGCTTCTTGCTTGTGTCTCTATAGTCATTTTTTGCCTTTGTCCTTAAAGAGGATGGTCCTCCAAATCCCTTCTCCTAAGCATCATAATTCAATTTTGGATTACTGCCCAGTAAGAAATGTAACTTATAAACAGATTTTGACACAGTTCTCAAGCCCTGGTCATGCAATGTAAAGAGAAAATAGTTCATAGATTCCAAACAGAAATTGAAATAAAGTTAGCTTTCAGAACACTCTGCTCAGTTCCAAGCAAATGCCACAGTTTTATACGTTCCATACATTTCCCAGAAAAATATCCAACACGTCAAAATCAAGAATCTAGTCTCCAAATATCAGTGCATGGACAAACGTTTTAAGTGACATTCGACATTAAATCTGGCTTTTCTCTTGAAAATCTTAATAAAAAAATGAGTATTTTTTTTGTTACGAAGTTAAGCATAACATTTGTAATTGAGTTGTTTTTGTACTTATTGATTAGGATAAGTACTCTGATTACTTTAGAGTATGATTTCAGATGTTATAAAATAGTTGCTGTTAAGGGTATTTTTTCATTCTTTTATGTCATTTCACTGAAAATTAGATGCTGTCTCGTGCTTCACAAAAATATGCAAAAAAAAAGAAAGCTTTTTTCAAAAGGTTTACATGATACCATAAACGACAAAAATTTTACCTTAGCCCAACTCATTTGCAGTGAATGATCTCTCTACACAAAATAACGGGTCTTTCCGGCTATTTGGCAGGGCCCACGCAACTGATTGAGAAAGAAGAAAAAGTGTAAAAACAGGTCATCCTGAACCAAATAAACCCACAAGCATAGATCAAAAATTTTAGATGAGAGAAATGCTTATTAAAAGTTCTTGAAAACATATACCTCCATCCTGAATCTGTCTTTTCAGGTTGATCATTTATGGTGTAGCCGTATGAACCATCTGCTGGGTAAAACCACCAAGGAATGTTGGCAGTGGTTGTGGAACACCAGAAACAGCCTTTAGCTTCACAGCTTTCTCGAGAGTTTCCTGGTTGAGGGTGGCAATTGATGAGTTTCTGAATGGGAAACCGCATAGCACAAGCAGCCTCTTGTTTGGAATTAAAGAAGCAACATGGAACCTTATTGTCAGCAACACACCAGTGACATCCACAGTTGGTACAGGAAACTTCATTTGCCCCTGACTCTGGATAACAGTCAGTTCGTTCAGAGGACGCTACCGAAGAGCATGAGTCAGTTTTCTCAAAACTGTGGGATGCCTGACATTTTAAATGGAGACCAGCAGAAATTCCTAGCCAAACATCAGTCTTGGGAAACTCCAGGATCAGGGTGACAGTCTTTATGTAATTAGGGCAGCTACAGATGCTGAGCATGAACTTGAACTAACTGGCTGGTCTAGAATTGAACCAAGAAGGAAAGCAGGGCAGGGTAAATGAAAAGATATCCTGAAAACTTATTATAATCAAGACACTTGTAGAGCTTAAAAAAAAAAAAAAGTATCTCTCAAAATGCTTAGATTGCAAGTGGAATAGCTGGTGGATACGAAGCAACTACTATAAATTTGTCAGCCTGAGTAAAACAAAAACCTGTCCCTTAAAAATGCAGTATTAACATTTATTATTTAGTCACTTGTAATATTCTCAGAATGCACATATTTTATGGTTCCTCAATCTTAGTTGTCTATTCATTATCATCTTCCAAATGTTACCAAATGGATTTCACAAAAGTCAACATAATTATTTCTTTCCTATTTGCTATGCCTTCCTTCATTTACAGACTAGATACCAGTTGTCAGGCTTCCAATAATAATACTGCTGATATGTCTATACATGCTTTCTCAAAGCTAACAGATACCAGGACTTCAAAAAAGCCATAATACTGATATATTTTTTCATCCCTTTTCTTCTGTGGCTTTCATTTTTTAAAAATCCTAGGTTTATGCTGCCAATGCTGATTATTTTCTCACCTTTGATATTTAGGGGACTTTCATTCTACTAATGTAATCAATTTCATGGATTACTAATCTTTGTCCCCATAAATTGAATATGTTGGAATACAGATGCAATTCACTTTTGCTCCAAAATCACAAATTGAACATAGTCATGATTTAATTAATATTTTGATAGTAGTCACAAGCAACATTTGATCTCTTTTTGGTTCTGTTATAAATGATTTCTAAACTGTGTTTTCTGCAATTAAGGTCCATGAAACACCTACCTCAGAATTGGCTATCAAATTGATCAACATACCTTTTTGGTAAATGGGCACTCTTATATGTATGTTGCTGATGGAGACAAAATATTGCACAATCCCTATTAAGGGGAATTTAACAGTATCTATCAAACTACACGTTACACACATGCCCATAAATGTGTACATGCTCTACAAAGTTGTCTGTAGCCGTCTACCTCTAGGAAAAACGTCACATATCCCAAGGAGTATGAAAATTGGAGCAAAAAGACCATTGCTCCATATTACATGATTGAATTGGAAATGCTTATTCTTACAATACTCCAAAAACAAAATGCCGACTCCAACTAATAGAAAGCTTCATTCTCTCACTTCTGTTTCTCAAAATTCAGACCAAGCAAATATTAACATTAAATGAATAGCTTCATGCATAAACATCTAGCCCTCATCCTAACTTACCCTTATTATTGCATCAGTTCGGTCTGTACTCAGGTTATTATGTTTTCTATCCTTTGTCCACATGAGCTTCTCATTCAATTTCTCTTGCGTGTTACCAAAAGTCTCCTCACTGCCTCACTGCCCTTTTCCAGTTCTCCTTCCCTATTCTGTACCATCTGCAGGGATGTGTTCCTGGGGTCAACATTGCTCTGGGACTTTCAAGCTGTATGACTTTAGATAAGCCACTCAAACTTTCCAAGCTTTGGTTTGATCATATTTAGAACAGTAATGGTAAAGCTTAGCTTATAAGTTTGATTTTTGTCTATGCTAACATAGAGCATATAGTAATATATTAAGGACTAAGTGTTAGATAGGTTATTTACCAGTTCTTTTTTTTATTATTATTATTTTTTTCAAGATGGAGCTTCTCTCTGTCGCCCAGGCTGGAGTGCAGTGGCGTGATCTTGGCTGACTGCAAACTTCACCTCCCAGGTTCAAGTGATTATCCTGATTCAGCCTCCTGAGTAGCTGGGATTATAGGTGCATGCCAACACGTCCAGCTAAATTTTGTATTTTTAGTAGAGACGGGATTTCACCATATTAGTCAGGCTGGTCATGAACTCCTGACCTCGTGATCCTCCCACCTCAGACTCCCAAAGTGGTGGGATTACGGGCATGAGCCACAGCACACAGCCTACTAGTTCTTTTAAATTTTGTACTGATTTTTATTTTAAAAGTGTTAAAAATTGTCAAAAGATAAATTACTCACCTGCCAGAACCATGGAACAAAAATGGAGGAGTCTTACGGCCTTCACTGTCCCAGGAAAATGATATTTGTTCATGGAATATGATGTATTTATACAGAACAATTTGAATAAATTGTTTTGGCCTTGAATTTTTTCTACAGAGCCATGAAGTATAACCCAGGCCAAGAAGGACTCCTTGAAGTTTTTCTCACAACATTACCAGTGGCTGGCACTACCATTTAATGGAAAGACATGAGATTAGCATATAGGTGGCCTAGGGTTTAATCTAGCTCTCCCTTGGCTGTGGCAGTCTGGGTGTGTCGTTTAATCTCTATGAGTCAAGGATTGTTCTCTGTAAAATGGATATAATACCTGCCCTGTCTATTTCAGGGGAGTGAGATGGGGATCATTGTTATAACAATAGCCTAAGAATGCAAACATCAATGGATAATCAGACACTTTTTCATCTGACATGATCTAGGTCCCTTGAGCTACTAAGGGATTTAAGAACAAGGTAAACGAAGTTGCAAATTGATTATAATTTTTTCTTTCAAAACTTTGAAAATTCCAATTCTTAGGGTATTTTAAGCTATTTCTTGTTGACAATTGAGTCACTGTACTTTGGCTTGGAACGTGGGAGCCATGTAGTTAGGGTTGGGAGAGTTTACTTAGAGGGCCACTCAAGCTAACCAAAGTCACAAGATGATAAGCTTTTTTGTTGTTGTTTATTATTGTTTGTTTGTTTCTGTCTTCCAGTGTCCTTCCCTCACATTAACAAGCCATAGCAAAAAATGTTTTCTCCCAACCAGGAAGTCTCAGCTTTAGGATTACAAGGACGAGGAGTTGTATTTTACTAGAAGTAATGTTTAAATTAAGAAAGGGAAAAGGAAAAGTTTAAATTTTTTCCTAAGTGGAAAGGAAGGATCTTCGGAGAAGTAAAAGGACCCTCTGCTAGTTCATTCACACCAGCTGATTGGCTTTTTAATAATCTGTACAGGAAGCCTGGAATCTGGTCATGAGGGAAGGGAAGGGGGCAGTTAACATCAAACATTAGTGAAAAGTACAAGAGAAGTTTCTCAAAGACAAACTTGTTGTCTCTCAGAATTTTACATAAAAATCTCTTAATCACCTTAAGTGGGAAACTGAGTCTGTTGGCAAATATATTGATACTTCCACTGGTAGCTTCCTGAGAACTTGGTTCCTTGTGGCAAATTCTGCCTGGACACAGCGGAATTCAGAATAGAATAGAGAAGCTCAGAATCCCAGTGATTTCAATGGGGTTGTTGAAATGTGGCTAGGAAGACATTTGCATGTTTGCTGTGTCATAGCACTGTCTCTGTTTCTAGTTCAAGTTACAATGATTTTGACAGGAAAATGCCTTGAGAACACAGAGTCTTGGTTACAGAGACAACAGTGTATCACCTAATCCCTCCCCCTCTATAACATGAGGACCTACAGGAGAGCTTCTGTAAAGGAAATATACATCCCATAGGGTAGAGATATTTTAAAATTCAGTAAGTAGAGCACCACATTTATCATCCTGTTGAATATTATTGTTGGCAAACCAATCATCCTGGTTTTATCATCTGAATGACCCAACCAGGGCTCTTGAAAAGCACGGCCCACATATCTATCATACACTGCCACTTTACAGCACTACTTTTCAAGTGAATAATGTGAAATGTTCATGTAAATAGTACAAATGAAATAAAGAAACTTGATTTTTAGCCACTTTTCAATTAGATATTTTGGAAATGCAGTAAACTATTTAATTTAAAAAGTTCTACATATTTAAAAACTTGTCAAGCTCATATATATATGGTACCCATATTTTTAAATTAAAAAGTGAGACATAATATATAAGAAATTAATTTTCTTTTATGGGGAAAATTAGATAGAATATTTAAGATTCAGACAGAATGGGAAAACCTTAGACACAAGAAAATCTTAGATGATTTATACGCAGTGTGACAAAGTAGGAAATGGTCAGGAACATTAACTACAACAATTATTCACAGTGTATATTTTATTAAAATTTTAAATATGTGTTAGAGTCAAATTCAGTGTGTTTTCAAAAATGAATTTTTGAAAATCTTCATTATTCGCTGAAAGTTAGGACTATTCCTAGGAATGTGCTTTTATCTTTGATATTATATATGTAATTATAATTGTTTTTTAAGTTAAAATAAGAGATGATGTGCAATAAGAGTTTGTTCAAATTTCCTGTCATAAACTTAACATTTTCATAAATGTCTAGCTCCCATGCTATTTCCCACTGGATAAGAAAAATTTACGGCCGGGCGCGGTGGCTCAAGCCTGTAATCCTAGCACTTTGGGAGGCCGAGACGGGCGGATCACGAGGTCAGGAGATCGAGACCATCCCAACATGGGCTAACATGGTGAAACCCCGTCTCCACTAAAAAATACAAAAAACTAGCCGGGCGAGGTGGTGGGCGCCTGTAGCCCCAGCTACTCGGGAGGCTGAGGCAGGAGAATGGCGTGAACCCGGGAGGCGGAGCTTGCAGTGAGCTGAGATCCGGCCACTGCACTCCAGCCTGGGCGACAGAGCGAGACTCCGTCTCAAAAAAAAAAAAAAAAAAAGAAAAATTTACATATGTACATGTATACTAATTTATCCATATCCTAGATGTATGCTTAACATTCCCAGCTCTACTTATATATTTTAACTATTTATTTTTTATTTACTCTATACATTCAAAGAAAGGAACAGATGCATAAAAAGAAATCTATGCTGTGATCCACCTTAATTAATTGCAATACCCTCTCTAATTCCTAAGGATAAAGAATTATATGGTTTTGCAATCTTTGTAGACTGTGTCATATCACTGTTGATAATTTGAAACCCTAAGGACAAATCAGATTCCTCCTCAAAAGTTTATTAAAATAATTTATCTTAAAACTCCAATTACAATAAAAATTCAATTTCTTAAATATTTACTGTGGTACATATTTACTAACTTGATTATAATCACCCCTTTTTGACAATCTCATTAACAGATTATGCTGATTATAGAAGGCACCATATTTTTCAAACATGTTAACAGTGAACTGCTATTTTAAGCTTATATAAACAGAAATTCTAATATGCTGTGCCACTCATTTTTCACACTGACATACAGATCACAAGCATCCATCAATTTCTAGGGTTCAGCATATTTAAATAGAAAAACTGCTTGTGAGAGCATTCTGGATATTAAATCTAAATAAGAAAGATATTGAAATGGAATATTCAGGAGGCAGTCTAATAAGGAAAATGGCTGGATCTCATAATACAACAGATATAGGGAAAGAAGGTCAGAGCTAAATGGGTAATTGCTTCAACGTCATCCTTAATATACCAGTGGTTAGTTGATGGAGAAATGGGGAGGGAGAGAAGTGACAGGTATTATTTTATTTATTATGTGCATTTGAACTATATAATAAATCTGGGAGGGGTGTATATGCACATACACACACACACACACACATGTGTACACATAAGTTTCTCTTTTTCCAAATCCTTACATAATTCAAAAACTTTTTCATCACATTTATGTATACTTCCATTATAGATATTTCTTAGTTATAATTTCTGCTCAGGAAATATATTTTTAAAAGGTAGTAAATCTAATCATTGAATAAATATGTACTGAGCACTACTATAGACTAGATGCTGCCTAGGTACTGGTGACATAACATGAACAGGACAGACACAAATCCTGTCCTCCCAGACAAAGCGGGGTGATAAGTGTCATGAACAGAAATCCCCAGGAGCAGCAGGAGGACACAGGAGATCCACGCCAACAAGGTATAGCTTTGCCAAGCCACAGGGGGTTTAATTGGGTTATAGTAACATGAAATCAATGCATTTCTAACCAGACTCAAATTCCATTTCATGCCTGGGATTTTCCTATTACCTCTACATCTAATAGTAGGCTAAAGCTGTTGGTATTTTTTAAATATTGGTTGAATTTTTTTCAGAAAAAAGGTCAATATTTTAGCAAATAAGAAATGACAGTGACTGAAAGTAAGCTAAGTCGTCATTTGCCAACTCCTAATGAAATAAGGGACTATATTTTAACATAAATTACAATTTCCATTACAAATTTCCAATGTAGGGGGAAAGATAGAGGAACAGATATAGCGGAACATGCTTAGAAGCATGTGTAAATGCATATCCTACTGAACAGAAGGGACAATCCACAAAATCTAACTTCCAACGAAGAATCCACTGCAATATTTGCTGTTTTTTTCTTTTAATACTTTTTCTGAAACGTAATCTAAGTCAGTCACTCTCACACTTTCCCAGAGGGGAGCATAAACATAAGTCCATAGATCCGAGAGTCTTCAGTAAGTATAGCAAATTCAACAGCAGCCTAGCCTCAGTACTTACGTCCTCCCACCCCCACCCCACAATCCCTATTGCTACTTAGTGATGATTGATGAGCAGCTCTTTATGCTGAGATTGAGAAAGCCTGTGTCTCTCATAAATTCCACCCTCTGAGGGCAGCAGAAAGATAAAGGTGTCAACACTTTATTGAACTTAAATATTTTACCTAGAGAAATAATCAAACTGGAAAAATGACTTAACTATCAACTGATCTATACCCACACCTCAATATATGGGAATATTGACAAAGAGAGGAAGGGAGAAAGGGAGGGACCTCAAACTGCTTCAATCACTACCATGGCTTAAGGCCTCTTTTGAAAGTTGTCCGGCAGGATCTCAGTAAACATGTTTTACTTCACTTCTCCAAATTTAGCAATGTTCTTTCCAGCCTTATCTTTCAATATACTGTCTACTCCTCTCTGGCCACTAAATTTGTTTTAATTGATTTTTAACTGACAAATAACTGTATATCTTTACGGGGCATAATGTGATCAACAATGAGATATTACCTCACAGCTATTTGAATGGCCATTATCAAAAAGATAAAAGGTAACAAATGTTGGTGAGAATGTGGAGAAAAAGGAACCCTTATGCACTGCTGGTGCATTTCCCCTGGGAAAGTGTGAAACAAATTAATACAGCGTTCGTAGAAAACAATATAGAGGTTCCTCAGAAAACTAAAAATAGAATTACTATGTGATCCATTAATTCCCCCTCTGGGTATATATTCAAATGCATTGAAATCAGAATACCAAAGAGATATCTGCACTCCTATGTTCACTGCAGCATTATTCAGAACAGCTAAGATAGGAAAGCAACCTACGTGTCTGTCATTGGATGAATAAATAAATTCAGGGGTATAACCACAATGGAATACTGTTCAGCCTTAAAAACAGGGGAAATCTTGTCATTTGTGACATCATAGTTGAACCTGGAGGACATTTTACTAAGTGAAATAAGCCAGGCTGACCCAGAAAGTCAAATTTTTCACAGTGGATCTTTTATTCTACTCTCCAATCACAGATATAAATAATAAACTTTACTAAACTTCAAGTCAAACTTTAACCAACAACTCTAGTATTGCCCTTTTCCAAGTCAAATTATTCACAGAACTCATTGAGAGTCATTCCCCAAATAATACTCTACATAACAAGAAGTCAAATCTTTTTTTGAGTCAAAATATATTCAATGATGCCAGGACCAACAAGCTAAGAACACCTATTTGACAGCGTTCCTCCTATCAAAGCCACCTTGCACCTTACTCATATATGGTTGCAAACTGAGTATATATGTAATTTCTTAAATATATATGTAATTATATATTTATGTATAATTTATATATTTGTAAATTATATACATGTAAAATAATATATATGACATATTTTATCCATATTATATTTAAATATATGTTTATTTATTTGAGTGGGAAGGGGTCTTGGTCCATTTAGGCTGTTATAACAAAATAACTTAGACTAGGTTAGACTAGGTAATTTATTAAAAAACAGATTTACTGCTCAGTTCTGGAGGTTAGAAAACCAAGATCAAGGTTCCCGCAGATTTGATGTCTGGTAAGGACTTCATAGATGGTGCCCTGGTGCGTATCCTCACATGGGGGAGGGATCTGGGGAGCTCTGTGGGGGCTCTTTTATAAGGGCACAATCCCACTCTCTTGACTAGAGTGTAGAGTCCTTATGACTTAATGAATTTGGGGGAACAAAGCCCCACTATCACACTGGGTTTAGGCTCCAAAGTATGAATTTTAAGAAGACAACAACGTTCAGACCATAGCTAACATCTGACAAACCGAACAAATATTTACTACACTGGCAAGGTGACTTAATCCTAAAAATTAATTAGGGCCATAATATTACCAACTTACAATATTGAAAGTTACTAATGTTTAAGTTAAAAGCCTCCTTAATTTTCCAATCATTCACAAAGTAGTTTTTATTATGATGTGATTTATTCGTACATGTGGTTTATGATGTACATTTATCTTCCAAAAGTGCTCCTCTAATCCTCCATTTCAGTCATTTACTTCTCCTGTGTCTACCTAAAGTCCCAACTTGAGGACTTAATTGACCTCTCTACCTTGGGGCAACCAATGTTCCAGAACTTTCTTCCAGTCATAATTACCAGTTCCATGTCCTGCTGCCTCATTCTTGCTAGGAAGTAATAAGAGATAGATTGATTAATGATTTCTTGCAAAATCACAAATGAGTCTGAATGGGTATATGTATTATCTCTGTCAATAATGTTTCACCTTAAACCAATGAAGTACTAGCTTCCTTGTAACTATTAAATATTGTAGTTACATACTGTAGCTACAATTACAATTAAAAACACTGTCTCCCATTTCCACAAATAGTGCACATTTCAGGTTGTTCTTTGTTTTTTGTGTTTGTTTGTTTTGTTTTGTTTTGTTTTTTGAGACAGAGTCTCACTCTGTTGCCCAGGCTGGAGTGCAGTGGCGCGATCTCAGCTCACAACAATCTCTGCCTCCCAGGTTCAAGTGATTCTCCTGCCTCAGCCTCCTGAGTAGCTGGGACTACAGGCTCCCACCACCACGCCTGGCTAATTTTTGAAATTTTAGTAGAGATGGGGTTTCACCATATGGGCCAGGCTGGCCTCGAACTCCTGACTTTATGATCCGCCAGCCTCAGCCATCCAAAGTTCTGAGATTACAGGTGTAAGCCACCACACCCAGCCTGCAGGTTGTTCTTTTGTTCACCTCAGTAAAGAGGCCATAAAGAAACGTTTTCATTGTTTGTTACAACATTAATTACAAGAGTAAAAAAATAGCTAAATAGTTTCCAGTCTCAGGTGATCCTCCTATCTCAGTCTCCTGAGTAGCTCCCACCTCCAAGTAGCTCCCACCTCCAAATAACACCAAAACTAGATTTTGTTTGTTTGTTTGTTTAAATTTTTAGTAGCAACTAGGTCTCACTATATTGCCTAGGCTGGCCTGGAACTCCTGAGCTCATGTGATCCTCCTGCCTTGGCCTCCCAAAGCACTGGGATTACAGGTGTGAACCATGGTACCTGGCCTGAACACTTCTAATAACATGGAAAAATATTTATAATACATTGTGAAATACTTTACAACATCTCAAATTCATAAATTTGTGTGTGATTTTCACTGAATGCACTTTTTTCTCTCTCTTTTTTTCCACTTTGTCACCCAGGCTGGATTACAGTGGCATAAGTATAGCTCATTATACCCCAAGTCCTGAGCTCAGGTGATTTTCCCACCTTAGCCTCCCTAGCAGCTAGGACTACAGTTGCACACTGCCATGCTCACTTTCTTTTATTTTTATTTTTATTTTTAAGAGATGTTGTCTCACTGTGCTGCCCCAGCTTCTCAAACTTCTGGCCTCGAGCAATCCTCCTGCCTCGACCTCCAAAGTATTAGGATTACAGGTGTGAGTCACTGTGCCCAACCCGAATGCCCATTCTAAAAACATAATAGTGTATATTTCTGATATCTAATCAGAAAAATACAAAGGAAGACTTTCTATTATATTACTTTGTTTTTATATTTTCCGCCAAATCTTTAGTTAGAACTTCTAGAAGCAGTACTGTCACCGTATATATAAAGTGTCAATTTGAATCACAAAATAATCCCTGGTTAAAAGAAAGGAATGGCCAAAGGCTATTATTTCAATGACTCCTTCAGCCAGGAACCATGAAGGCAAAGAATTTTAAATGGTGGACTTATTTGTTAAGGAGAATGGGTTCCAGTGCAAAAAGCAAAGTTATTTTCTGGCATGGTTAACGGGTCTAACAGCATACAATGCTTTTACAAAAGAAATTGCCGGAGGGCAGAGCAAGATGGCCTAATAGAACAGCTCCAGTCTCCAACTCCCAGCGAGCCACACAGAAGACAGTAGTGATTTCTGCATTTTCAACTGAGGTACTGGGCTTATCTCACTAGGGAATGCCTGACAATCAGTGCTGGTCAGCTGCTGCAGCCCGACCAGCGACAGCTGAAGCAGGGCAAGGCATCCCATCACCTGGGAAGCTCAAGGGGAAGAGAATCCTTTTCAGCCAGTGGAACTGAGACACACAACACCTGGAAAATCGGCACTCCCACCCCACTGCGCCTCTACCAAGGATCTTAGCAAACAGGCACACCAGGAGACTATATCCTGACACCTGGCCGGGAGGGTCCCACACCCAGGGAGCCTCCTCACATGGAAGCACAGCAGTTCATGCGCATCTACCAGCAAGGCAGGAGCCAGGCTAGGTGGAAAGCACCGCCATTGCTGAGGCTTAAGTAGATAAACAAAGTGGCTGGGAAGCTCCAACTGGGTGGAGCTCACAGCAGCTCAAGGAGTCCTGCCTATCTCTGTAGACTCCACCCTGGGGACAGGGCACAGCTAAACAACAACAACAACAACAACAAAAAGCAGCTGAAACCCTGCAGACTAGAAACACCGACAGCTTTGAAGAGAGCAGTGGATTCCAACACGGAGTTTGGAGATCTGGAGAAGGGACAGACTGCCTGCTCAAGTGGGTCCCTGACCCCTGAGTAGCCTAACTGGGAGACATCCCCACTAGGGCAGACCCCGACACCCCACACCCTCACACGGTGGGAGGCCAGCACCCTGAGAGGCTGCCTCCAAAGCAAGAATCAGACAGGTACACTTGCTGTTCAGCAATAGTCTATCTTCTGCAGCCTCTGCTGCTGATACCCAGGCAAACAGGGTCTGGAGTGGACCTTGCTAATCTCCAACAGACTCCAGCTGAGGGTCCTGACTACAGAAGGAAAACTATCAAACAGGAAGGACACTCCATTGACTCAAAACCCCATCAGCACGCTTCACCATCATCAAAGACCAGAGGCAGATAAACCACAAAGATGGGGGAGAGAAAGCACAGCAGAAAGTGCTGGAAATTCAAACATAAGACGATCACCCCTGCAAAGGAACGCAGCTCATCGCCAGCAACAGATCAAAGCTGGACGGAGAATGACTTTGACGAGATGAGGAGAAGAAGGCTCCAGTCCAAAAACTTCTCAGAGCTAAAGAAGGAATTACTGCACTCCAGCAAAGAAAGAAACTAAAATCTTGAAAAAGAGTGGAAGAATTGATAACTAGAATAATTAATGCAGAGAAGGCTATAAACGAATGGACAGATGAAAACCATGACATGAGAAATACGTGACAAATGCAATAAGCTTCAGTAACCAACTCCATCAACTGGAAGAAAGAGTATCAGCAATTGAGGATCAAATGAATGAAATGAAGCTTAGAAGAGAAAACCTAAAGCAAAAAGAAGAAAAAAAGAAATGAACAAAGCCTGCAAGAAGCAATAAAAAGACCAAATCTACATCTGATTGGGGTGCCTGAAAGTGAGGGAAAATGGAACCAAGTTGGAAAACACTCTTCAGGATATCATCCAGGAGAACATCCCCTTAACCTAGTAGGGCAGGGCCAACATTCAAATTCAGGAAATACAGAGAACGCCACAGAGATACTCCTCAAGAAGAGCAACTCCAAGAACTCCAAGACACATAATTACAGATTCACCAAAGTTGAAATGAAGGAAAAAAATCTTACAGCTTTCTCAGAGAGAAAGGTCAGGGTTACCCACAAAGGAAGCCCATCAGATTAACAGCAGATCACCAGCAGAAACTCTACAAGCCAGAAGAGACTGGGGCCAATATTCAACATTCTTAAAGAAAAGAATTTTAAACCCAGAATTTCATATCCAGCCAAACTAAGTTTCATAAGTGAAGGAGAAATAAAACTTTACAGATAAGCAAACGCTTAGGAGACGGTCACCACCAGGCCTGGCTTACAAGAGACACTGAAGGAAGCACTCAACATGGAAAGAACAACCGCAACAGCCATTGCAAAACATGCCAAAATGTAAAGACCATCGAGGCTAGGAAGAAACTGCATCAACGAGTTAAAATAACCAGTTAATATCATAATGGCAGGACTGCCCACATAACAGTATTAACCTTAAAATGTAAAATGGACTAAATGCTCCAATGAAAAGACACAGACTGGCAAACTGATAAAGAGTCAAGACATCAGTCTGTTGTATTCAGGAGACCCATCTCACATGCAGAGACATACATAGGCTCAAAATAAAGGATGGAGGAAGATTTACCAAGCAAATGGAGAACAAAAAAGCGGGGTTGCAATACTAGTCTCTGATAAAACAGACTTTAAAACCAACAAAGACCAAAAAGAGACAAAGAAGGCCATTACATAATGGTAAGGATCAATTCAACAGCCTAACTATCCTACATATATATATGCACCCAATACAGGAGCACCCAGATTCATCCAGCAAGTCCTTAGAGACTATTAAAGAGACTTAGGACTCCCATACAATAATAATGGGAGACTTCAACACTCCACTGTCAACATTAGACAGATCAACGAGACAAGAAAGTTAACAAGGATGTCCAGGAATTGAACTCATCCTGCAGCAAGCAGACCTAATAGACATCTACAGAACTCTCCACCCCAAATCAATAGAATATACATTCTTCAGCACCACATCACACTTATTCCAAAATTGACCACATAATTGGAAGTAAAGCACTCTTCAGCAAAATGTACAAGAACAGAAATTATAACAAACTGCTCCTCAGACCACAGCAATCAAACTAGAACTCAGGACTAAGAAATTCAATCAAAACCACTCAACTACATGGAAACTGAATAACCTGTTCTGAATGACTACTGGGTACATAATGAAATGAAGGCAGAAATAAAGATGTTCTTTGAAACCAATGAGAACAAAGACACAACATACCAGAATCTCTGGGACATTTAAAGCAGTGTGTAGAGGGAAATTTATAGCACTAAATGCCAACAAGAGAAAGCTGAAAGATCTAAAATTGACACTTTAACATCACAAATTAAAAGAACTAGAGAAGCAAGAGCAAACACATTCGAAAGCTGCAGAAGGCAAGAAATAACTAAGATCAGAGCAGAACTGAAGGAGTTAGGAGACACAAAACCCTCCAAAAAAATCAATGAATCCAGGAGTTGGTTTTTGAAAAGATCAACAAAATTGATAGACTGCTAGCAAGATTAATAAAGAAGAAAAGAGAGAACAATCAAATAGATGCAATAATAAAAAATGATAAAGGGATATCACCACTGACCCCATAGAAATACAACCTACCATCAGAGAATACTATAAACACCTCTATGCAAATAAACTAGAAAAATCTAGAAGAAATGGATAATTTCCTGACACTTACACTCTCCCCAAGACTAAACCAGGAAGAAGCTGAATTCCTGAATAGACCAATAGCAGGCTTCCTGAAATTGAGGCAATAATTAATAGCCTACCAACCAAAAAAGTCCAGGACCAGATGGATTCATTAGCCGAATTCACCAGAGGTACAAGGAGGAGCTAGTACCATTCCTTCTGAAACTATTGCAATCAATAGAAAAAAGAGAGAATCCTCCCTAACTCATTTTATGAGCTCCAACATCATCCTGATACCAAAGCTCAGAGACACACAAAAAGAGAATTTTAGACCAATATCCCTGATGAACATCGATGCAAAATCCTCAATAAAATACTGGCAAACCGGATCCAGCAGCACATCAAAAGCTTATCCACCATGATCAAGTGGGCTTCATCCCTGGATGCAAGGCTGGTTCAACATAATGAAACCAATAAACGCATCTGCTATATAAACAGAACCAAAGACAATAACCAAATGATTATCTCAATAGATGCAGAAAAGGCTTTGACAAAATTCAACAGCCCCTTCACATGCTAAAAACGCCAATAAATTCGGTATTGATGGAACGTGATTCTCAAAAATAATAAGAGCTATTTATGACAAACCCACAACCAATATCATACTGAATGGGCAAAAACTGAAAAAAATTCCCTTTGAAAACTGGCAATAAGACAGGGATGCTCCCTCACCACTCCTATATTCAACATAGTGTTGGAAGTTCTGCCAGGGCAATCAGGGGCAAGAGAAAGAAATCAAGCGGGTATTCAGTTAGAAAAGCATAAAGCCAATTGTCCTGGTTTGCAGATGACATGATTATATATTTAGAAAACCCCATTGTCTCAGCCGAAAATCTCCTTAAGCTGGATAAGCAACTTCAGCAAAGTCTCAGGATACACAAAAATTAATGTGCAAAAATCACAAGCATTCTTATACACCAGTAACAGACAAAACAGAGAGCCAAATCAGGAATGATCTTCCATTCAAAATTGCTTCAAAGAAAATGAAATACCTAGGAATACAACTACTAGGATGTAAAGGACCCTTCAAGGAGAACTACAAACCACTGCTCAGTGAAATCAAAGAGGACACAAACAAATGGAAGGAAGAATCAATATCGTGAAAAATGACCATACTGCCTAAGGTAATTTATAGATTCAATGCCATCCCCATCAAGCTACCAATGAGTTTCTTCACAGAATTGAAAAACTGCTTTAAAGTTCATATGAACCAAAAGAGCCCGCATTGCCAAGACAATCCTAAGTCAAAAGAACAAAAGCTGGAGGCATCACGCTACCTGGACTTCAAACTATACTACAAGGCTACAGTAACCAACACCACATGGTACTGGAACCAAACAGAGATATAGACCACGGAACAGAACAGATTCCTCAGCACACCACATCTACACATCTGGATCTGGACAAAACCTCAGAAAAACAAGAAATGGGGAAAGGATTCTATTTAATAAATGGTGCTGTACTACAGCTGCTAAGTAGAAAGCTAAACTGATCCTTTCCTTTACTCCTTATACGAAAATTAATTCAAGCATGGATTAGAGACTTAAATGTTAGACTCCAATTACAAAAACCCTAGAAGAAAACCTAGGTAGTACCATTCAGGACATAGCATGAGCAAGGACTTCATGTCTAAAACACCAAAAGCAATGGCAACAAAGCCAAAATTGACAAATGGGATCTAATTAAACTAAAGAGTCACACAGCAAAAGAAACTACCATCAGAGTGAACAGGCAACCTACAGAATGGGAGAGAAAATTTGCAATCTGGACAAAGGGCTAATATCCAGAACCTACAAAGAACTCAAACAAATTTACAAGAAAAAACAAACAACCCCTTCAAAAGTGGGCTAAGCATATGAACAGACAGTTCTCAAAGAAGACATTCATACAGCCAACAGACACATGAAAAATGCTCATCATCACTGGCCATCAGAGAATGCAAATCAAAACCACAATGAGATACCATCTCACACCAGTTAGAATGGCAATCATTAAAAAAGTCAGGAAACAACAGGTGCTGAGAGGATGGAGAAATAGGAACACTTTTACACTGTTACAGGATTGTAAACTAGTTCAACCATATGTCAGTATGGCAATTCCTCAAGGATCTAGGAACTAGAAGCACTGACATGACCCAGCTATCCCATTACTGGGGATATACCTAAAGGATTATAAATCATGCTGCTATAAAAGAAATGATGCACACTTATGTTTATTGTGGCACTATTCACAATAGCAAAAGACTTGGAATCAACCCAAATGTCCATCAGTGACAGATTGATGAAGAAAATGTGGCACATATAATACCCTCATGGAATACTATGCAGCCATAAAAAGGATGGAGCTTGTGTCCTTTGTAGGGGACATGGATGCAGCTGGAAACCACTACCAGCAAAACTATCACAAGAACAGAAAACCAAACAATCGCATGTTCTCACCATAGGTGGGAACTGGAACAATGAGATCACTTGGACTCGAAGGGAACATCATACACTGGGGCCTATCATGGGGAGGTGGGGTAGGGTGAGGGATTGCATTGGGGAGTTATACCTGATGTAAAATGACTGGTTGATGGGTGCTGACGAAGTTGATGGGTGCAGCACGCCAACATGGCACAAGTATACATATGTAACAAACCTGCACGTTATCCGCATGTACCCTAGAACTTAAAGTATAATAATAATATATATATGTAAAGAAATAAGTAGAATCTAAAATCTCATAAGAATGAAATGGGCTGAGATTAATAAACACATATCAGACATAGGAAATGTATAAGAAGACTAAAGAGGTAAGAACTGAGCCTATATTGGAGGTACTAAGGACTACACTTGATTCTAATCCAACAAATCAGTAGTTAAGACCATATCCAAAAATGTAATTGAGAGTAATGCAATAATAGAAGCTATGTGAGAAATGAACTGTGTATTGTGAAACAAGAAAATAAATACATTTGGAAGTTAAAAAAAAAAAAAAAGAAATTGCCTTTGGCAGCTTCATTAATTAAGCACTTCATTAGTTTAAGTGAGAACTTGATACTTCAGGGAACATCACTCAATGAAATTTCTCACTTAGAGTAGGTCCTAGTTAGCAAATCAAAACTGTGGCAATTCCCACCTAAATGTGAAAGTCAAGCTTGTCACTGTTTAATGAGGTGAAAACAGAGCTACAGTAAGCTAAGTAGACCTCAGTCCAAACCAAAGATACTTTATTAGTTTAGCTAAGGAAATACAGGCACCATACAAGCTGATCTTGTGACCAAAATAGTATTTGCCTAATTAGAACAGCTGAAAGTTCTTCAGAGCTCATGCTATGACTCTAAGTTGAGGTGCATGTAAAGTTATCTCTTTTCCATTATGTTTAACATATCACGTCTAAAAGCTTCTAGTGAATTGGTTTTCTTAAAATATTCTTAAAACCTTTAGGTGCTTCTTTCAGACAAAACCATATTATTATATTTTACTATATATATATATATGATATGCATATATATAGTGGAGAAAAAAAGAAAGGGCAACTTGGGAGGGCAAGCTTGTACATTCCTTCTTAAAGACGACTTAGTTCATGGATATGTATCCTTCCAAATAAACTTGAGAGGGTCTTCATTAAGTTCTTCAAAAATCCAACAGAAAAGTTTATAATTGCACTTAACTTATAGATTAATTTGGGGAGAAGTGACATTTTTATAATATTGTCATTCCATCTAAGTGCATGGGATGTCACTCCATTTTTCCAGATTGTTTTCCATGTCCTTGATTAGAGCTTCAAATTTCCATGCCTAAAGTATTCGTGTATTTTTAGTTAACTTAGTGCCTGTATACATTATGGTCTTATTAAGATTATACTTACATAAAATTAAATTTTATGACTTATTTTTAAAACATATTTTGAAAAATATTTCTGAAGAGAGGATTGTAGGCTTTTTAAAAATAACATTTATGTTCAAGTAATGCATTGCAGTTACAGAAAATATTTATTCCCATATAACCCAAAAAAACCCAAATCATCTATTAACAATACATTTTCTCTTTTTAGCATTGTTTTCTGAAGTATAAGAGATTTATTGAAGTTTGAATAATTTGACCTGATGCATGCAAGACACAGATCTGGGAAATATCCTCTTTAGGTGAATTTAAAGAATTATCAACTTTTCAATCTTCACCGATTTTGTTTTCCATTCTAGCATCTGTATTCCTTTTGCTTCTGACTTGAACTAGTAACCATTAGTGACTATAAACAATATATGAGAATTTAAATATTAAAAACTTTAAAATACTAATGCTACTCTTTAGCTGAGTGGTAACTTGGAACATCCAAGTCTTCAGCATGCCACCTCCTCTCCTCTGATCTTGATTTCCTTCCAACTCATGGTGTACATTCAGTCAATACAGAGACTTCTGCATTGTTCCAATTTAAAATGGTACAAACTTATTAGCAACTTGTTTATTTGTTCATTTTTATTACCAGAAATTAAGTAGATGCTATTGTCACCTTTAATTCATGAACCAATGGGAACCCCTTTTTACACCCTTGTGGATTTATGAATCACCAAGTGAAAACTCTAAGGCTTCCGGATGTTCATAGGCATGACTCTGCATGTTAGGGCCCTTGAGTCTGCTACAGACAGTGCTTAGGTTTGGGCCTCGGGGGGGAAACAGGTGCCTTGACTATCGTGAATTTTCCAACTCAGTATTTGTAATTCAATTAGCAAAATCCCTCCAATTAGTACAATTTAGAATTTGGGCACTATAAAAGTGATACATTCACATTGCAAGGAGATTGCAAAATGAAAGCTTTATATTATTTGGTTTGTGAGATAAATGACGTGTTTATTATTATTAATTATGTTAACAATAGCAACTTTTCAAGAAGTCAAGAATGCACAGGGAGGTAATGGGTTCCATATATATATATTGAATATCTAGATCAATCTTGAATATTGGTGGTACTAGATATGGCAAAAGGCTCTTATCTAATTTGAGTGCTACAAAAGTAGAAGGTAAAAAATAGATAGTAGAAGAAGTAAATGTACCTTGAAGTATATAGTTCTAATTGAATATTGCTAAATAAGTACTATTAAACCTTGCTTACATAGAGCTAAAAATCTAGGCATTTGTTTATTGTCCATCCTTTTCAAACTATTCTTCATGGTTATTAATCTTGTGAGTACATTTTCTCTTCCAGGAATGGCCTGCAAGTGTATTAGTACGTTTTCACACTGCTATAAAGCAATACCGGAGACTGAGTAATTCACAAAGGAAAGAGGTTTAATGGACTCAGAGTTCTACATAGCTGGGGAGGCCTCAGGAAACTTACATAAAATGGAAGATGAAGAGGAAGCAGGCACCTTCTTCACAAGGTGGCAGGAGAGAGAAGCATGAGTTAAGGAGAAACTACCGAACACTTATAGAGTCATCAGATTCCATGAGGCTCACTCACTATTATGAGAACAGCATGGGGGAGAGCACCCTCATAATTCAATCACCTCCCACCAGGTCCCTCCCTCAACGCAAGGGAATTACAATTCAAGATGAGATTTGGGTGAGAACCCAGAGCTAAATCATATCAACAAGATACCAAGGAAACCTCAGAACTAAGAAATTCTATAAAGAAAAGAACTCTCTCATCTGTCTCCTCTCCTCTCCTTCTTTCCCATTTCTCTCCACTCTTTCCTTATCCCATCCCACCCTCTCCCTTCTCATCTCTCCCTTCCTGTCTCTCTGTCACCCCTAAAAAGAAAAAAAAAATTAACTAATTAATGTCTAGCTTTTGAGGCTTCATTATTTTCTGAAAATCCTAACATAATAAACTAGAAAAAAAATGTTTAAGTGATGGGCTCTAATACCACAAAATGACAAGGATGTGTAGCAACAACAACATGTTATTGATATTATGAATTTTTCTATACCTCTAGCAAGCAATTCTTGGTATGTCTTTTTATAAGAAATGCCTTATTCAGGCCTTTTTCATTTTTTATTTTTATTTTATTTTATTTTAATTTATTTATTATTATTATATACTTTTAAGTTGTAGGCACATGCATAACGCAGGTTTGTTACATATGTATACTTGTGCTATAAGTTGGTGTGCTGCACCCATCACCTCGCTGTCATTTTTACATCAGGTATAAATCCTAATGCAATTCCTCCCATCCTCCTCATGATAGGCCCCGTGTGATGTTCCCTTCCCGAGTCCAAGTGATCCTCATTGTTCAGTTCCCACCCCATGAGGAGAACATGCGGTGTTTGGTTTTCTGTTCTTGGTGATAGGGTTTGCTAAGAATGATGGTTTCCAGCTGCATCCATGTCCCTACAAAGGACACAAACTCATCCTTTTATGGCTGCATAGTATTCCATGGTATATGTGCCACATTTTCTTCATCCAATCTGTCACTGATGGACATTTGGGTTGATCTCCAAGTCTTTGCTATTGTGAATAGTGCCTAATAAACATATATGTGTGCATGTACCCTATAGCAGCATAATTTATAATCTTTTGGGTATATACCCAGTAATGGGATGGCTGGTCATATGGTACTTCTAGATTCTAGATCCTTGAGGAATTGCCATACTGTTTTCCATATGGTTGAACTAGCTTCTACAATCCCAAATTCAACAGTGTAAAAGTGTTCCTATTTCTCCACATCCCTCTCCAGCACCTGTTGTTTCCTGACTTTTAATGATTGCCATTCTAACTTCGGTGTGAGATGGTATCTCATCAGGTTTTGATTTGCATTTCCTCTGATGGCCAGTGATGATGAGCATTTTTTCATGTGTCTGTTGGCTGTATGAATGTTCCTTTGAGAAATGTCTGTTCATATACTTTGCCCAATTTTGAAGGGGTTGTTTGTTTTTTCTTGTAAATTTGTTTGAGTTCTTGTAGGTTCTGGATATTAGCCCTTTGTCAGATGAGTAGATTGCAAAAATTTTCTCCCATTTGTAGGTTGCCTGTTCACTCTTGATGGTAGTTTCTTTTTGCTGCAGAAGCTCTTTAGTTTAATTAGATCCCATTTGTCAATTTTGGCTTTTGCTGCTGTTGTTTTGGTGTTTTAGACATGAAGTCTTTGCCCATGCCTATGTCCTGAATGGTACTACCTAGGTTTTCCTCTAGGATTTTTATATGGTATTAGGTCTAACATTTAAGTCTCTAATCCATCTTGAATTAATTTTCGTATAAGGAGTAAGGAAAGGATCCAGTTTCAGCTTACTTATGGCTAGCCAATTTTCCCAGCACCATTTATTAAATAGGGAATCCTTTTCCCATTTCTTTGTTTCAGGTTTGTCAAAGATCAGATGGCTGTAGATGTGTGGTATTATTTCTGGAGGACTCTGTTCTGTTCCACTGGTCTTATATCTCTGTTTTGGTACCAGTACCATGCTGTTTTGGTTAATGTAGCCTTGTAGTATAGTTTGAAGTCAGGTAGCTGATGCCTCCAGCTTTGTTCTCCTTTGACTTAAGATTGTCTTGAGATGCGGCTTTTTGGTTCCATATGAACTTTTTAAAGCAGTTTTTTCCATTCTGTGAAGAAACTCATTGGTAGCTTGATGGGGGATGGCATTGAATCTATAAATTAATTTTGGGCAGTATGGCCATTTTCAGATATTAATTTTCCTATCCATGAGCATGGTATGTTCTTCCATTTGTTTGTGTCCCTTTTATTTCAATGGACAGTGGTTTGTAGTTCTCCTTGAAGAGTGTCCTTTACATCCCTAGTAAGTTGGATTCCTAGGTATTTTATTCCTTTGAAGCAATTGTGAATGGAAGTTCATTCCTGATTACCTCTTGTTTGTCTGTTACTGGTGTATAAGAATGCTTCTTTGTGATTTTTGCACATTAATTTTGTATCCTGAAAGACTTTGCTGAAGTTGTTTTATCAGCTTAAGGAGGATTTTCGGCTGAGACAATGGTGTTTTCTAAACATACAATCATGTCATCCCAAGAAAGAGGGACAATTTGATTTCTTCTTTTTCCCTAACTGAATCTTTGATTTCTCTTGGCCTGATTGCCCTAGCCAGAACTTCCAACACTATGTTGAATAGGAGTGGTGAGAGAGGCACTCCTGTCTTGTGCCAGTTTTCAAAGGGAATTTTTCCAGTTTTGCCCATTCAGTATGATATTGGCTGTGGGTTTGCTCATAAATAGCTCTTGGTCTATTTTGAGATATGTTCCATCAATACCGAACTTATTGAGCATTTTAGCATGGCGTCAGTTGAATTTTGTCAAAAGCCTTTTCTGCATCTATTGGAGATAATCATTTGGTTATTGTCTTTGGTTCTGTTTATATGCTGATTATGCTTATTGATTTGCGAATGTTGAACCAACCTTGCATCCCAGGGATGAAGCCCACTTGATCATGGTGGATGTTTTGATGTGCTGCCAAACCAGTTTGCCAGTATTTTATTGAGGATTTTTGCATCGATGTTCACTTTCAGGGATATTGGTCTAAAATTCTTTTTTTGTTGTGTCTCTGCCAGGCTTTGGTAATTTCAGGATGATGTTGGCCTCTATAAAATGAGTTAGGAGGATTCTTCTTTTTCTATTGATTGAATAGTTTCAGAAGGAATGGTACCAACTCCTCCTTGTACCCTTGGTAGAATTCAGCTGTGAATCCATCTGGTCCTGGACTTTTGGTTGGTAGGCTATTAATTATTGCCTCACTTCAGAGCCTGCTATTGGCCTATTCAGGATTCAACTTTCCTGGTTTAGTCTTGGAAGAGTGTAAGTGTCCAGGAAATTATCTATTTCTTTCTAGATTTTCCAGCTATTTGCATAGAGGTGTTTATAGTAATTTCTCTGATGGTAGCTTTGTATTTCTGTGGGGTCGGTGGTGATATCCCTTTATCATTTCCTTTTAATTGTGGCCGATTTGATTCTTCTTTCTTTCTCTTTATTAGTCTTGCTAGCGGTCTGTCAATTTTGTTGATCTTTCAAAACCAACCCTGGATTCATTGATTTTTGAGGGTTTTGTGTGGCTCCTCTATCTCCTTCAGTTCTTGCTCTGATCTTAGTTATTTCTAGCCTCTCTGCTAGCTTTCTCATCGTGTTTGTTTCTGTTTCTAGTTCTTTTAATTGCTTATGTTAGAGGTCAATTTTAGATCTTTTCCCTGCTTTCTCTCTTTGTGGGCATTTCTAGGTGCTATATATTTCCTCTACACACTGTTTTAAATGTGTCCCAGAGATTCTGGTATGTTGTATCTTTTGTTCTCATTATTTCAAAGAACATCTTTAATTTGTCTTCATTTTGTTATGTACCCAGTAGTCATTCAGGGAGCAGGTTATTCTGTTTCCATGTAGTTGAGCAGTTTTGATTGAGTTTCTAGTCCTGAGTTCCTAGTTTGATTGCACTGTGGTCTGAGAGACGCTCTGTTATAATTTCTGTTCTTGTACATTTGTTGAGGAGTGCTTACTCAATTACGTATCAATTTGGAGTAAGTACGATGTGGTGCTGAGGAAGAATGTATATTCTGTGATTTGGGGTAGGAGAGTTCTATAGATGTTCATTAGGTCTGCTTGCTGCAGAGATGATTCAATTCCTGGATATCCTTGTTAACTTTTCTGTCTCTGCTGATCTGTCTAATGTTGACAGTGGAGGTTGAAGTCTCCCATTATTGTATGGGGAGTCTAAGTCTCTTTGTAAGTCTCTAAGGACTTGCTGGATGAATCTGGTGCTCCGTATTGGGTGCATATATATGTAGGATAGTTAGCTCTTCCTGTTGAATTGATCCCTTTACCATTATGTAATGGCTCTCTTTGTCTCTTTTGATCTTGATGGTTTGAAGTCTGGTTTTATCAGAGACCAGTATTGCAACCCCCGCTTTTTGTTCTCCATTTGCTTGGTAAATCTTCCTCCATCCCTTTTATTTTGAACCTATGCATGTTCCCTGCATGTGAGATGGGTTCCCTGGAATACAGTGCAGACTGATGTGTCTTGACTCTTTATCCAGTTTGCCAGTTCAGGTCTTTTCATATTGGAGCATTTAGTCCATTTTACATTTGCTGTTAATACTGTTACGTGAACTTGATCCCGCCATGATATTAACTGGTTATTTTGCTCGTTAGTTGATGCAGTTTTTCCTAGCCTCGATGGTCTTTACATTTGGCATGTTTTGCAATGGCTGGCACCGGGTTGTTCCTTTCCCATGTTGAGTGCTTCCTTCAGGGTCTCTTGTAAGGCAGGCCCAGGTGACAAATCTCTAAGCATTTGCTTATCTGTAAAGGGATTTTATTTCTCCTTCAATTTATGAAACTTAGTTTGGCTGGATATGAAATTGGGTTTAAAATTCTTTCTTTTAAGAATGTTGAATATTGTCCCCACTCTCTTCTGGCTTGAGAGTTTCTGCCGAGAGATCTGTTGTGAGTCTGATGGGCTTCCCTTTGTGGGTAACCCGACCTTCTCTCTCTGGCTGCCCTTAAGATTTTTCCTTCATTTCAACTTTGGTGAATCTTGGCAATTATGTGTCTTGGAGTTACTCTTCTTGAGAGTATCTTTGTGGCTTCTCTGTATTTCCTGATTCTGAAGTTGGCCTGCCCTACTAGGGTTGGGGAAGTTCTCCGGATGATATCCTGAAGAGTGTTTTCCAACTTGGTTCCATTTTCCCTCACTCAGGCACCCCAATCAGACGTAGATTTGGTCTTTACAATCCCATACTCTTGCAGGTTCATTTCTTTTTTCTTTCTTTTTTTCTGGAGCTTCGCTTCATTTCTTTATTCATTTTGATCCTCAATCGCTGATACACTTTCTTCCAGTTGATCGAAATGGCATTGAAGCTTACGTCAATGTGATTTCTCGTGTCATGGTTTTTCATCTTTCATTTCATGGCGACCTTCTGCATTAATTCACTCTAGTCAGCCAATTTTCCACTTTTTTCAAGATTTTAGTTTCTTTTGTGCTGGGCACGTAATTCCTCCTTTAGCTCTGAGAAATTTGATGGACTAGCCTTTCTTTCTCTCATCTCACAAGTCATTCTCCGTCCAGCTTTGATCCGTTGTTGGTGATGAGCGCCTCCTTTGCTGGGGAGATGCCTTATTTTTGAATTCCAGCTTTTCTGCCCTGCTTTTCCCCCATCTCTTTTGTGGTTTTATCTGCCTCTGGTCTCTTTTGATGATGGTGTGATGTACTGATGGGGTTTGGTGTAGGTGTCCTTCCTGTCGGATAGTTTTCCTTCTAACAGTCAGGACTCCTCAGCTGTAGGTCTGCTGGAGATTAAGCTGAGGTCCACCCAGACCCTGCTTGCCTGGGTATCAGCAGCAGAGGCTGCAGAAGATAGAATATTTCTGAACAGCCAGTGTACCTGTCTGATTCTTGCTTTGGAAGCTTCCTCAGGGGTACTCCACCCTGTGAGGTGTGGGGTGTCAGACTGCCCCTAGTGGGGATGTCTCCCCAGTTAGGGGTTACCCAGGGTCAGAGACCCACTTGAGCAGGGAGTCTGTCCTCAGATCTCAGCCTCGTGCTGGGAGATCCACTGCCTCTTCAAAGCTGTCAGACAGAGTCGCTATGCCTGCAGAGCTTTCTGCTGCATCTGTGCCATTACTACTGTGCCCTGTCCCCAGAGGTGGAGTCTACAGAGACAGGCAGGTTTCCTTGAGCTGCTGTGAGCTCCACCCGGTTGGAGCTTCCCAGCAGCTTTTGTTTACCTACTTAAGCCTTCAGCAATGGCGGTGCCCCTCCCTAGCCTCGCTGCTGCCTTGCTGGTAGATCGAAACTGCTGTGCTAGCAATGAGGGAGGCCCAGGTGTGTGACCTCCCGCCAGGTGTGGATATGATCCCTGGTGTGCCCGCTGCTTAAAGCAGTATTGGCGTGAAGCTACCTGATTTTCCAGGCGCGCCCGGCCCGCCCGCTTGCAGTGATTCTCTTCCTCCTTTGCACTTCCCCAGGTGAGGTCGCCTCGCCTCTGCTTCAGCTGTCGCTGGAATGGCTGTGCAGCTGACCAGCAATCGATCGTCCGCACTCCCAGTGAGATGGAACCAGCACCTCGGTTGAAAATGCAGAAATCACCTCTCTGTGTGGCTCAAGGGCTGGGAGTTGAGACTGGAGCTGTTCCTATTCGGCCATCTTGCTGCTAAGCTCTCATTTTAAAATTATTTTTTTAAAGACAAAGTCTGTTATATCACCCAGGCTACAGTGCAGTGGTGCGATTCCCACTCACTGCAACCTCCACCTCCGGCTCAAGCAATTCTCCTGCCACAGCCTCCCCAAGTAGCTGGGATTACAGGCACCTGCTACCGCACTCGGCTAATTTTTGTATTTTTAGTAGAGACGGGGTTTCACCACCCTGTGATCCACCCGCCTTGGCTTCCCAAAGTGCTGGGATTACGGGAGTGAGCCACCGTGCCCCGCCTAAAATCAAATTATTTGCTGTTTGCTGTTGCATTGTTTGAAGTCCTTTTATATTCTGGATATTAATTTCTCTTAGGCAAATGCATTGTTTGCAAATATTTTCTCCTATTTTTAGGTTGTCTCTTCAATCTCTTGAGTGTTTCCTTTGTTGTACAGAAACTTTTTCATTTAATGTAATTCCATTTGTCTGTGTTTTCTTTTGTTGCCTGTGCTTTCGAATTCTTATCCAAAAAATCCTTACCCAGATCAATATCATGAAGCATTACCTGTAGGTTTATGTTTTCTTCTAGTAGTTTTATAGTTTTTGGGTCATAAATTTATATCTTTAATCCATTTTGAGTTGATTTTTATAGATTATGAGATATAGGGATCTGGCTTCATTCTTTTACAGGTGGATATTTAGTTTTTTTAGCAACACTTATCGAAGAGACTGTCTTTTCCTCAATGTGTGTTCTTGGTGCCTTGTCAAAAATCAGTTGGCTATAAGTGAGTGTGTTTATTTCTGAGTTTTCTCTCCTATTCCATTGGTCCATGTGTCTATTTTTATGTTTATAGCAGGATGTTTGGTTACTATAGCTTTGTAGTGCATTTTGACATCAGGTAGTATGATGCCTCCAATTTTTTATCCTTTTGTCCAACATTACTTTGGCAATTTGGAGTCTTTTGTGTTTTCATATAAATTTTAAGATTGTTTTTTCTATTTCCATGAAGAATGTCATTGGTATTTTGATAGATATTGCATTAAATCTGTAGATTATTTGAGTGATATGGACATTTTAGCAATATTAATTTTTTCAATTCTTGTACATAAAATATCTTTTCATTTATTTGTGCCCTATTCAATTTCTTCCATCAATGTTTTATAGTTTTCATTGTAGAGATCTTTCACCTCCTTGGTTGAATTTACTCCTATGTATTTTTTATAGGTGTTATAAATGGGATTGCCTTCTTGCTTTCTTTTTCATATAGTTCACTTTTGGTGTATAAAATGCTACTGATTTCTGTATGTTGATTTTGTATCCTGTACCTTTATCAAATTTGTTAGTTCTAATAGTTTTTGGAAGAGTCTTTTGGGTTTCTTTTTTTTTTTAATAAGATTATGTTGTCTGTAAATAGGGACAATCTGATTTCCTCCTTTCCAATTTGGATGCCCTTTGTTTCTTTCTCTTGTCTAATTGCTTTGGCTAGGGCTCCTAGTACCATGTTGAATGAAAGTGGTAAAAGTAGGTATCTTTGTCTTGTTCTAGATCTTAGAGGTAGAGTTTTCAACTTTTCCCTGTACGGTATCATGTTAGCTATGGTACTGTGTTGAGGTACATTTTTTTCTACACCTAATTTTTTGAGAGTTCTTATCATAAAGGGAGACTGAATTTTCCCAAATACTTTTCCATGCGTATTGAAATAACCACATGGGTTTTGTGTTTGATTTTGTTAATGTGATATATCAAGTTTATTGGTTTCCTTTTTTTTTTTATTTTTTTGAGACAGAGTTTCACTCTTGTTGTCCAGGCTAGAGTGCACCACCACACCCACCTAATTTTGTATTTTTAGTAGAGACGGGGTTTCTCCATGTTGGTCAGACTGGTCTCAAACTCCCCACCTCAGGTGATCTACCCTCCTTGGTCTCCCAGAGTGCTGGGATTACAGGCATGAGCCACCCCACCTGGCCAGGTTTCCATATTCTCAAATCATTCTTGCATACCTGGGATGAATCCTACTTGATCATGGTTAATGGCATTTTTAATGTGCTGTTGAATTTGGCTTGCTAATATTTTGTTGAGATTTTTGCATCTATGTGCATCAGGGATATTGGCCTGTAGGTTTCTTCTTTGGTTGTGTCCTTGTCTAATTTTGTATTAGGGTAATACTGTCCTCATAGATTGAGTTTGGAAGTATTCCCTCCTCTTCAATTTTTGGAATAGTTTACAGAGTGTTGGTATTAGATTGTTAAATGTTTGAGACAATGTGGCAGTGAAGGCATCAGGTCCTGCGCTTTTCTTTGATGGGAGGTATTTTATTGCTTATTCAGTTTTGTTACTGGATATTGATCTGTTCAGATTGTTCTTCTTTAAATGTTTGATAGAATTCAGCAGTGATGGCATCAGGTCCTGGAGTTTTCTTTGATGGGAGACATTTCACTACTGATTCAATTTTGTTACTTGACATTGATCTGTTAAGATTTTCTGTTTCTTCATGATTCAATTTTGGTAGATTGTATGTATCTAGGAATTTATCCATTTCTTCTAGGTTTTCCAGTTTATTGGCTTATAGTTGTTCATGGTAGGGCATCTCGATGGTGAGGCAGACTGTGTATTATAGGGATGGGTAGGGGAAGGGGGAGAGGTTGCAGTATGTGGCAACTCCGTACTTTTTGCTTAATTTCACTGTAAACCTAAAACCACTCTAACCTAGTAATTTAAAAAGGCAATGGGCTGAACTGCAAAACTCTAAAGCCACTGAAGTATATACAGAAAACACTGGCTAACACATCCTATTAACTAAATAGGCCTGACAGCAATGTAAAATAGGCTTATGCCAGTGACAGAAAGCAAATCAGGAGGTAGTAAACACATACCAGTTATTTCATTTTTAATATGACCAAAATATTGTATATGTACACAAAACCAAAACCACAAAAAATATTTAACATGCTAATAAACTATAAACAAAATTCAAAAATAACCTAAGAAACTGAGAGAGCAAATCAGGTTAAAGTCAATTCATAATATCAAAGAGGAGCCATGACAGTGCTTTTGCATTTTAGTGCTAATTTCTCTAGGAGTGTTCTTCTAATTTTCTATCAATTGGGAAAAATATCAGACAGAAATAGAATGTTTTAATAGCAAAAATAGATATTGTTTACCTCAACTCAGGACATTTTAAAAATAAAGGTGAGTGGATTTTTTCTTACATGAAAGAGCAAAATTCATTTTCTTTATAAGACTGTTGACAGTCTTTATTTTTCATGTAGTCTACTTAACTCAACCATACCCAACCGTGCTTCTGAGCTTTACTTCTCCAGCTTTTTTCTTTTCTTTTTCCAGAGAAAGGAAAGTACATGCTGACTCTTAGTCATAGTTCAAATTCATGTTTCTATTCTTCCTGTATATCCCTTGGAGTATAGAGGAAAGTTTTCTATTTCTTTGGAGAAAAGAAAAATCTGTTTTCTATTTTCTAAGCCAGTGTCATCAAACAGCATTGTGAGGCAGCATACTGTATGAAAAGTATAAGGGGACACAAAAGGGACAAATAAAAATGATAAAAGTCAATTAAAAAGAAATTCTGAATAAAAATGTGGAACATGAAAGTAGTCCATGTAATTTTCAAGAACCATTTCATTCAAAGCTTAGAAAAAAAAGAAGAAAGAAAGAAAAGCTCTTGACTGGCCAATCTAGACAGAAATGTGTGCTTCGGCCCACTGAGAGATAAAGGAAGCAATTGTCATGGCTTTGGGAATTTAGGAAACTTTTAAGATTTTTGAACCAATTCAAGTCAGTTCTTTGAAATTAAAAAAGGAGATATTGAGGCCACAGAGGAGACTTACTGAAGGAGATTCATAAAAATAAAATTTATTCACTCAAGAAGTAACTTATTGAGCATATTTTATACACTGGGCTGTTAGGATCATCATTGAACAAAATAGACCACCCTCTTCCTCCTAAATCTCTGCCATGGTGGAAATTATGTTCTATTTCATGGAACACAGAAGATGAACGTTAAACATAAAAGCAATTATATGTCAGAATTTGAAAATATTATAGGAAAAAATGGAGCAGGGTAATAGCGATTGAGATACAGATTATTGGGGTGAGAGAAGGAAGGTGTGTCAGGATCTTCTTGTATTTCTATAAAGGCATACTTGAGACTGGGTAATTTAAAAGAGGTTTGATTGGCTCATGGTTCTGTAGGCCATGCAAGCACGGCGCTGGCATTGCTCAGCTTCTGGGGAGGCCTCAGGGAGCTTTTACTAGTGGCAGAAGGTGAAGTGGAAGCAGGCACATCACATGACAAGAGTGGGAACAAGAGAGAGAGAAGGGGGAGATGCCACTCACTTTCAAACTACCAGATCTCCAGAGAACTCTCTCATCACCAAGCGGATGGCACTAAGCCATTTCTGAGGGTTTTGCCCCCAAAATCCAAACACCTCCAACTAGGCCCTGCCTTCAACACTGGTGATTACATTTTGACATGAGATTAGGAGGGGACATCAAAAGCATATCAGACAGGTTGCAATTTAAATCGGTGTGCCCAGGACAGGCCTCTTTATGAATGGGACATTTGAACACAGATCTGAAGCAAAGAAGAAGGGTGTCTTTATAAGCAGCCCGTGCAAGAATCTGAGGATAGAGCATTCCTGATGGATGCCAGGAGGGTCAAAGTTCAGAATGTTTACAGCTACTGGGAAGGGCAGGCTTATACTTTGAAAATAAGAGATCAGTAAAAGACTACATGCAAAAACAAAATTACAAATTCTCAAAAAGAAATAAATGAAAGTGTAAATCTCAGAGGATTTCTGAAACCTCTGAGGAAGAGATGAGAGTTTAAATGGGCCTTGAAATGTTTTTGAGGTTTTCTTCCCATGGGAATAAATTCAATGATCATAAGTGCTTATAAAAGTTACAAAGCAGTTACAAAGATGAGCAATAGCATCACAGCAAATGCTTAAGAAAAAAATGGTAGGTGGTTCTCAAGTGTGAGATACATTTTCAAATAATTCAGCCTGCTTACATGCAACGCTTTCTAGCATGTGCCCCACTCATCTCTTTTACAATGAACTAGCTGCCTCTATTGCTTCTTTACATGCCTCAACTAACTAAATGGTAGCTTAATAATCCCCATAGGTCGACAAAGACTGTTCTTGTCTTTCTTGCAAATCCTATGGACACATTTCAATTGTTTTAACTTGTTTGCTTTTAGCATTTGATACCATCAAATATGACAGCCTTGCAATTTTCCTCTCTTTTGGTTTGTCTCTTGCTTCTTTCCTATCATTTTGCTTTTTATTCCTCCATCAGCTCCATAAATATTAGGCTGTGTTCTCAACTCTCAGTTTTCTTCAGTACTCATTGTCTTCAACTTATCTTTTCTCATTCATTCTTAAAGCCACTCAAATAAGGTTCTCACCCCACCTTTCCACCTAAGTTACTAGGTAGTCAATAGTTCCAGTTTTCCCCAACAATCTGAGTTACTCCAGATGTCACACTTAATAATGCTAGTGCACTCTTTCATTTTCACATGTGCTATCCCTATTTGAACGATAAAATATATGGTCTACCTATCTATGAATCCGGCTGCAAAACCCAGTGGTCAATTCTCAGCACCTCAGTTCTCCTTCTAGGTTCCAAGGCTCCCTAAATAGCCAGCAAACTCACTGGACCCCTCGGGATGTTTTAAAATGTCAAGGAAAACATATCTCTCAAATTCTGCACAAGCTACTAGCTCAAGTTAACTCACAATTAGAATGTTAGATTGCACTGCATTCCTTTCAATGATATCGTATTGTTGCAGATCTGAGTTTCTGGCGTTTGCTGTCTGTCATAAAAAGTTAAGGACTGTACAAAAACCAGTGTGGAACAGGAAATAAATTTGGCAGTTCTCAAAGAGGTTCCAAGGTTTAGCGTTATTCGTAACTATATCCAACAGGTACACACATCTCATTAGAAAGTAATTATGGTTATTTTAGAATAAAATTAAATATTAATTTTTTTCTTTAAATTTGTATGTTTTAGGTTTCCAAATGGCTACTAAGTTGATAGGACAAAAATACTTATGAAATGTTTGGGGTAAGGCCACTTAATAAACAAAATTGTTATGTATTTCTTTTGGCCTAGGAGACCCATAAAGAAACTACCGAAACAGCCAGGGTGACATAAACCATAAACCAAGAAAGGCTGGGAACCTCTGCTTCAGTCCTTTTTTTTTTTCTTTTTTCTTTTGAGTCGGATTCTTGCTCTGTTGCCCAGGCTGGAGCACCCTGGTGCGATCTCTGATCACTGCAAGTTCCGCCTCCCGGGTGCAGGCCATTCTCCTGCCTCAGCTTCCTGCGTAGCTGGGACTACAGGCACTCTCTACCAGACCCGGCTAAATTTTTTTGTACTTTTTTAGTAGAGACAGGGTTTCACCGTGTTAGCCAAGATGTTCTTGATCTCCTGACCTCATGATCTGCCTGCCTTGGCCTCACAAAGTGCAGGGATTACAGGCCTGAGCCACTGCACCCAGCCTAGTCCTTATTTTATAAGTGACTATCAGGAGCATTTGACTTAGCTGATCCCCCATCCTTTTTCTGCTTCCTCCACTCAGCTTCCAGGACCCACACTTTCTTGGGGTTTTTTCTTCTACCTTGGTTTTCTTTCTACCTCACTGGTCACACTTTCTCAATCGCTTCTTCTGTTTTGCACTTCTCTCTTCAATCTCTTAATATTAGAGTGCCCCAGGACACATGACTGAGCTCTCTTCTTTTCTCAGTCTGTAATATCTTCTTAAGGGGTCGCATTCAGTCTCATGGCTTTAAATAGCATCTATGTACTGATAATTTTCAAATTTGTAACGTGAAAACAGACTCCTTCCCTGAATTCAAACTCAAACAATCCAACTACCTTCACCACATTTGCACTTCAATATGCATTGGACATGCAAATTTAACATATCAAAAAGAAGCTACCCTTACCTCCCTGTCTCTGCACTGCTCTCCAAACCTCCACTGAAACCAAAAAGAAAAAGAGAAATCTGCTCCATTTCAGTACAAGCTAACTCCATCCTTCTCAATACTAAGGCTGAAAAGCTTGGTTTCATGCTTGACTCTTTCTCTTAAACTCTACCAATCCAGAAACAAATCCTCCTAGCTCTACCTTCAAAATGTATGCAGAATTCTATCACTTCTCTCCCTCACAGCAGTCAGCAAGTGCATCAAGCTACCACCATCTATCTTTCTTCTGGAACTCCAAAATAGTCTTCTAGCCAGTTTTTCTGCTTCAGCACTTGCCCCACTGCTGTCTATGTTCTCATAACGTAGCCACAGTGATGTGTTTAAAACATAAGGCAGAGTCTATCATCACTCTCTACTTAAAATCCCCAATTACATCACATTTGACTCAAAGTCAAAGTCCTTACCCTACATGGAGCCTTGATCTGAACACCTACCCTACTGTGAATTCTCCGACTTCATCTACCATCACTCTTCTCACTCACTCCACTCAAGCCACACTGACCACCTGGTCAACACCTCCCAGTCATGAACCTTTGCAGCGCCTGTTCCCTCTGTTTGGAACGCTTTTCACTGAGACAAATCCTTGTGTTCTCCCACCCTCCTTCAAATCTTTTCTTTTCTTTTTTTTTTAGTTTAGTTTCATTTCTTTTTTTTTTTTATTATTATACTTTAAGTTCTAGGGTACATGTGCATAACGTGCAGGTTTGTTACACATGTATACCTGTGCCATGTTGGTGTGCTGCACCCATCAGCTCGTCAGCACCCATCAACCAGTCATTTACATCAGGTATAACTCCCAGTGCAATCCCTCCCCCATCCCCCTTCCCCATGATAGGCCCTGGTGTGTGATGTTCCCCTTCCCGAGTCCAAGTGATCTCATTGTTCAGTTCCCACCTATGAGTGAGAACATGCGGTGTTTGGTTTTCTGTTCTTGCGATAGTTTGCTGAGAATGATGGTTTCCAGCTGCATCCATGTCCCTACAAAGGACACAAACTCATCCTTTTGTAAGGCTGCATATTCCATAGTGTATATGTGCCACATTTTCTTCATCCAGTCTGTCACTGGTGGACATTTGGGTTGATTCCAAGTCTTTTGCTATTGTGAATAGTGCCTCAATAAACATCACGTGTGCATGTGTCTTTATAGCAGCATGATTTATACTCCTTTGGGTATATGCAATAATGGGATAAGCTGGGTCATATGGGGTCATATGGTACTTCTAGTTCTAGATCCTTGAGGGAATCACCATACTGTTTTCCATAATGGTTGAACTAGTTTACAATTCACCACCAACAGTGTAAAGTGTTCCTATTTCTCCACATCTCCAGCACCTGTTGTTTCCTGACTTTTTTTTAGTAGTTGCCATTCTAACTGGTGTGAGATGGTATCTCATTGTGGTTTTGATTTGCATTTCTCACGATGGCCAGTGATGGTGAAATTTTTCATGTGTCTGTTGGCTGTGAATGTCTTCTTTTGAAAAATGTCTGTTCATATGCTTAGCCCACTTTGAAGGGGTTGTTTGTTTTTCTTGTAAATTTGTTTGAGTTCTTTGTAGGTTCTGGATATTAGCCCTTTGTCAGATGAGTGATTGCAAAAATTTTTCTACCTTTCTGTAGGTTGCCTGTTCATTCTGATGGTAGTTTCTTTTGCTGTGCAGAAGCTCTTTAGTTTAATTAGATCCCATTTGTCAATTTTGGCTTTTGTTGCCATTGCTTTTGGTGTTTTAGACATGGAAGTCTTGCTCATGCCTATGTCCTGAATGGGTATTACCTAGGTTTTCTTCTAGGGTTTTTGTATGGTATTAGGTCTAACATTTAAGTCTCACAATCCATCTTGAATTAATTTTTGTATAAGGAGTAAGGAAGGATCCAGTTTCAGCTTTCTACTTATGGCTATACAGCACCATTTATTAAATAGGAATCACTTTCCCCATTTCTTGTTTTCTAGGGTTTGTCAAGATCAGATGGCTGTAGATGTATGGTATTATTTCTGAGGGACTCTGTTCTGTTCCATTAGTCCTAAATCTCTGTTTTGGTACCAGTACCATGCTGTTTGTTACCCATTTTCCTTTATTTTGATTACTGTAGCCTTGTAGTATAGTTTGAAGTCAGATGGCGGTACCTCCAGCTTTGTTCTTTTGACTTAGGATTGTCTTGGAGATCGGGCTCTTTTTGGTTCCATATGAACTTTAAAAGCGTTTTAATTCTGTGAAGAAACTCATTGGTAGCTTGATGGGGATGGCATTGAATCTATAAATTACAGCAGGCAGTATGGCCATTTTCACGATATTAATTCTTCCTATCCATGAGCATGGTATGTTCTTCCTTTTGTTTGTGTCATACTTTTATTTCACTGAGCAGTGAGCAAACTGGATCCAGCAGCACATCAAAAGCTTATCCACCATGATCAGTGGGGCTTCATCCCTGGGATGCAAGGCTGGTTCTGTAGGGACTACGTGCTCTCACAAACAGGGTGTTCCCCATAAGTCCTGCTCTACTTAAGCGAAGCAGGAAGCGTTCCCGACAAGTCCTGCTCTTGCAAACGAAGCAGGAAGGTCCCAATATAAGTCCTGCTCTTGCAAACGAAGCAGGGCGTTGAGACCCTGTTTATATGTAAAATATCTTGAGAAATCCAGAAAGTCAGGGGAAGGTCAGAAAAACAACAATGTGTCTTGTGACTTGGAAACATTCCGCAAGCGGCTGTATAAAATAAAGGAGGAAGCGTGCCATTCGAAGAAGAAGCTGACGCCATGTTTGTCTTGTCTTGTGTTGTCTTGTGTGTTCATTCCTTTGTTTTAGGAAACACGCCAGACTAACAGGTTCAACATCACGCCAAATCAATAAGCGTAATCCAGCATATAAAGCAGAATCAAAGACCAAAATACATGATTATCTCAACAGATGCAGAAAAAGGCTTTGACAAAATTCAGCAGCCCTTCATGCTAAAAAACTCTCCAATAAATTCAGTATTGATGGAACATATCTCAAAATAATAAGAGCTATTTATGACAAACTGACAGCCAATATCATACTGAATGGAGGCAAAAACTGGAAAAATTCCTTTGAAAACTGGCACAAGACAGGGATGCCCTCTCTCACCACTCCTATTCAACATAGTGTTGGAAGTTCTGGCTAAAGACGAGGAAATCAGGCAAGAGAAAGAAATCAAAATTATTCAGTTAGGAAAGAAGAAGTCAAATTGTCCTGTTTGCAGATGACATGATTGTATATTTAGAAAACCCCATTGTCTCAGCCCAAAATCTCCTTAAGCTGATAAGCAACTTCAGCAAAGTCTCAGGATACAAAATCAATGTGCAAAATCACAAGCATTCTTATACACCAGTAACAGACAGAGCAGAGAGCCAAATCATGAATGAACTGGAAATTCACAATTGCTTCAAAGAGAATAAAATATCTAGGAATCCAACTTACAAGGAATGTAAAGGACCTCTTCATGGAGAACTACAAACCACTGCTCAAATCATTTTTATCTGACTATCTTGTAAAATAGTGCAACCTTCACCTTGCCCCAATCCAGCACTCCCAATTCCTCTTGCCCTAGCTAACTTTATCTTATTCTACATCATTTATTCTATTCTAACATTCTGTATAATATGCTTTCATATCACAGTTACCGTATACTGTCTTTCTCCAAGTTCTGGATGCTCAGGGATTACTGTTTTATTCACTCTCTAAGTGCACAGAATTTCTGGAATATGGTAAATATTTGTTAGATATTTGCTAAATAGATGAAGGAATCAAGCTGTTCACTGGGAGCCATCATAACCATTTTTAAGGCTTCCACTACTATGCATATTTCCCAGTAACTTCCAAAATTATATCTCCAACCCAGAACTCTCCTGACTGAAAGAGATATATTCATCTGCTTACCTGACATCTTTCTTTAGTTGTTCCAAAAGAACTTCTAATTCAAAAGTTTCAGAAAGACATCTTACCCTTAAACTTGCCACATGCCCTGTGTATTAGCCAGGTCCAGCTGTCATAACAAGATACCACAGACTGGGTGGCTTGATTATAAACATCTATTTATCACAATTCAGAAAGCTTGAGGTCCAAGATCAAGGTGTCAGCATCTAGTCTTTCCTGTGAGGAGAGAGAAAGAGAGGGGGTATTGGGGGAAGAATGAGGAAGAGAAAGAGGGAAAGAGAAAAATGTGGTGTCTCTTCCTCTTATATGTCCTACCAGATTAGGAGCCCACACTTATGATCTAATTTAACTTTACTTACCTCCTTAAAGACCCCATCTTCAAATCCAGGGATGTTGAGAGTTGGGGCTCCAACACATGAATGCAGATGGACATAATTCAGTCTACAACACCCGGCATTTCTTATTGTTATGAGTGAAAACACTGAGAATGCAATTAGCCAAGCCAGAAACCTGATATTTATCCTCGACTCCTTTTCCTTCCTCATTGATTATATCTAATGAGGTACTAAATCCACTCAATTCTATCTCCTGAATACTTCATATCTTCCTCCCTTTCTGTGTTTCTTTATGGCCCTCCCCTAGTCAGTCCCTCATTTTGTACATGGACTATGCTAGTGAGAGACAGGAGTAGCTGGATTTCCTAGGCTGACTAAGAATCCCTAAGCCTAGTTGGAAAGGTGACTGCATCCACCTTTAAACACGGGGTTTTAGGTGCAACTTAGCTCACACCTGACCAATCAGGTAGTAAAGAGAGCTCACTAAAATGCTAATTAGGCAAAAACAGGAGATAAAGAAACAGTCAATCATCTATCACCTGAGAGTACAGTGGGAGGGACAATGATTGGGGTATAAGGCCAGGCATTCGAGGCGGCTGCTCTCTTCAGGTCCCCTCCCTTTGTATGGGAGCTCTGTTTTCACTCTAGTAAATCTTGCAACTGCACTCTCTTCTGGTCTGTGTTTGTTATGGCTCCAGCTGAGCTTTGGCTCACCGTCCACCACTGGTGTTTGCCGCTGTCGCAGACCCGCCACTGACTTCCATCCCTCAGGATCCAGCAGGGTGTTTGCTCTACTCCTGATCCAGCGAGGAGTCCACTGCCACTCCCGATTGGGCTAAATACTTGCCATTGTTCCTGCACGGCTAAGTGCTCAGGCTCATCCTAATCAAGCTGAATACTAGTCGCTGGGTTCCATGGTTCTCTTCTGTGACCCATGGCTTCTAATAGAGTTGTAACACTCACTGCATGGCCCAAGATTCCATTCCTTGGAATCTGTGAGGCCAAGAACCCCAGGTCAGAGAGCACATGGTTTGCCACCATCTTGGAAGCACCCCACCACCATCTGGGAAGTGACCTGCCACCATCTTGGGAGCTCTGGGAGCAAGGACCCCTGGTAACACTAGTTGGCCCCTAAGCTACCCTCCAGCCATCATCCTCGGCAACTTCTTGCATCCTGCACACCACTGACAGATGATCTTCCTAAAACACAACTCTGATCCTGTGACTCCCTGATTTAAAATCACACAATAACATACCGTTCCCTAAGGATAAACTTATATTCCGGTAGTATTGCCCACTAAGCCTTTTTTTGTCATCTCCACCTTCACCCTTCCCACCCAATATCCTATCCACTTCCCACTTTATTCCCACTTTATTTATTTATACCAAATCGTTTGCAATTTCCCAAGCACTCATTGCTTTCCCTGTCTTTATCCAGAGCTGTTCATAGTACCTTACCAGTATCTCATGCCCTGGTCTCTCCACCAAGTCCCATTAGTCCTTGCATTATCGGCCCATCCTGGATGAAGTGTTCCTGTTTTCCCAAGGAGGTCAAATGTTTGTTCTTTGTACAAGGCTTGCTCTATTAGGGAAATTAACTATTGTATTGTAATTGCCTGTCTGCATACCTACCTCTCACTGACTCCATACTCCATACCTAAATACCTTGATCAACACATAATATGGATCTTTGTATTGCCAGTGCCTAGCACAGATTGGCAGTTTACTCAATGACTGCATAAAATGAACTAAGTCAGTGGAGTTTACTCTGGAAACTTTCTCTTCTGACAATTACTCTTCCAGAATATCTGTAATTCCTTTATTTTCCTGCCTTATTAAGAATAAAAGTAAGTGAAATTATAGTTTCCAATGTTTCTCAGTTTTTTGCTGTTTTTTATTTATTCTTCATATATTAATTTCAGAGGGCTTGTTGAGGAACCAATTAAAATCCAAATTCTTATCTTTTTCCAAGATTCAGCTCAGTTTTCAGATGATCACATCTACCAATGAAAAGACAAGTTCCCAGTGATAATACAAAAAATTATAAAACTTGACACTGTCAGGTAAAAAAAATTGAATGCATTTCTGAGGATGTGTTGGCTTAATATTTTAAATTAATTTTGGGACATGCTAAGCATGTAATATTAAACATGTGTCACTGATTTTGAACTTAATACAATGCATTAAAGGGCTTATTAAGATGTGAGTTTCAGAGTGTTTGTGTAGTCAATAAAAAATTGTGTGCATTGTTAAACATTTACCTAATGAAAGTCTTAAAGATGTAAGGAAGATAATACTGAAAAAAATCATAAAGAGTAAAGAAACATTTCAGGAAAGACCAAATAGACTACTAGACTAGAAATTACTACTAGACTAAACACTAAAACAATTGAGAGTACAGAGAGATAGAAAGAGAAAACTGATTAGAAATGAGAAGACCAAAGTTCTGTACATAGTACAAATAGAATAAAAGTACCAGGTTAAAATAAATGAAGAAACACACCCTGAATAATACACAGGGCATGTGGTTTAATCTCCAAGTAAACATATCACATAGCAAATATGTTAGAACTGTGAGTACTACAATAAGCTGTCATACAGTCCCATCGTCATAACCACACCATCTCAAATGTTTTAGTCACACTAGAAGGAAAGAATTCCATATATTAATTTTTTCAACATTTGAAGTCACAAGGACAGACTTGACCAATACCTTTGCATTAGTCAGGTGTGGGTTGTTATAAAAAACAAAAACCAGAAACAAACAACTAACAAATCTCAGTGGCTTAAGAAATAAAAGGTTATTTCCTTCTTATATAATGCAGTCCAATGTGAGGCACATATACACTGGAGTGTTTGACACAGTAGAGGCAATGAATATGTAATAAAAGATGGAATGAATAAATAGAAGGAAAAGAAAGAAGGAAAGAAAGTCCCACCTAAATCTGCTCAAACTATATAAATCATCCCAGCCCCAATTTTCATATCTATAACATAAGATAATAGTGCTATGGGTTTTTTGTTCTTGTTGTTGTTTTGGGGTTTTGTTTGTTTGTTTGTTTTTAGACAGAGTCATGCTCTGTCACTAGGCTGGAGTGCAGTGGCACAATCTCAGCTCACTGCAACCTTTGCCTCCTAGATTCAAATCATTCTCCTGCCTCAGCCTCCCAAGTAGCTGGGACTACAGGCTCACACTACCATGCCCAGTTAATTTTTGTATTTTTAGTAGAGACAAGCTTTCACCATGTTGGCCAGGATGGTCTCCATCTCTTGACCTCATGATCCTCCTGCCTCAGTCTCCGAAAATGTTGGGATTACAGGTGTGAGCCACTGCGCCCACCCAGTAGTGCTGTGATTAAGGGTAATCATCATCATCATCATCATCAAGTGTATAATCTAATAAACCTCAAAATGAGCTTAAGGAGACCCAGAAAAAATGGGCTTAAGGAGAACCGGTTATCAGAAAAATGGCTGATAGGAGGAAGCACTAACTTGCAGCTGCCACGTGGAGGGACAGAGCAGCATGTGGAGACCCACATCGTGAACTTTTGCTCCAAGAACTACCAGAGGAACATACCAGGAAAGCTGAGAGAATTCACAGACCCTTTGAAGGAGGTGGATTGCCACTGCAGGCTCTGTGGGACAGCTGAGGAGCTGTGAGTATCTTGCTTTCTCAGCCGGGAGACTTGTGGTCTAGGGCAAGTTCTCAACCCTGCTCACCAGCTGCCTGGAAATAAACTCAGTGCTGTTGCAGGGGCACAGTAGGAGTGAGACCAGTCTTTTAGGATGCAGGCTGTGTAGGAGCTGGGTGAGGCCTGTAGCTGCTGGCTTTCCTTCATTTCCCTGGTGACCTGTGTGATGCAGCAGAGAGATCCATAATCCACTTGGGAGCATAACTATATTGGCCTGGGAACAACACTCCATCCCCCACAGCAGCTGCAGTAATCCCCACCCAAGGAGAGTCTGAGCTCAGACACGCCTAACCCTGTCCCCACCTGATGGTCTTTCTCTACCCACCCTGGAAGCCAAAGACAAAGGCCATAATCTCTAGGGAGCTCTATGGCCTTACTCTCCACCTGAGAAACCTGAATACTTATCCAAAGGTGACTCTAGAACAAGCTTGTATCCTTCTTATAAAACTGCAGCTGATGTAGTCTTGAAGCACCATCTCCTGGCTGCAGGCCAGCCAACACTAAACCAGCACGCTTAACAAAAATACAACTAATGGTCCTCGCAGAGTCCAATTTACTCCCCTTCTACTTCCACCAGAGCAGCTGCTGGGATCCAGGGCTGAGAGACCTGATAACAGGTCACATCACAGTACTCTTTGCAGACACTCCCCAATACCAGCCTGGAGCCTGATACCTCTGCTGAGTAGCTAGATCCAGAGGAGAAATAACAATAACTGCAGTTCAGCTCTCAGGAAGCCCCATCCCTAGGGGAAAGAGGAGTGCACCACATCAAGGGAACATCCCTGTGGGACAAAAGAATCTGAGCAGCAGCCCTTGAGTCCCAGATCTTCCCTCTGAAATAGTCTACACAAATGAGAAGGAACCAGAAAAATAACTCTGGTAATGTGACAAAACAAGGTTCTTCAACACCCCCAGGAAATCATACTAGTTCACCAGCAATGGATCCAAACCAAGATGAAATCTCTGAATTGCCAGAAAAAACATTCAAAAGGTTGATTATTAAGGCAATCAAGGAGGCATCAGAGAAAGGTAGAGTGCAAATTAAAAAAAAAAAAAAAAGATATGGGATATGAATCGAAAAATCTCCAGTAAAATAGATAGCATAAGTTAAAAAAAAAAAAAAAAAATCCACAACTTCTGGAAATCAAGGACACACTTGGAGAAATGCAAAATACAATGGAAAGTCAGCAATAGAATCAAACAAATAGAAGAAAGAACTTCAGAGTTCAAAGACAAGGCTTTTGAATTAACCCAATCCAACAAAAACAAAAAAATAAAGAGTGTTTAAAAAATGAACAAAACCTCCAAGAAGTGTGGGATTATGTTAAATGAGCAAACCTAAGAATAATTGGTGTTCCTGAGGAAAATAAGAAATCTGAAAATTTGGAAAACATATTTGAGGGAATAATTGAGGAAAACTTTCCCAGTCTTGCTAGAGATCTACACATTCAAACACAAGAAGCTCAAAGAATACCTGGGAAATTCATCGCAAGAAGATCATCACTTAGGCACGTTGTCATCAGGTTATCTAAAGTCAAGACGAAGGAAAGAATCTTAAGAACTGTGAGGCAAAGGCATCAATAAGCTATAAAGAAAAACTTGTCAGATTAACAGCAGATTTCCCAGCAGAAACCGTACAAGCTGGAAGGGATTGGAGTCCTATCTTTAGCCTCCTTAAACAAAACAATTATAAGACAAGAATTTTGTATCCAGTGAAACTAAGTTTCATAAATGAAGGAAAGATATAGTATTTTGCAGACAAATGAATGCTGTGAAAATTCACCACTACCAAGCCAGCACTATGAGAACTGCTAAATGGAGCTCCAAATCTCGAAACAAATCCTTGAAATACATCAAAATAGAATTTCCTTAAAGTATACATCTCACAGGACCTATAAAACAATAACACAATGAAAAAAAATCAAAGTATTCAGGCAACAATCCCAATGAAAAGAACAGTACCTCACATCTCAATACAGATGTTGAATGTAAATGGCCTAAATACTCCACTTAAAAGATACAAAGGCTGGGTGCAGGTGTGGTGGCTTACGCCTGCTATCTCAACACTTTTGGACGCTGAGTCAAGTAGATCATGAGGTCAGGAGATTGAGATCATCCTGGCTAACACAGTGAAACCCCATCTCTTCTAAAAATACAAAATTAACCAGGCATGGTGGCACACGCCTGTAGTCCCAGCTACTCAGCAGGGTGAGGCAGGAGAATTGCTTAAACCCAGGAGGCAGAGGTTGCAGTAAGTGCCAAGATTGTGCCCCTGCACTCCAGCCTGGGCAACAAAGCGAGACTCCGTCTCAAAAAAAAAAAAAAAAGATACAGAATGGCAGAGTGGATTAGAAGTCACCAACCAAGTATCTGCTGTCTTCAAGAGACTTACCTGACACAAAAGGACTCACATAAACTTAAGGTAAAGGGTGAAAAAGATATTCCATGGCAATGGACACCAAAAGAAAGCAGGAGTAGCCATTCTTACATCAGACAAAACAAACTTTAAAGCAACAGCAGTTAAAAAAGACAAAGAGGGACGTTATGTAATGGCAAAAGGACTCATCTGGCAGGAAAATATCACAATCCTAAATATATATGCACCTAACATTAGAGCTCCCAAATTTATAAAACAATCACTACTAGATCTAAGGAATGAGATAGATGGCAACACAATAATAGTGGGAGACTTCAATACTCCACTGACAGCACTAGGCAGATCATCAAGACAGAAAGTCAACAAAGGAACAATGGACTTAAAACTATCCTAGGACAAATGGACTTAACAGATATTTATAGAACGTTCTACCCAACAACTGCAGATTATACATTCTATTCATCAGCACATGAACATTCTCCAAGATAGACCATATAATAGGCCACAAAACAAGTCTCAAAAAATTTTAGAAAAATAGAAATTATATCAAGAACTCTCTCAATAATAAAATTGGAAATCAACTTTAAAAAGAACCCTCGAAACCATGCAAATACATGGAAACTAAATATCTACTCCTGAATTATTGTCAGATTAACAATGAAATCAAGATGAAAACTTAAAAATTCTTTGAACTGAGCAATAACAGTGACACAATCTATCAAAACCTCTGGAATACAGCAAAAGCAATACTAAAAGGAAAGTTCACAGCATTAAATGCCTACATCAAAGAGTCTGAAAGATCACAAATAAACAACCTGAGGTCACACTTCAAGGAATTAGAGAAGCAAGAACATATGAAACCCAAACCTAGCAGATGAAAAGAAATAACCAAGACTAGAAGAGAACTAAATGAAATTGAAACAAAAAATACCAAAGACAAATGAAATAAAAGTTGGTTCTTTGAAAGGATTAACCAGGAAAAGAAGAGAGAATATCCAAATAAGTTCAACTAGAAACAAAATGAGAGTTATTACAACTGATACCACAGAAATACAAAAGATCATTAAAGGCTACTATGAACACCTTTACATGCACAAACAAGAAAATCTAGAGGAGATGAATAAATTCTTGGAAATATACAACCCTCCTAGATTAAACCAGGAAGAAATAGAAACTGTGAACAAACCAGTAACAAGAAGCTAGATTGAAAGGATAATTCAAAAGTTACTAACAGAAAAAAAAAGCCAAGACCAGATGGTTTCACAATTGAATTCTGTCAGACATACAAAACAGAGTTAGTAACAATCCTCTATTGACACTATTCCAAAAGATAAAGAAAGAGAAAATCCTCCCCAAATCATTCTATGAAGCCAATATCACCCTAATACCAAAACCAGGAAAGAATATACCAAAAAAAGAAAACTACAGACCAATATCTCTGATGAACATAGATGCAAAAAATCTTCAAAAAAAATATTAGTTAACAGAATAAAACAGCAGATCAAACAGAAAATCCACCATGATCGAGTGGGTTTCATACCAGGGATGCAGGGATGGCTTAACATCCACAAGTCAATAAATGTGATACAAAACATAAAGAGAATTAAAAACAAATATCACATGATTATCTCAATAGACGCAGAAAAAGTGTTGGAAAAAAATCCAGCATCCCTGTGATTAAAGCTCTCAGCAGAATCGGCATAAAGGGAACATACCTTAAGGTAATAAAAGCCATCTATAACAAACCCACAGCCAACATTATACTGAACAGAGAAAAGCTGAAAGCATTCCTTCCGAGAACTGGAACAAAACAAGAATGCCCACTTTCACCACTTCTATTCAACATAGTACTGGAAGTCCCAGCCAGAGCAATCAGACAAGAGAAAGAAATCAAGGGCATCCAAATTGGTAATAGTTGCTAGAGATATGATCGTATATCTAGAAAACCCTAAAGACTCATCCAAAAAGACCATGGAAATGATAAATGTATTCAACAAAGTTTCAGGATACAAAATTAATATACACAAATAAGTTGCTCTACTATACACCAACACGTACCAAGCTGAGAATCAAGTCGAGAACTCAAACTCTTACAATAGCTGCGAGAAATAAAATACTTAGGAATATGGTTAACCAAGGAGGTGAAAGACTTCTACAAGGAAAACTACAAAACACTGCTGAAAAAAAATCATACATGACACAAACAAATGGAAACACACCCTATGCTCATGGATAGGCAGAATCAATATTGTGAAAATGACCATACTGCCAAAAGCAATCTACAAATTCAGTACAATTTCCATCAAAATACCACCATCATTCTTCACAGAATTAGAAAAAACAATCCTAAAATTCATGTGGAACACTAAAAAAGCCTGCATAGCCAAAGCAAGGCTAAGCAAAAGGAACAAATCTGGAGGCATTACAACACCTGACTTCAAATTATACTATAAGGCCATAGACACCAAAATAGCATGGTACTGGCATAAAAACAGGCATATAGAGAAATGGAACAGAATAGAGAACCCAGAAATAAAGCCAAATACTTACAATCATCTGATCTTTGACAAAGCAAACAAAACCAAAGTGTGGAAAGGCCACCCTATTTAACAAATGGTACTAGGATAAACGGCAAGCCACAGGTAGAAGAATGAAGCTGGATCCTCATCTCTCACCCTATGCAAAAGTCAACTCAATATGGATCAAAGACTTAAATCTAAGACCTGAAACCATAAAAATTGTGGAAGATAACATTTAAAAAACCCTTTTAGACATGGTTTAGGCAAAGACTTCATGACCAAGAACCCAAAAGCAAATGCAACAAAAATAAAAATAAATAGATGGGATTTCATTAAAGTAAAAAGCTTCTGGCTGGATGCAGTGACTCACACCTGTAATCCCAGTACTTTGGGAGGCCAAGGCAGGTGGATCACAAGGTCTTGAGATCAAGACCATCCTGGCCAACATAATGAAATCCATCTCTACTAAAAATACAAAAATTAGCTGGATGTGGTGGTGCATGCCTGTAGTCCCAGCTACTCAGGCGACTGACGTAGGAAAATTGCTTGAACCCAGAAGGCGGAGGTTGCAGTGAGCCAAGATCGTACCACTGCACTCCAGCCTGGGAGGCAGAGCAAGACTCTGTCTCCAAAAAAAAAAAAAAAAAAAAATTCTGCACAGCAAAAGAAACAATCAGCAGAGTAAGCAGAGAACCCACAGAGTAGGAGAAAAATCTTTGCAATCTATAACATCCAAAAAAGGACTAATATCCAGAATCTACCAGGAACTCAAACAAATCAGTGAGAACAAAACAATCCCATCAAAAAGTGGACAAAGGACATGAATAGACAATTCTCAAAAGAAGATATACAAATGGCCAACAAACATATTTAAAAAATGTTTAACATCACTAACTATCAGGGAAATGCAAATCAGAACTGTAATGCAATACCACTTTACTCATGCAAGAATGACCACAAAGAAAAAAGAAAAAATAATAGATATTGGTGTGGATGTGGTGAAAAGGGACCACTTTTACATGTTGGTGGGAATGTAAACTAGTACAACCACTATGGAAAACAGTGTAGAGACTCCTTAAAGACCTAAAAGTAGAGCTACCATTTGATCCAGCAATCCCACTACTGGGTACCTACCCAGAGGAAATGAAGTCATTATACAAAAAAGATACTTGCACATTCTTGTTTATAGCAGCACAATTCACAGTTGCAAAAATATGGAACCAGTCCAAATGCTCATCAATCAACAAGTGGGTAAAGAAAATGTGCTATATGCATACTGTGTAATACTACTTAGCCATAAAAAGGAATACAATGATGGCATCTGCAGCAACTCGTAAGTGGGAGCTAACCTATGAGGACATAAGAATGATACGATGGACAATCGGAGACTCAAGGGAACTGGAGGGAAGGGGAGGAGGGATAAAGGACTACACGTTGGGTACAATGTACACTGCTCGGGTGATTGGTGCATCAAAATTTCAGAAATCACCACTAAACAACTTTTATTTATGTGACCAAATGCCACTTGTTCCCCTAAAACTATTGAAATCTAAAAAAAAGATAAAATAAAAAAGAATCTGTGCTCTCTTCATATTAATAAATTATTGAAATAATTTTTAAAAACGGGCTTGAGTAATAACTTGAATTCTTTTTAATTAAATACTTTATTTTCCTCCCCTCTCTTGCTCCTAGTTTTCTCATGTTTTCCCCAACCACTAATGGTACGCATGAAGAGTTTCATTAAATCGGCTTTCCATTGGCTTCCAACCAGGAAGAAACTTGAATCAACTGATACCTCCTTCCTTACCAAGTAAAGGAAAACTCAACCAAACAGAATGGAGACAGCATTTGAACTTGGCCTTGAAAGAAAGATATCAACAGCTAAAACTGGGGGCGGAATAGATTTCCAGATTGAGTCATCCATTGCCGAGAGAAGCTAGTATATTATTGATGTCACTGATTACAAAAAAAAAAAAAAAAATCTTGGCAGTAGTGTGTGGCTAGATTGGTACATGTTGGTAAATTAGAATGAGTACTGGATTGAGTAATCTAATGAGATTTGAATTCTGACTCTGCTACTAACTTACTTGTGTAATTGCCAATAAGTTACTTAACTCTTATAGACTTCACATTCCACATTTGTAAACTGAGTAGGTTGAGATGAGTAAGCTTTTGTCATTCTTACAGCTATGTAATTTTATGGAAAAGGAAATCCATCACAATCATAGGACAAAACTATTTCTTAGAAAAATTGCAGTATGATTGCATTGAAGAAGGACTCTTTCGGAATGACAAGGAAAGAGCCCTTTGGCCCACTTTATCTTACATCCAAAAACTGAATTCATCTGTAATAAATAAGAAAAGTTCCATTTCACATATCCACATAGCCTTCATCTCACAGCTCCTACAGAGACTTCCTCAGCCCTTCTTGGGGCAGCTCACATCCAGGACCGAGCGAGGCAGGGGTATAAAGAACTAGTCAGGTTCATGTAACACAGAACACTGGAGGGCAATTCTTGCACCAGGGCTCTTAGCCATATTGGTCAAGGCTTTGCCAGGCCTGGACCACTTTTCAATTTCATGCCCTCACCAGTTTTGCTTTCTCCCACCTCCTTTCCCAAGTGTTGGACCATTGTGAGCATTTTGCACCTCAGACTCCATCTTAGTGTCTAATTCCAGTTAAACCAATCTGCAATAGTGGAATGAGAGACAGGTGTAATTAGACACAAGAGACCTACCCCATTGCCTTCAAAGTGATTTAGATATTTGAGCATCTTAGAAGAAATGCTCCATCTTTATTTCTTTTTTGGTCTGAAAGATGATCTTCCTGTGGTTTCATGAGACACAAGGATTTTGCCATTATGCGCACTGAACACTGTTGATGGCATCTTCCAGGATTAATCATACTCTGAATTTCGAATACCATCCCAATTCAATCAACTTTGACGACGGTATTATTGTTTGTACTTTTGATTTAAAAGCCTTTGCAGTTCATGTTTGTTGCTGTAATATCACTGCTCTGAATTCTATTTGGGCTTTGGTACCAAATTCACCCTCCTGTCTAAATGCAGACTGGGTAAATCACTCTCCCACTGTTCCATCCGACTGATGAGTATTCACCGCCACTCAAGATATAGCAGAGGACATTACTGCCCTCTGGTGGAAACATTGAAGACTACTCTAAGAGTGTCTCGCAAGGAATGGAATTTTCACAGACGGGCTCATGTTGCAGCTTGAGTTGAAAATAAATACAGCCAGAAAAATTATCCTCATTTCTTGACATTTGGTTGGCTGTGTATTTGCCTAATTTCCATTTTCTTCCCTGCTCTGTTAGCCCTATCACAAACAGGTTTTAGCCACCTACAAATCTTTAAAACATTGATCCACAAGATATGGATCTCATCACCCAATGTACTTACAAAAAAGCTTCCAACCTTCTTTTTAGACAGAGGAAAAAAGAAAACAAAAAAACACTTGGAAAGAGTAGAGCATTAAAAATGTGTTGTAAATAGACAACTATTTCCACTTTAGCCCTCCAAATGGATTCGGTTTTCTGGGGCTATACCAAGAGGCAAATACTTGACTTCTTGTTGCTTTTTCTCCTCTCTACAAGATAATTCCATTAATATAAGAAACAAATCTTTTATTAGCCTTCTTTGTCTGCGTAAGTGGCTGAGTGCATATATTTTCTTCATCTGTGGGTGAAAGAGCATGGAAGATAATGCTAATAATTCAATTTTAAGAACTTCTGTTGATTTCTTCAGTCTATTCTGCCTTGTTAGTGTGACAAGAAGAGGAATACCAAGCAACTTGTCCCTTGAATTAAAGAAGAGCAGTTTATAAAAATTATACTACAGGCTAAGGAGCCAAACTTAGGTTTTAACCCGAGCTCTAGTCCTTAACTCCCCTTAGCCTCAACTTCTTCATCTGCAAAATGGGGACAATGATCCTTTAAGGAGCTGTAGTGAGTATGAAATGAGATAATGTACATAGAGCTTAGGCACAGTGCCTGTTACATTTTAAATGCAGATAAATTATGGTTGACCCACAGTTTCCATGGAGAATTTGTTCCAGGACTTCCTGTGGATACCAAAATCTTGAGTCCCTGATATAAAATGGCAATAGTATTTTATATTACAGCATATTCACATTAAATACATAGCATTTAAAATATAGTATATTTTAATCATTTCTAGATTACTTATAATACCTAGTTCAATGTAAATGCTATGTAAATAGCCATTATACTCTATCGTTAAGGGAATAATGGCAAGGAAAAAGTACGTGTACATGTTCAGTACAGACACATTTTTTTTCCCCAATAGTTTTGATCTGTGCTTTGTTGAATCCACAGATGTGGAATCCATGGATATGGACAGCTGACTGTACCTTTGGTTGGCTGTGTATTTGCCTAATTTCCATTTTCTTGTTATTTCTATTGTTATTTTTAGTCAAGTGTTAATGAGGAAGAATTTGTTTTAGATGTCTAAAAATTCTAATGCTGTTAGTCTAAGCAATATTTGTCCTTTTATTTTCCTCTTACAATCTTCAAGATGGGTTATTTTCTATGGCGATCTTTAACTTAATCTTCTCCAATTCTTTTACCTTCAGGAAGTGGCTGGTGTTGCCAAGTCATTGGGGCTCATGTCTATTCTCATTTACAAGCCTTAGCTTAGAAGACTTCCCTGGCCTCCTTTATATCTCTTGCCTTTCTACACCACACTTGCTTCCAATCACACCACGCATACAGGTGGTCCATCTTCCTGTAACTGCACATTGTTTAAGTGTATTTTGTCCATCTACTCTCGGCACCTGGGACATGATTGATAAATGTAGCTTCCTATTAAGTGGAAATACTTCCCTAAACCTTGTCAGTTAGGTGACAAAAATTCCAGAAAGATTCAAATATGGAGTTGAAGAGAATTGGGTTTCTTCTAAGTCACTGAGCCTCCTCAGTTCACAAAGGGAGGACTTATGAATTTGGTGATCTCATCCACAAAATCAGAATGATGGTTTAGTCAACATAAACAGATGTAATTCATACAGAACCCAAAGAGTACTACCTTGGAACAGCAATTCCATCCACTGAGATTCTGAAACTTTGCCTTACCAGGTTATTATACTTTGATTTAGTTGAGAAAAAAAGCATAGATACATCATATCAATTCTATCACAAGGTTACTATTGTTATGGTTAGCTACAATAATCACACATTATACCATATTTTTTACAATGTATCATCAGTTTTAGGATGAGTGCAATACTGTAAAAATAAATAATTATTAAAAATGAAATAAAAATAAATAAAGTATCCTATTATAGTAACAATAAGAATAAAATTCTCACGGGTTTCTGCCTACTTGGAAATATAATATTTCTGCATTGAAATTCCATAGACTTCTAGATCTGACATTATTACTGACGACATAAATTTAGCTTTTTAGTAAAAAGGAAAATGAATATTATTGGTGACTATTAGTCCCTTCTCTCATTGCTATAAAGAACTACCTGAGACTAGGTGATTTATAAAGAAAAGAGGTTTAATTTACTCACAGTTTACTCACAGTTTACTCACAGTTTAATTACTCACAGGCTGTACAGGAAGCATACATAGCTGGGGAGGCCTCAGGAAACTTACAGTCATAGCAGAAGACAAAAAGGAAACAGACACGTCTTACATGACCAGAAAAAGAGAAAGAGAGAGTGAAGGGGGAGGTGCTACACACTTTCCAACAACCAGATCTTGTGAGAACTCACTCACTATCATGAGAACAGCAAGAGGGAAATCTGCCCCCATGATCCAATCACCTCCCACCAGGTCCCTCTTCCAACACTGGCATTTACAATTCCACATGAGATTTAAGCAGGGACACAAATCCAAACCGTATCAGTGATAAATACTGAAATATTTTAAAAGAGGAGCTTAGTTAAAAATTCATAGAGCTCTAGAGATACAACAAAGGAGAAAATTTTAACAGGGAAAAAATACAGCACAAGCAAAACTGTTCGTGTTCTTTCTTCTTTTATGAAAAAGAGATTTCTTTGTCCCTATTTCTTTTTATTTTACTTTACTTTGTTTATTTATTTATTTTTGAGATGGAGTTTTGCTCTGTCGCCCAGGCTGGAGTGCAGTGGCACAATCTCCTCTCACTGCAAGCTGTGCCCCTCGGGTTCACGCCGTTCTGCTGCCTCAGCTTCCTGAGTAGCTGGGACTACAGGCAGTCCCTATTTCTTGGCCTAATTTATACATTAAATAAAATATTTTCCCTGAACTGGCATTACTACATTTTTTTCTGTTTACTTTTATTTTTATTTTTTATTTTTGAGACGGAGTTTTGCTCTGTCACCCCGGCTGGAGTGCAGTGGCGGGATCTCAGCTCACTGCAAGCTCCGCCTCCCAGGTTCACGCCATTCTCCTGCCTCAGCCTCCCGAGTAGCTGGGACTACAGGCGCCCGCCACCTCGCGCGGCTAGTTTTTGTGTTTTTTAGTAGAGAATAAATATCCAACTTATTGCAAAACACACTTGAGTTGAAAAGGCATGAGAACAAAGCTGCCATTTTTGTAGTATTTTGTGTGTTTATCAAGTATCATGCCAAAAATTTTATAATTATTTGACTCAATACACATGACAGGATTACTACTGTTATGTTCATTTCATTATATTGAGGAAGACAATAATGTTCAAAGTCACATCATAAGTTTTATAGTTGGACTCAAGAATATTTGATTTTAAATCTCATTTTTTTTTAGTAATTAATGTAGAGCCTCCCAGAGCTAAAGTGGTGTGCCAATCTACAAATTGTACCAATGATCCAGCATTAGAATCCATCCATTTCCTCTCCAGTTTCCCTGAGTTACTCATTTCCAAACAACTGAAGTGTGCTTGCTTTTCTCATCATTTTGAATTACAGGCTTCAGAAAGAAAAATTCACAAAGTCCTAGGTAGAAAACAAGAAAACCCTCTAAATCTCAGTCCAGAATTTTTTCCTAAAGAAGTTTTCATTTAAGATCACCACTTTTTTAAGAAACAATATTCAAAATGCAGACAAAAATAGAAATTAAAATATAAACTTGCAACACCCCCCCACTTCCTACCTAGAGTTGCCACGTTTTACAAACAAAAAGTATAGAATGCTTAGTTAAATTTGAATTTCATGTAAATAAGGAATAATATTTTGGTATAAATATGTCCCACACATACATACATACATACTCATACTAAAAAATCATGTGTTGTATATCTGAAATTCAAACTAACTATATATTTTATCTGGCAACCCTACTTCTACTCTACCCATTGCCTGTCTCCAGCTTCACACCTAATTGCTCAGTAGAACTGTTCACATGTAATTAGGGTCTCATTCAGTAATGTCTTACCTAATGATTCTTTGTCCTTTCCTGATCAGTAGCAAAGGGGACAATATGAAGAATATTTACAAATACAATTACAGTCTATCAGTTGCCTTACACAGCAGAACTAATCCATCGAGAGGTGGGAAGTCCTGTACTTTATTAATAAACTCAAGTAAGGAGAAAAACCATTTTTGTGGTATTTAAGTTGAACTTATATATTCTGTCACATTTCACTACAAGTGTAATAAAATAAAGCTATTACTCATCAGAAAATAAAGAACTAAAGATTTGATAGGTAGCTTAAGCTCCTCTTACTTTAAAAAGTAATATTTTAAACATAAATATCAATAAGAGTTTCCAAAACATTTAGTTGCAGTGTTGTCCTATACTAAAAGATGTCATTTTATCCCGCCATAGTGAAATGGACTTCCTGTATTTTACATGGCCTTATTGAAAAACAACATGAAAACACTCATCAATTCTCAATTTTTAAAAATGACCAAAATTGGCATGATCTCTTTATTGAAGGAAAGGCAATTTTGCTTTTGGAAGGCAATATTAATATAAATTTATACTTATGTCTTAGCAGTAAACAATTCCCAAAGGAATCAGATTTCCTAAGTAAATGTCAAGTGTGCTCTCTAAAGCACTATTAATCAAATTATGTAATTAAATATATGCTTTGCTTTGACATATTGAATTTTGGAGCATTTTACAAACCAAAGCTTTACTCCTGTAGAATATAAATGAGTTAATCAGTGTGAACGCAAAGTAACAAGGCCATTTTGATAAGGTTTAATGTAAAGTGCTCTCATTGCTTTAAAGGTGCACCAGTAACATACCACTTTTCATACTTTTTTAATGAGTCCTTGCCAGCCAGTTGAGGATTTTAGGGAAGCTCCTATTAGCAAGTAGGCTAGGATGTTAACCATCGCAAGTGTCATGAACTCTATAACTTAAAACACTTCAGCACAATATGATAATCTTCTTGTATTAGTTTAAGTGACACTATAGGAGTAGTTTGTTGCCCTAATCTGGAAGTCACACTCCAGGCCTGATCAGCTAGCATTTAATCAGAAACATTCACACTCCAGCGATCGCTACTGCAAGCCTTTCTGCTGTCATTCTTTCTGATCTATACCAAAGACTTAAATTAGCATAATGAATGTTAGGAAAAATGTTGGTGAAAATTTGTGGACTGTTAATTAGACAACAGATGTTCAAAATAGAATTCTCAATGATGAAAGTCAAAATATATGAATTGACTAAAGTATATTACATCTACTTCAACCCTCAAATGAATATGAGATTCTAGTAAGCCCTTTGCTTTTTGGAAAGCCTCCCAAAGATTGATTCTGTAACAAAACTATGTCCAGCCACTTAGTTAAAGGATTTAGGTTGCCTGATATTGATTATGAAGCTAACTGATTTCTGCCTTTAGAATATTATCACATTTGCCTTGAGTAAATATTTCATGCTAGGTCTTGTTAGAACACAGAATAGAAGAGAGAGCTAGGAATTCACTAAGAACACAGAATGTATTGTATGAATTGTTTTATATCTGCTTCTTAATGTTCATGTAATGGATCTCTGTATGCATGGTCAGGATTTGGTCTCACATTTGCTTTCTTTAACTTGATATGGAGGTTGGAAGGTGACCGTCTCTCAATACTGGTATTTATCAAAGAGCTGTACTTGACAAAATTGCTTAGGTCCAGCCATAGCAACAGATGTACACTGGCATAGACCTGTGCACTAGATTTTCTGGGATACAAAAACATTCTAATCTAATCTACCAGCACTTCCTTTCCAAGCAAGTCTGATGATCTGTCCTTGGACTATAACCAAATATATGCCCTATTCTCTGCTGGGCCTTCCTTACAGCTTTAAAACAAACAAAGAAACAAGAAAACAAAACAAAACAATAACAACAAACAGGCCAGGCGCAGTGGCTCAGGTCTGTAATCCCAGCACTTTGGGAGGCCTAGGCAGGATGATGGCTTGGGCCTAGGAATTTGAGACTAGCCTGGGTAACATACTGAGACTCTGACTCCAAAAAATCAAAATATTAGCCAAGTGCGATGGTGCAAGCCTGTAGTCCCATCTACACAGTAGAATTAGATGGGAGGATGGCTTGAGCCTCCGAGATCAAGGCAGCAGTGAACCATGATGGCTGCACTTCAGCCTGGGCAACAGTGAGACCCTGTCTCACCAAAAAAAAAAAAAAAAAAAAAAAAAAAGCACACAGGGAGGAAAAAAGCCCATTAAACTTTAAAGTCAGTGTAGACTCAATTTGCCCTAAGGCAATAGAAAGTAAGGCAGTGTAGTGAGGATACACAAAAGATCTGCATGAAACAATCATTACTTTTTTTTCCCTTAACCTTGTATTTAAAGTTCAGTAGGGTTTTGGCCTCTTCTCTCTTGTTTACTCAGAATTTATAAACTTCTGTTAACACTCATCCATTTTTTATATTTCTTTGTTTTAAAAAGAAAAGAAAAGGGGGGAAAAAAAAACCTTCAGTTGTCCAAAGTGAGCAGTTTACCTAGAACCTTGTTTAGATATAAAGAATGTAAACCAAAAATAAAATTCTAAGCCCCTGACTATCTGAATGGACTCCTTCTCTCTGCAAGAGCATTTCAAAGCTAACCTAAAAAATTAGTTCAGGACATGATGGGAAGGGGGAGCTGGCCATGCCTCATTACACTCTTCTCTTTTCTGGAGTTACTGATAGAACAGACTCTTTAAGTCTGATAAAAAATATTTACAGTCTGTTCTCTCTGAAGTCTGCTACCTGGAGGCTTCATTTGCATGATAAAACCTTGATCTCCACAACCTTGTATCTCAACCCAGACATTCCTAAGTCTTCAGACAATAACTTAACTCTTTCAGCCAACAGCTAATCAGAAAATCTTTGGATCTACCTATCACCTGGAAGCACCTGCTTCCAGTTGGCCTGACTTTCCAGACCGAACCACTGTGCATCTTACATGTATTTGATTGAGTCTTATGTCTGCCTAAAATGTATAAAACTAAGCTGTGCCTAGAACAACTTGGGCACATGTTCTCAGGATCTCCTGAGGGCTATGTCATGGGCCATTTGTCACTCATATATTTGGCTCAGAATAAATCTCTTCAAATATTTTATAGGGTTTGATTCTTTTCATCAACATCAGCAAGGAAATTACACGAAATACTGCATTTTCTAGAATTCTTCTCCAAAACATCTTTTAACCCTTTAGAGTACTCCCTCTTCCTACAGCTCCTCTTTAGGGGGCTTGGGGAAAGAGGTAAATTGTGCTGCTTCCTGCTCCCTTCAGTCCTGCTCTTAAGTGGATAATGTCTAGTAAAGTAAAGAAAAAACCAAAGCAGCTTTGGAAAGGCATGGAGCTGTTCACAGCTATACCACAGTCCAACCTGGGGAGCCGGGTGGGAAGGAGCACTCTCTGCCTTCCTAACACAGGGCAAGAGGTGGAGCTGAACTCCTCAGTCCCATCCTTCTGATTTTTCTCAGTGGGAGTTGGGGTGGGTAAAGAGAAGGCAAGTGTATCATCGTATAACCATTATATTCCTGTCACTTTTCTCCCAGTACCCAGAGATGATCATTTGTGTGCTGATGACTGTGGCATTTAATTCTCCTGCCTCTAACTAGCTGGCGTACAAATCAGCATACCCAGTTATCTACCAGACATGTCATCCCCGACTCAGAGTCTGTCAATAATTTTTCATGGATCAGCATAGTCTTAAGAACAAAATTATAATTCCTCAGCTCAGCCCTCAAGGCCCTTCACGTCTGACCCCTGACTACCACTTTAGCCCTGGCCTTTACTCATTTCCTCCTGCCTCCTCCCCATTACAATATATACCCCTTGGTCTAGCAATGATGAACTACCTACAGGTAACTAAATATCACATTGATGCACAACTCTTTGTCATCATGAATAGATTTGTCTCTGCTTGAAATGCCTTCTTTTTTTAATATCCCTTTGTTCTATATCATATCCATGTGACTCCATGTAACAGAATTCTGATTCTTAGATCTTGGACATTTATACTAACTATGAATCCAGGTTTGTGGATGACATATAATAGCTATATGGTAACTCTAATTTTTAACCCTTATTTTGTTATGTGATAAAAATGGGGGAAAGACAAATTAGGGATATGGATGAGCTATCAAATACGATTTGGTGTTTTTCTACTATCTTACCCATTAACATGAGAGAGGCAAGTGACTTTTATCATCCCAGACACCCCTTTAATGTAGCACTATTACCAGCCTAATTCCACAGATTATAAACTAAAATCTCAAACCTACCCACTTAATCACAGAATGTGATTAAGAGACCGTCTGAAGTGACCTTGCATATCATCCAATCTAACTCCTTAAATCCAATTAACTTCCCTTCCTTAATACTCTTTTAAAGGAAAAAACATTATAAACCTAGAAATAAATATTATGTTACTTGAAAGTTCAGCAATTACTAATAAAACTTTAAAACTCCTAAAAGTCATATTTTCTTGAGCAAAGGAAAACAATTCTCCATGTTCTGAATGATCCTATTTAATAACAAAAATTTTAACCTTAGAACAGGGGTCCCCAACACCTGGGCCATGAACTGCTACCAGTCTGTGGCCTGTTAGGAATTGGGCCACACAGCAGGAGGTGAGCATTGCACAAGTGTGCATTACTGCCCGAGCTCCACCTCCTGTCAGATCAATGGTAGCATTAGATTCTCATAGGAACGTGAATCCTATTGTGTACTATGCATGTGAGGGATCTAGGTTGCATTGCACGCTCCTTATGAGAATCTAACTAATGCCTGATGATCTGAGGTGGAACAGCTTCATCCCGAAACCATCCATCCACTCCCACCTCCAGGTCCGTGAAAAAAACTGTCTTCCACAAAACCAGTCCCTGGTGCCAAAAAGGCTAAGGACCACTACCCTAGATGATAAGGTATCTGGAGTTCGCTGCTCTCTCATCTGGTAATCATTTAAACTGGTCCTAGATAGAAAAGCCAAGATCAAAATCAAGTTAGAGAAGTTTCCTCTTGCCATCTAGGAGGGTCATGTCATAAAGCAGCCCCCGTTCTAAAAAAAAAAAAAAAAAAAAAAAAAAAAAAAAAATTGTATTAGAAATAAACCTGGGCACTTATACACACAGACACAAAGAGTACCACGTAACTCCTGGACTGTTGCTGAGTTCTTGGAAACATTCCAAGTTCCTAGATCTCCTTTCTGTCCCAGCATCAAGAATATGTTTTTAGACTGTGCTCCTGCTCTGATAAGTCTGCCTGTCAGGTCCAAGCAGCAGTTTATTTTCAAATTGTTGGGCGAGGATAGGTTGATGGAGGAGGAAGGGAAAGAAAGAAAATAATTGGAACAAGCACTCAGACAGGAAAGGAATTTATCTCAAGGCTTTTCAGGTTACGGTCAAGGGAGATGAAAATTACATTTCAAACTTTCTTAGCCACTGTCAATTTCTCCTTTTTGAAATGAAGTTTCCCCATTTTTTTTTTTTTTTAACTTTGAATTATGCAATGTGTCTGATAAACACTTTTCATGGAAGGTGTAAAGGAATAGTGTGGGAGAGGACGTGGGTGTGTGTGCACCCATAGAGGCCAGCACTACTTCTGAGTGTAAATTATAAATTATCCTGTATTCAGAGATTTCCAGAGCCAGGCCTCTGAGAAAGGAGATAGTGACTTACATAAAGTACTTCCTTGTGCCTGATCTCATTTAGCCCTATCCATGAAAGGATTACAGGAACTCTCTGCTCATGGTTGTCAGCAAAGTACAGTGAATGCCTTGGGTAATGGGCTTCCTTACCACTCCACTTACCCCCATCTCTTTGCCTCCCCCAACACAAACACAAACACAATTACAGCCAGAACAGGCATATGGATGGAAGCAGTAGATTCCATTAGGGCTCTGGAACTGGCTCTCAAAAGCATTTTGTACATTAATATTAGAGACTGAAATGACTTCGTTCATCATTTTCCCCGAGGTATCTACCACAATCTCTACTACCCAATGAAGATTTGTTGAATGAATGAATAAAAAGAGAATACATTGCTTGCTATATCAGAATTCTAATTCTTTGTATTTTATTCCTCCTTTTTTAATGCTGAGGTATTCATGATTTATTAGTCTGTGATGTTATTGGTATGTTTTAATAAAAATAATATGCATTTGTCATTTTAAAAAGTCAAACAAAACAAAAAATAGAAGAAAGTTTAAAATAACTTAAAAGTCCATAAACCAGGGCTAGTGATGAGCATTTTAGTATACATTTTCATATAGAAACACATAAGTATATAACATGTTTCATACATATATAAGTGGCTATATCTATATATTTCTATTAACATATAGTGTACTAGTGAGCATTTTTCTAAATATCTCTTTATAAAAAATACAAACATAAAATATGAGTTGTATAAATATACATAATTTTGTCTAGACATCTCTTCATAGAAATATATAAAGATATAAATACAAAAATGATATTTTACCTCAAAGGAATTCTTTCACTTTATATGTTACCTATTTTTTTAATCAACAGTATGTACTTGGTATATTTTCAAGTCAGTAACATGATTTATGCAGCATAACTTTTAAAGCATATTCTGTACCTGAACAGATTTACTTGCCCAGCATTTCTGAGGGACTGAGGGACTGAGGGACCTGGAGTTGGTTTTAATCTTTTATTTTATTTTATTTTATTTTGAGACGGAGTCTCACTCTGTCACCCTGGCTGGAGTGCAGTGGAGTGATTTCGGCTCAGTGCAACCTCCTCCTCCCGGGTTCAAGCTATTCTCTGCCTCAGAGTCCCAAGTAGCTGGGATTACAGGTCCCCGCCACCATGCCCAGTTAATTTTTGTATTTTTAGTAAAGATGGGGTTTCACCATCTTGGCCAGGCTGGTCTTGAACTCCTGACCTCGTTATCCACCCACCTCGACCTCCCAACCTGCTGGGATCGCAGGCATGAGCCACCACACCTGGCCAGTTTTAACCTAAGTATCTTTACTAGGAAAGAGATCAATAGTAGCACCTATCCCATAGGTCTTTGCTTTTTGGTAAATATTAGATGATTTATAGAAAGCTCCCAATATTTACACCTCAAACTTTTCACTGAAAAATTGTTAGCCTGCAGTTTTTTAAAGGAATTAATGACAACATAGTAGTCTTCCAGATTCATTCTTTTGTTGCCATTTCTATTTTTACAGATTTGAAATTCCAGCTCCAGTATCTACATGGGATGTGTGAAATCTCATGCCTAGTAATATAGTTAGAAAATAGAAAGTGTTGACACTGGTACTAACTGTAAAATACAATATAATTTTGAAATTAGGAATTTTGATTAAAACAAGAGACACCTGAAATGGTTTGGATGTTTATCCCCTCCAAATCTCATGTTGAAATTTGATCTCTAGTGTTGGAGGTGGGACCTAGTGGGAGGTGTTTGGGTCATGGGGGCAGATCCTTCATGAACGGCCTGGTGTCTTCCCTGCTATAATGAGCGAGTTCTCATTGTATTAATTCACATGAAAGTTGGTTGTTTAGAAGAGCCTGGTATCTCTCTCTTGCTCCCTCTCTCACCATGTGACATGACTGCTCCCATTTGCCTTCCATCATGATTGAAAGCTTCTTGAGGCCTCACCAGAAGCTGAGCAGATGCTGGTGCCATGCTCATACAGCCTGTGGAACTGTGAAAAAAATAAACCTCTTTTGTTTATAAATTACTCAGCCTCAGGTACCTCTTTCTAGCAATGCAAAACGGACTAATACAACACACAACTTGGACTAGAAGAAAAAGAAGATGTGGAAATTCTTGGTTCATGCAACTATAAATTCTCCATTTCCTCTCCTGCTTTCCTCTTTGTTGTCTTCATTCTCAGGGAGAATGGAAAGATGGTTACAAAGAATTCCAAGTTCAGATTATCCTGACAGGTAACCATCCCAGTGAAGAGGATCCAGTGTAATTATGGGTTGTGTATAATCAAAGAACATGGCTAGTTAGCTTAATTGAAGTCTTTCATCAATATCCTAGAAAGGTGTATGTGAGCACTCATTGGGCAAAAGGACAGACTAACCTATACCATGTGACTGGCCTAAGAATGGGGGAGTGGGCAGGCAGAAATCTGTTCACTTCATAGAGTCTACCCAAGGCTAATAGACTTCAAAACTGACTGATTCATCATAAAGAACTTGCTGTTTGTGTATATTATCAAAATAAAGACCCAAGAAAATAGGTAAAAGACTTACAGCGTTTGTCAATATGTCAGATAGTACTCTAAGAATTTACTTATAACCCATTTAATCTTTTCAACAGCAAGAGATAAATTTTCATTTTTCAGTTGAGAAAGTTAAGGCACAAAGATATAAGTAAAGTGGCAAAACTAGGATTTGAATCCAGGCAGTCTGGCTCTAGAATTTGTGCCTTTAACCATTATGCCATTTATTATTCCTTCTCTGAGGTTGAGAGGAAATATTAAGATGAAATAATAAAGGGTGAAATTTAGTTTATCTGATTAACAGCTGTGCTGGTTATCTACAGTTGCCACTTCAGATAGTGGTCTCTATCTACTAGCCCTCTCTGTCTCGGGTTCTCGCAGTGCTCCATCCCCTTGCTACTGCAAGCATGGAAGTAACATCTTCTTACCTGTACTAAACTCAAAGTGTTTCACTATCCCTTGTTGATGCTTCTAATTTTGTCTCAAAGCTTTGTAGAGTCCTTTTATTAAGTTCATCAATAGTAAGCATGGTGGTGTCATCTCTTTCTTGCTTATTTCCAGGCTGATACAATAGACACAATTCTGTTATTAGTTACTTGAATTTGAAAGAGGACATCAATCACAGAGCTCAAAAATAGCTTTTCTCCTTGAACAAAAAGATACATCATTTTTATATACAAGAGGAGAAAGTTAATTTTACAAATCTAAAGCAGAAGCCTTTTACAAGAATCATCTCACTATGTTTGGATGGGCTTTTTGGGGTTAATAAATATTTTTTCTCAATATATAGCCCTCTCTTTGAGTTGTCACATGTACAAATTAATTTAAATTGTATTAACCATAGCATACCTAGACTTCTGACACTAATATTTTAATGGTCATATAAAGGAATTACATTGATTCTTCTAAATTTTGTGATTTGGCAAACCACAAGAATGGACAAATACATTGTCTAAGCATAATTTGAGGAACTTACTTAAAGCAATTGGTCATAAACAATTATCAGGTTCTATAGCAGAGAGAGCTAACTATCCAGCAAATATTTGTGCTGCCCTTCCACAGGGTTATTGGTTATCAATGGTAGTTATTGAAGGCATCTTCCTTGCCAAAGACTACACTTCCTTTTCAGCCCTCTGACATATGAATGGAGTCATACGACTGAGTGGGGTTGTACCTTAGCCTATATATTCCACAAGTGATATCTATTACATGAATTAAAGAATTTCTAAGTGAAGTGCAAGTCTCCTAACAGTAACATAACCACTCCTGAAGATGGGGTATAAATCTGGATTCAGGGTCTGCCATAGATCCTCTTCTAGCACACTGTGCTTATCCAACCACAATGCTTATGAAGCTGTATCACAATTATTTAATTACTATTTTCCATCCTAGCCTGGAAGGAAAGAAAACACTGTTTCTATAGTGTTCATCATTGTTCTTCCCCAAGAGTTAACACAACACCTGGTACACAGGAGTCGCTCAATAATAATTGGCTGAATTTTTGAATTAGATTTCTATGAACAAAAATACTACAGACATATCTTCCTACCAAGAAAGGGAGAATTCAGGGGGATATGCACATATCTTTCCCTAAAAGGTGTCTTTATGGTTTCTCCTCTTAAAAAAGATATAGAAAATAAGGCTATCAGTCCATTGTCTAAGTATGTCAAGCACTCAGCAAACACTTGGAAAAAAGGAAGAATGAATGTGCAAATGTTCCTGCCTCTGTTTTCTAATAGCACTCTCCTTTAACATTTATTGCAATGGAGATGAAATTTTACTCACAATACACTCTAATGTGCAAAGAAAAATGATGAGGTGGTGTGGCATTGGCCTTTGGCCCTGAAGTTCCCACTTATTGTGGTCTGGGGCCTCCACTGCTCTCCTTATCCTCTCAGCACTTCTGCATCTATTCTACTGGAATAAAAAGGCATTTCTCAATCCCAGGCATTTCATTTGCAGGCCATGGGGAGCCAAGAGTATAGCCTCAGGCTCGTATATTTAGTCTCTCTCCTCCTCAAATCCACACTCTCCCTCCATTAATGTTGGATGTGGCACTGAGCCAAGTGCATCAATCCTCCTGTAGGCCTGCAGCCTCCCTCAGGCTGTGCCCAGGAAAGCATAGCATGATTTCCAGCGTTCTTGATTTCCCAATATGTATTTGAAGTTTCTGCCACATCAAACTCTTTCAAAGCTGGACCTGTGAAAGAGAAAATGTTGGCATGAGATCTGTCTTCTTACCCTCTCACTCCTCTAATGGAAAACAAAAGCTTTTCTGTCTCACAAGAATATACTGAGTTTTCTCTTTGTGTTTCTTTCTGAGCTTACTTTTCTCCTAGACTCATTTTTGGCACTGTTACTGTAGGTAGCTAGTTAGACATAAACAGGGCAGGAGAGGGCTCCCTGCAACCCCCAACCCCCAACCAGGAATGTCAGGAAACCATCAGGTGATGGTCTGGGTGTTTTTAACTGTCTCTCTAAAAGAATAATAGGTAGCAGCCAGCACCAGGGAAAGGCAGGCTCCCAAGACAGGAAAAACCTGAAACTGGTGATCAGTAGCTTCCTGATAAGATCTTAGGAATTGGGTGAAAGGGCTCACACAGGCACACCAAGGGGCAAAATAGCAGAGTTTAACTGGTATATGACGTCTTAGGAACATTTGACTGGTAAGGGAAGAACGCCTCAGGTGAGCATGCATACGACTCTAGTAAACACACTTTGCATGCTCCCCTCCCAAGTATTAGCAGGCCCACTGCACTTATGGACAGCCCTTCCCTTAGGGGAAGAATCAGCGGAGAAGAGATGCAAGACCCTGGAAGTATGCCAGCATATAAAACCCCAACTCAAAATGTCCAACTGTTCACTTGATCTCTCAAGTCGCCTGCTTGGCCCACTCTTCCAAGCGTACTTTAATTTATTTTGTTCCTGTTCTAAAAGTTTTTAATAAACTTTCAGTCCTGCCCTAAAACTTGCCTCAGTCTCTCCTTCTGCCTTCTGCTTCCTCTAATGAATTTTTTCTTCTGAGGAGGCAAGAATTGAGGTGTCTGTAGACCCATGTGTATTCATCACCACTAACATACTTTGGTGCCCTGTTTCAGATATGTTCCAACACTAACAGCACCATTGCTGGGGAGAATTTTGAAAAACCAAGGTGGGCCAGGCATGGTGGCTCACGCCTGTAATCTCAACACTTTGGGAGGCCGAGGCAGGTGGATCACGAGGGCAGGAGTTCAAGAGCAGCCTGGCCAAGATGGTGAAACCCCGTCTCTACTAAAACTACAAAAATTAGCCAGGCACGGTGGCAGGCACCTGTGATCCTAGCTACTCAGGAGGCTGAGTCAGGAGAATCACTTGAACCCGGGTGGCAGAGGTTGCGCTACTGCACTCCAGCCTGGGCAGCAGAGTGAGACTTAGTCTCAGAAAAAAAAAAAAAAGAAAGAAAAACCAGGGTGGGCAAAAGATTTCTAGCTGTACTTTCAATGGAATGCTGGCTCTGTATGCTTGCTTATTCCTTTTGTCTTTGGCTATTTTACAACTCTGTACATTGAAGAGGGTAATTATTCTTGTTTATAGAATTGCAAATGAAGTTTGACCAGTTTGATTTCCACCCTATAAAAACAATTATTCCAAACAATACATTTTATTGTTCCTCCAAGATATAAGTTTTATGTCTATGAGCAAATTCATTTCAGTATCCCTGATTACCTTTAATATCTTCAGTTTATCCTTTGAACATCTTACTATTTATCTAACAAGTTAGTAAGTTAAAGGAGCTAATAAGTGAAACTTTTGGCATGTGTGTATTTAGTATCTGTATAAGAATCATAATTTTATCTTTATATTTTAACTTCGTCACTCACCTTTTGTCACATAAGTCAGCAACTTCTGTATTTCTATTCGTCAACCAGCCAAATTCAGTGAATCACCAAAGTCAAACAACTTTTTGTTAATTCGAGCATTTATTTTCTTGATTTAGTTATGTATATCTCCCAAATTCAATGTTTCTCTTAAAAATCTAAATTTCTAGACCAAATCTTCACATGCTACCCCATAAATACAGATGATTATTATTTGTCATTAACTTTTAATTAAATTTCTGACAACCATTGGGGTGATCAATTTAATATGCAAATTAGATTCAGCTACACCTCTGCTTAAAAGTCATGGTTTCTCCATTTTTCCAATATAAGTAAGGTTCCAAGGCAAGGATCACAAAGCTTTTCATCAGCTTTCTCCCTCCCTCCGAGATTTTTTCTCTCCCTCCAGAGATTTTTCTCTCCTCTCCTAAGATCAGCAAGACTGAATTATTTTCATTTCCCTGGAAACAACCTCTACACCTCCCTCATTGTGACTTTATATATATTTTTAATTTTTTTTTATTTCAATAGGTTTTTGGGGAACAGGTGGTGGTTGGTCACATGAATAAGTTCTTTAGTGGTGATTTCTGAGATTTAGGTGCACCCTTCACACCTGAGCAGTATACACTGTACCCAGTGTGTAGTCCTTTATCCCTCATTCCGCCTCACACACTTTTCCCCAAGTCACCAAACTCCATTGTATTGTTCTTATGCATTTGCATCTTCATAGCTTAGCTCACACTAATGAGTAAGAATATATAATGTTTGGTTTTCCATTCCTGAGTTAATTCACTTAGAATAATGGTCTCTGATTCCATCCACATTGCTGCAAATGCCATTATTTCATTCCTTTCTATTGCCGAGTAATACTCCATAGTGTATGAACAATTTTTTTTTTTATCCACTCATTGACTAATGGGCATTTGGGCTGGTTCCATATTTTTGCAACTGTGAATTGTGCTGCTATAAACATGCATGTGCAAGTATCTTTTTCATATAATGACTTCTTTTCTTCTGTATAAATACCCTGGAGAGGGATTGCTAGATCAAATGGTAGATCTACTTTTAGTTCTTTAAGGAATCTCCACACTGTTGTCCATAATGGTTGTACTAGTTTACATTCTCACTTAACAGTGCAAAAGTGTTCCCTTTTCACCACATCCCCACCCAAAACTATTACTTTTTGATTTTTTGATTATGGCCATTCTTGCAGGAGTAAGATGGTACCTCATTGTGGTTTTGATTTTGCATTTTCCTATTCATTAGTGGTGTTAAGCATTTTTTCATATGTTGTTGGTCATTTGTATATCTTCTATTGTGAATTGTCTATTCATGTCATTAGCTCACTTCTTTGATGAGATTTTTTTTTCCTTGCAGATTTGTTTGAGTTCTTTGTAGATTCTGGAAATTAGTCCTTTGTCAGATGTATAGATTGTGATTCTCTCCCACTTTGGGTTGTCCATTTACTCTGCTGATTGTTTCTTTTGCTGTGCAGAACCTCTTTAGTTTAATGAAATCTGATCTATATATCTTTGTTTTTGTGGCATTTGCTTTTGAGATCTCGGTCATGAAGTCTTTGCCTAAGCAAATGTCTAGAAGGGTTTTTCCGACGTTATTTTCTAGAACTTTTATGGTTTCAGGTCTTAGATTTAAGTCTTTGATCTATCTTGAGTTGATTTTTGTCTAGAGTGAGAGATGAGGATCCAGCTTTATTCTACTACATGTGGGTTGTCAGTTATCCCAGCACCATTTGCTGAATAGAGTGTCCTTTCACTACTTTATGTTTTTGTTCGCTTTGCTGAAGATCAGTTGACTTTAAGTATTTGGCTTTATTTCTGGGTTCTCTATTCTGTTTCATTGGTCTATATACCTATTTTTATACCAGTGCCATGCTGTTTTGATGACTCTGGCCTTATAGTATAGTTTGAAGTCAGATAATGTAATACCTCCAGATTTGTTCTTTTTGCTTAGTCTTGCTTTGGCTATGTGGGCTCTTTTTTGTTCCATATGAATTTTATGATTGTTTTTTTCTAGTTCTGTGAAGAATGATGGTGGTATTTTGATGAGAATTACATTGAATTTGTAAATTGCTTTTGGCAGTGTGGCGATTTTCACAATATTGATGCTACCCATCCATGGGCATAGGATGTGTTTCCATTCATTTCTGTCATCTATGATTCCTTTCAGCAGTATTTCATAGTTTTCTTTGTAGAGGTCTTTCACCTCCTTGGTTAGGTATATTCTTAAGTTTTTTTTGTTTTTTTAATTTGTTTGTTAGTTTGTGTTATTTTTTGTAAGTCCTGTGAGATTTATGCTTTAAGGAGATTCTATTTTGGTGTATTTTGAGGATTAGTTTCAAGATTTGGAACTCCGTTTAGCAGTTCTTGTAGTGCTGGCTTGGTAGCAGTAAATCCTCTCAGCATTTGTTTGCCTGAAAAAGACTGTATCTTTCATTTATGAAGCTTAGTTTCACTGGATACAAAATTCTTGGCTGATAATTCTTTTGTTTAGGGAGGTTAAAGATAGGACCTCAATTTCTTCTAGCTGTAAGGTTTCTGCTGAGAAATCTGCTGTTAATCTGATAGGTTTTCTTTTATAGGTTACCTGATACTTTTGCCTCACAGCTCTTAAGATTCTTTCCTTCAACTTGCCTTTAGATAACCTGATGACTATGTGCCTAGGCACTGATCTTTTTGTGATGAATTTCCTAGATGTTTTTTGAGCTTCTTGTATTTGAATGTCTAGATCTCTAACAAGGCTGGGGAAGTTTTCCTCAATTATTCCTTCAAATACATTTTCCAAACTTTTAGATTTCCCTTCTTCCTTGGGAACACCAATTATTCTTAGGTTTGGTTGTTTAATATAATCCCAAACTTCTTGGAGGCTTTGCTCATTTTCTTAAAATTCTTTTTTCTTTGTTTTTGTTGGATTAAGTTAATTGTAAAGCCTTGTCTTCAACTTCTGAAGTTCTTTCTTCCACTTATTTGATTCTATTGCTGAGACTTTCCAGTGGATTTTGCATTTCTCTCAGTGTGTCCTTGATTTCCAGAAGTTGTGATTTTTTAAAATTTATGCTATCTATTTCACTGGAGATTTTTCTATTAATATCCTGTATCTGTTTTAAAAAAAAATTTCTTTACATTGGACTTCATCTTTCTCTGGTGCCTCCTTGACTGGCTTAATAACTGATTTTCTGAGTTCTTTTCTGGCAATTCAGAGATTTCATCTTGGTTTGGATCCATTGCTTATGAGCTACTGTGATCTTCTGGGGGTGTTAAAGAACCTTGTTTTTTCATGTTACCAGAATTGTTTTTCTCATTCCTTCTCATTTGGGTCGACTATGTTTGAGGAAAGATCTGGGATCAAGAGTTGCTAAAAGAGATTCTTTTGTCCCACAGCGGGCTCCCTTGATGTGGTGCACTCCTCTTTCCACTAGTGATGGGGCTTCCTGAGAGCTGAACTGCAGTTTTTGTTATTTCTCTTCTGGATCTAGTCACCCAGCACAGCTACCAGGCTCCAGCCTGGTACTGGGGTGTGTTCGCAAACTGTCCTGTGATGTGATCCATCTTTAGGCCTCTTAGCCACGGATACCAGCACCTGGTAGCAGTAGCAGGGTAGTAAACTGGACTCTGTGAGGGTCCTTGGTTGTATTTTTGTGGAATATACTAATTTTGTTTTGATCGGCCTCCAGTCGGGAGGTGGCTCTTTCAAGTGCACATCAGCTGTGGTTGTGTAGGGAGGATACAATCTTGCCCTAGAGGAGGTGGGGGATGGGTCACAGAGCTCCCAAGAGATTATGTCATTTGTCTTCAGCTACCAGGGCAGGTAGAGAAAGACAATCAGGTGAGGGCAGAGTTAGGCAGGTCTGAGCTCAGACTCTCCTTGGGCAGGGCTTGCTGCAGCTGCAGTTGGGGGAAGGGGGCGTGGTTCCCAGGCCAATGCAGTTATGTTCCTAAAGAGGGTTATGGCTGTCTCTGCTGCATCACACAGGTTATCAGGGAAGTGGGGGAATGCTAGGAGCCAGAGGCCTCACCCCACTCCCACACAACTCACAGCTCAAAAAGCCAGTCTCACTCCCACCGTGCCCCACCAGCAGCACTGAGTTTGTTTCCAGGCAACTGGTGAGCAGGGCTGAGAACTTGCCCCAGGCTACAAGTCTCCCAGCTGAGAAAGCAAGCCGACTCATAGTTATCAGTTGTCCCAGGGAGCCCGCAGGGGCAATCCACCTCCTTCAAAGGGTCTGTGGATTCTCTCAGCTTTCCTGGTATGTACCTGAAGTACTTCTAGCAAAAGTTCATGATGTGGCTCTCCACACATCGTTCTTTCGCTCTGAGTGGGAGCTGCAAGTTAGTCCTGTCTCCTAGTCACCATTTTTTCCCATCTTCCTTTAATATACATTTCTCTGCCCATCAATTCTCTTGGGCCCTAAGTTAGGCATCCAGGCCTTCAAGTCTCCCACCCAACTGATCAGCCACCCTCCGCCTTTGCCTCTGCTTCCTGAATACCTATCTTTATTCCCTCTGCCTGTGTCCAGCACAGTCTGGCACTGCCCTGATTCCTCAGTGTTACTTTTACCATATTCTACTGCAAATAACTGTTTTATTTGTCTATGTCTTCCACGAGACTGTAAACTTCAGAAGTCAGTAATCGTGTTCATATTTGTATCACTTTTCTATTGTTGTGTAACAAATGATTGTCCACATACCAGCTTAAAACAATACACATTTATTATCTCAGTTTCTGTGTGTCAGGAGTCCAGGCTTGACTGGATCCTCTGCTTAGGATCCGCAGAGGCTGCAATCAAGGTATCTGCTTGCAGCAGATGGTTTGAACCATTGATTTTCAATGCATTTTGCAGAGGTATTTGAACCAGAGCAACTCCATCTTGAATAGAGGCTGGGTAAAATAAGGCTGAAACCTGCTGGGCTACATTCCCAGGAAGTTAAGCATTCTTACTCACAGGATGAGATAGGAGATCAGCACAAGATACAGGTCACAAAGACTGCTGATAAAACAGGATGCGGTGAAGAAGACATCTGAAACTACTGAAGGCAAGATGGTGATAAAAAGTGTTTTCTGGTTGTCCTCACTGTTCATTATATGTTAATTATAATGCATTAGCATATTAAAAGTCACTCCCACCAGCACCATGACAGTTTACAAATGCCATGGCAATGTTAGAAAGTTACCCTATATGTTCTAAAAAGAGGAGGAACCCTCACTTTCAGGAAATCCCCACTCCTTTCCTGGAAAACTCATGGATAATCCATGCCTTGTTTAGCACATAATCAAGAAATAACTATAAGTATTCTTAGTCGAGAAGCCCATACTGCTGCTCTGTCTATGGAATAATCATTCTTTTATTGCTTTACTTTCTTTAAACTTGCTTTCACTTTACTCTATGGAGCTGACCCAAATTCCTTCTTGTGCAAGGTCCAAGAACACTTTCTTGTGGTGTGGATTGTGTCCCCTTTCTGGTAACATCTTGACTAGAAAAGGTTCTGCCGTTAAGCTCCCCCAGGTTGTTGACAGAGTTCATCTCCTTGCGCTGTGGAACTCAAGGTAAATTGCTTCTACAAAGCCAGCAAAGCAGAGAAGGGTAAGAGGGTGGGAACGGGTGGATGATGAGAAATTACTTAATGGGTACAATGTACATTATTTGGGTGATGAATACCCTGGTTCTCAATCTTTTTGGTAGCAGGGACCAGTTTTTTGGAAGACAATTTTTCCATGGGCTTGGAGGTAGGGGATGGTTTTGGGATGAAACTGTTCCACCTCAGGTCATCAGACCATTAGTTAGATTCTCATAAGGAGTTTGCAACCTGGATTCCTTGCATGTGCAGTTCACAATAGGGTTCGCTCTCCTGTGAGAATTGAATGCCCCAGCTGATAAGTCAGGAAGCAGAGTTCAGGCGGTAATGCTCGCTTGTCCGTGCTCACTTCCTGCTGTGTGGCCTGGTTCCCAACAGGCCACAGACCAGTATCTGTCTGCGGCCCAGGTGTTGGGGACCCCTGCCCTAAAGCCCTGATTAGACCAGTATACGTTCTGTTCATGTAAAAAAAATGCACTTGTACCCCCAAATTTTTATAAGTAAAAAACATAAAATTTAAAAAGAGAGAGAACCTCTACATATTTATTTAAAAAACTAGCATGACTGAGTTTTATATACCACAATTAACAAAATCACAGTGTGACAACCTATCACCATATTCTATTGGGGAGAAGCAAGTCTTCCAATGGTGCTTAGTCTTTCAGGCCAACTTTTGGTTGAATATTATGCAAAAGAATTTTTGTTTATTGTTCCCAGGCATTCTCCTTCATTACTTTATCTGGGGACTATTTATTATGCAGCACATAGCTAACAGTCTCTTTGGGTCTAATCAAAGCCCCTTCCTTATGAGGCATGCACACATGCACACGTGAGTCTGTGTACGTCTTTTGTGTGTGTGGTATGTGTATGTGTGTGGTGTATGTATTATGCATGTGCGTGTACATGTTGTGTGTTGCTTGCAAGCATGCATGTGTGTGTACATGTATATGTGGGCATTTGTGCTCATGTGTATGTGCAAGTGTGTTATGTGTGTATCTGTGTGTTTCAATTTAGCAGTTAGCCAGCATTACTAGCTGCACCTCTTACATTTTCAGGTCCAATCTGTCATTCCAATGGTTCAATTTGTGGGGAAGAAAAAAGTCTAGCTACCCACTTTCTCATTCACCTCAGCTGTCAGCCAGTCTGTGGCATGCCAAATGGGGTCCACATGTATTCTCACAGACTTCCCACATTCCAGGAACTGACAGATTCAAAGGAAGTGTTTTTGATGTATTACCTGAGGTTATGCAAACATTTTTGGGCAGCTTACAAGGTACAATTTCCACTCTCAGCTACCTGCCTAAGTCTGTCTATGTTGGAAAGCCTTTTTCATGGGTTATAATTGAGTTCAATTATTAGGGCATCACAGGGCTGCCTTTACTCTACTTTAACTGGGAGTAACGTGAAGGAGGTTTCCAAACACGTTGCTATCCTCATTTACATGCAGTGGGCCTCCCTAGGTCTCACATAGCCTTTTCAAGGTCTGATCATCACCCTTTAGCCACACTTTTACTCCCCTAACAGATGCTAGCTCCAGACATATAGTATTTAATTTATATATTTATCTTGTACTTTCATTTTAATAGATATTTAAATATAGAACCACTTACCGATATCTGAATGTGTGATGCTCCTCCTATATCATTGCCTACATACATGCTTCTGCTTAAAACATATTTCTCCTGCCCTTTTAAACTGATTATTTCAAGATTCAAGGGTTATTGTCTCTGGAAATTCTTTTATTACACCCCCTCAACTCAGGTTAATCTGCCTTAAAATAATATTCTTTTAAGATAACTATTAGTTTATGGATTTGTCTTCCCTAATAGTGAGCTCCTTGGGAAAGGTAATTTGTCTGGTATGCTTTCCATCAGCAGAGTCTAGGATACCGACTGGCCATAAGATGCTCTTAGTAAAAGGTGATTGAACTATTATGCTCATTAAAGACACAAAAATAATGTTTCAGTGCAAACCCTGTTTTTTATGGAATGCTACCAGAGACCTCACTCTAGATTGACATTGGATTATTGAAATTAGTGCCGAGACCAGCTCGGTCATGGAGACCCTAACCCAGTGGCTTAGAGGAATTAAAGACCCACACACAGAAATATTGCATGTGGAGTGGGAAATCAGGTGTCTCAGCCTTCAGAGCTGATAGCCTCGAACAGAGATTTACCCACGTATTTATTGATAGCAAGCCAGTGATAAGCATTGTTTCTATAGATTATAGATTAACTAAAAGTATTCTTTATGGGAAATAAAGAAATGGGATGGGTCAAAGTAAAGGGATGGGTCTGGCTAGTTATCTGTAGCAGGAGCATGTCCTTAAGGCACAGATTGCTCATGCTATTGTTTGTGGTTTAAGAACGACTTTAAGCAGTTTTCCAGGTATTCTTTGCCTTCATTCTGGTAAACCCACAACCTTCCAGCATGGGCGTCATGGCCATCATGAACATGTCACAGTGCTGCAGAAATTTTGTTTATGGCCAGTTTTGGGGCCATTTTATGGCCAGATTTTGGGGGCCTGTTCCCAATAAATTAGCAATTCATCAAAAACAGTTGTCTTTCAATCCCTTACACATAGTTTATTGGCAAGGATACTGCTAGACTTTGCTAAACAATTTGCTGAAAAAAATTTACCTGAGCCATTCTCTACTTTATGACTTGGTTAACCGTATCAGTAAAGAAAGTATGTTAATTTGGAATTATTTTTCCCATTGTACCCATATTGAGTCTAATGTAAAAGCTGCTACATGATGGCTTTCCCTTCCCAGGACTATTTTTTACCACCTTCTGGTGATTGCTACCGTTTTCTTTGGTAATAATGTCCCCTCCCTACACCAACCATGTTATTCTAGTGGAGACGGCCAATAATATTCTGCCCTCTCCCACCTCCTTGTCATAAAATGGGTCCATTTCTCAGCACAGAGCAATACTGATATGCGATGTTATTACTCAGCTGGATTAGTCACCAGCTTTCCTTGGGATTCTTTGGCAACAACTGGCTAGGATAAGGCTGTCCTTCTGGACCATGATCTCTGACATGCGGAGAGGCCCATGAAGCCTAAAAACAAAGAAAATAAGAGTGATAACAAGAGTAACGTTTCAGTTCTCATTTCGAGTTGCTGAGATCCAGGTCATTGTCCTCAACCCTGTAAGTTTCCTTTTTTTTGCTGTGAGCCAGCCTATTGTGCCTCTTCCTTAAAAATACCATTTTCTGCTTCGGATTTCTGACAGTAGCAATTAAATATTTTCCTGAAGGGCTTTACTAAGGAAGCAGCAAAGGAAGCATTTTCTCAGGTTTATGTTCTGCCGTCTGCCAACACACTATGCCTTTTCATTTCAGCTCTATGGAAACAGTCCCTATAAGACATATGTCCTTCTCCCATTCACAGTAAAGATTCACAGAGTTTTATAGTTTGAAGAATATACATTAAGATCAAAATAGGGGCAATGACTTCAAAAATGAATAACTATATTCCCAATCAATGCATAAAAAAGAAGTGAGGGATGAAGATTTATATTGCAAAGAATGTCTGAAGTTTACAAAATTATTTAACACATGATTTCTTGGAATTGTGAGTTTCTTTTGGGGTATGTAAAATATACACTGACTAATTCAAACTTTTGAGGACTATTTTGTACACATTAAACAAACAAGGAAGACCACCTGTGAATTGCTAAAGAAGAGCATTGGCCTTTCCTTAGATCATGCACAGGTGAAACAATGTTTTACAGATTCTAAAATATCTGGCCATGATCACAAAACGAGAAGAAAAAAAAGGCAGAGATGCAATAATGACGTGTTTATTTAAGCCATTTATTTAAGCCAGTAAATCCCTGGTATATTTATACTTTAATTATACCATATAAAAATTACTGTATATACTAACCCTATAAATCAGTAGTAAATCTCATTCATATCTTATCCAACTATCACTACTATTCTTCCAAGCACTCCAAGAAATAAGAATAAGGTTGTTTCAGTTCACCTATAAAACCAGAAATGGCCCCTGAGGGCTGCACCTGGAAACCTTGCACGCTTATCATTGTTTGGGCCTTGTTTCCCCGCTGCACCATATCCTTTACCTTATTAAAGCATCACATGAATATACTCTGAGTCTTGTGAGTCCTTTGCTCTTCGTTATTACTTTCTTTTGAGTTTAATTAATATCAATATCTTCACGTGTACCTCTTGTAACACAGGCTTAAACATCTCACAAATTGTGAACTTTCGCTATATGAGTTAGTCCTCTGTAAAATAAGATATTAAGGATATAACATAAACATATAATAAAGTCAGAGGCAGCACCAACAATTAATTACATTTGAAACATTTTTTCATATTTTCCTGTTTTTCTAAGTTCATGTACATGTCCTTTATCAAAAAAAAAAAAAAAAAAAAAAAGGAAAGAAAGTAAATTAGGGAGATGGTTAAGTAATAGAGATTGTACTAGACACAAAGATTAGCTACTCTGATAACTTCTTCTGCCATAGGCTGTTACTACAGATAAATCATAATTAGCCATTTACCATTAACACATTTGAGCATTTCAGTGTTACCAAACATGCCCCATAACCAGCTCTTACAACATTTGTCCTGGAATAAGATGTGCTCAGTGTCACCCATGCAAGGTACAGGCTGGAGCTAATAATTCTGTGTATTCAATGTCCCCAATTCTACCCACCACATCTGTAGACAGGTGAGATCAAGGTTAACACAAAGACAATTTTAAAGAGTAATCACAAAAAGGCACTCTACAGCTGGGCATGGGAATAAGAGACAAAGGATTGTCTGACTCCAGTGGTTGCTAGTCTGGCTAAGCTTTAAAAAAAAAAAATGGGGTAAATTTTTTAAAATGTTGGTGGAAAAAGACAATAGTAAAAATTAAAAAAAAAAAAATAGCTTAATGCTGATGGTCAGGTCACTGCTTCTAGCCATACAGGTCACACATTGCCCAAGTCCAGGGGCCACACATTACATACACTTTCGATGTGAATGGACTCCCATGGAACTGTGCAAAACAGCAGTCCTACTGGGCCCCACTATACACTTTCTGGAGATGGTGATAGGGCTTTTGTGCTTTTAAATACATGATTCTAACACACAGCCGCAGTTGAGAACTAATGGTCCAAACTGTTTTTTCCATATGCTAATTATATGCCTTTGAGACTCATGTTGAGATTCTTATTGTTTTCAATATCTGCCTGCTGAGCAGATATTTCTTCTCCATTAATACCCTTAGGAATTTATCTTCTTCATATATTTAACAATAATCTTTCCTGTTGTGCAAGAACATTTGCCTTTCTTCCTACTTTCATTTACTTGCTCCATCATATCCAAAGGTTGAAGAAACTTGTTGAATCACATACTTTTATGTAATATATAACTTCAATTAAATAATAATGTAATGTTTACATAGATATAGATGATATTTTTCCAGATACTCTGCACATTTCAACAGTTCCCTTTAGGAAATAAACAAAACTTGTATCAAGAAAATTATCTTCTAAGCATTATATGGTACATATATTTTAAACACCACTATAATCTGCTTAAGAAATGCCATTAATAAAAAGGTCAAATCATGTGTTATTGGGTAATCTGGGTTCTTTTATTTTGCTTTCTGGGCTTCACAACCTTCTTGGGAGACCTGCTGTGTCCCCATGCCATGAGTGGCTGGTAGGGCTACTCATTACAGGACTATGACCATCTCCTGCCACAAACCCCCAGCCCCACTGTCACCAGAGGGTAGCTGAGGATGTGACTCAGTTAAGACCAATTTGAATCTCAGGAGAGAAAGCAATTGGAGTTGGGTTAACCGACAAGAATGCCACACTGATACTTCAGGAATTCCCTGACCCACCCTAGGAAACTAGATTTTCTTTTTATTATCTGAGTAAACAAATTGCTTTTTGCCTAAGTTAGCCAGAATTGGTTTCTGTGATTTGCAACTAACGGATGCTACAATTAGAGAAATTGGTACCAGTGTAGAATTCAGGCAAAGGAATCCTAGGCATATTTGCCGTATTTGCATTTACTTATTGGGTTGAGGTAAGTCCAATGAAAATAAAAATCTACTTCAAATTCCAGGAAAGGAAACCGGTAGCCATTGATTGCTACCAACTGCAAAACAAGTCAAGTTTTCAACTGTAGTCATCTCAGATGGTGAAGCTCTGGTGGGACAATTAGCTGCTGCCATTTACCAAGATAAAGTGAATATGAAGATTTTTAGACTGTTGGGGAAAATAGTGGCTTTGAACAACGTAAAGGAACTTAACAAAACGAAAATTAAAAGTTCCCATTTTAAAGCCCTCCCTTCAAGGTATGAAATCAAACTGAGGACCTTTTAATAACCTGCTGCAAGTCTCATATTGATGTCCTTTAAGATTGAGCTCATAGAAAGTCAAACACAAAAACTTATGCTATGGATTTCCAAACTGACCCAGATAAATTGACACTATCTCAATAGACCACTTTTGTAAACATTAAAACACTACTCAGAAAAAAAACAGTAAGATATTAACAAGTTTAACATTGATATCTAAGAAGTATTGGAAGAAATAGGGAACTACAGAAACACAAATCTCTCAGAAACACCATGAAGTTTTCTTTACCTGAGGTTATCTTGACTCTCTTGCAGAAGAAACACAATTGGCTCCCCGTGTTCATGGGTTCCCTATCCATGGATTCAACCAACTAAGGATTAAAAATATTCAGGAAAAAAAATCCACAATGTTACAAGAAGCAAAGCTAGAATTTTCCACTGCACCTAATACTAAGTTAAATCCATGAAAATGAAGTAATGTATAAGCACTGTATTAAGTATTATAAGTAATCTAGAAATGATTTAAAGTATATGGCAACAAGGCATAGTGGCTCACTCCTATAATCCCAGCACTTTGGGAGGCTGAGTAGGGAGGATCACTGGAGGTCAGGAACTCAAAACCTGATAGGCAACATAGCAAGACTCTGTCTCTACAAAAAATTTAAAAATTAGCCAGGTGTGGTGGTGCACACCTGTGGTCCCAGCTACTTGAGAGGCTTTAGCGCAGGAAGTTGAGGCAGCAGTGAGTTGTGATTGCACCACTGCACTCCGGTCTGGGCAACAGAGCAAGACCTTGTCTCAAAAAAAAAAAAAATGAATAAATAAAATTTAAAAATTAAGTATACAGTAGAATGTACATAGGTTATATGTAAATACTACAACATTGTATATAAGGGACTTGAGCATCTGTGGATTGTGGAAACCATGGGTGTCTCGGAACAAATCCCTCAGGGATATTGAGGGATGACTGCATATACAATTCATTTATGACCTCCTCTCACTGTTGTTCTAGTACCCAGGATAAGAACTCAACATGGCACAGGTAATGCACTTACTTTGAAGAGTGGAATGCTAGATTTATTGTGCATCTCACCCATTTGTCTCCTCATTCTTCGCCCATTAGAACCCCAATCAATCTCCATTCTTGCTGCATGAAGACACTTGGGAGAAAACACCAGTCTTTTAAATATTGACAACTCACTGTGATCTCCAGACCGGTAATCTATTCAGCAAGTGGAGCAAATGCAAAAGACTTTCTAGTTTCAGCAATTTTCACTGGAGCCCAAAATGACGGAAATCAGCTGCTATCATCAACATTAGCAGGCACTAGGACACATGTGGTACAGAAAACCTTGATTCATGAAAAGATCTCTGATTCTGGCTAAAATACGAAGTCCCAGGAATGAAACTAATAAGCAATCACTAAGGTCATATCTGATTTGTAAAACAGAAAAAAAGAATCCAAATCTAGTGAACACCAGCATGATAAAGTTACTCTGCTCAAACATTGCCTCTCAAACTGTTCTAGATCCTGAGTCAGTTCACTCCCAGCAGCCTCTAAGTGAAAGGGGTTGGGTACCATTGAGAGAAAATGCCAAATTAATATCATTTTGTATTCTTGAATCTTACTCTGAACCTTCTCCAAAAATATATGTGGTTATTTTATCTGGGTAACTGTGTCTTGGGAATAGGGAAACATACCAAACTTGTTTTTTTTAGATGATCAAATACAGGCACTAAAATAGCACTAATGTCTGGGGATCCACACTGCCACTGTATCCCACTGTGCAGTGTGGTGGCCATGGAATCCATCTGATAAGTGTTATTCTGTCCTGAGTTTGCCTCACAGTAGTTTCAGGAATGTCTTAATCCCATTCATTGGTTATTTCCCTAGTTCCTAATTATAAAGCTTGAGTGATAGCTTCAGCAATTAACAGTACCTCTACATTCACTCTTTGATCATGTAGCAAAGCCTATTTTCAAAGCAAAATACTGAAGCCACTATCAATTCTCCTGACAATCATACAAGCAAACAAAAAGCCACAACTACATGACTTGGAAACTGCAGATAATCATGCCATTACAAATACTCAAAAGATGCACCTATTGCAATTTATATTATACCCTCCATTAATTATCCAATTTAGCACACATAGAAGATATATGGGTATATGAAAATGGTACCTAATTGTTATAACTGAAATTCAGTGTTGACTCCAATTTCTAATGTAGTCTTATTACAGCTGTAAATTAACATATTACCTGGTAATTGACAGGCAGTTACTACCCTACAGAATGCATATTTCTCTTTTTGAATAACCATTAAATAAAATAAAATAACAAATGTTTGCTTTTACCTGCCAGAGACTGTAGTATATTCTTGCACACATACACACACACATATATATATTTATATATATACACAGACATATATATTATATTTCAGCTATATACCCTACTCATAACTGGGTTCTATTTGATCCTCATAGCCATGTGTGGGGCCAGCTTAGATAGGACTTGAAAGCCGGTCCTTTCCAAGTTACCATATTGCCTATTCTGTCAGCTGTGTTTACATACTTGCTTCATGAAGAGAGTTCAATTGTGACCCCTGAGAAATATAGTCAGGGACTGTACTGTGAAAGCCAAGGGCTCTCCTTCTATGACTTTGCTTGATGATACAGATTAATGGAAGACTATAGCTATTCTACCCAATTCTACTGAAATGAAGGAACCCTGCCCAGTTGAACTCCTAGCTGAAGTCCAAGGTAATGTTAGAAGGCGTAGTAGAGAAAGAGAGTAATTAATTACAGCTAATATCTCATAAGCAGTTACAGAAACAAAATCTGTAGCCTGCGTTTCTTGGTTTGCTTTGTATTTAGCATATAGAGTATCTTAGAGTTTTGTTTTCATTACAGAGTGAACTCTACTACATTGGTTCTGATTAAACAACATGCTAACAAATTTCTCACAGCCAGCCAAAATAGTCTATAAGATTTTGGGTTTCAAAGTAGCACTGCAGCAACTGTATGATAAACAGATTGAAGGTCCGAGCGCAGTGGCTCATGCCTCTAATCCCAGCACTTCGGGAGGCTGAGGCAGGCAGATCATGAGGTCAGGAGATAGAGGCCATGCTGGCTAACACAGTGAAACCCCATCTCTACTAAAAAAAATACAAAAAATTAGCCTGGCGTGGTAGCGGGCACCTGTAGTCCCAGCTACTCGGGAGGCTGAGGCAGGAGAATGGCGTGAACCTGGGAGCCAGAGCTTGCAGTGAGCCGAGATCGTGCCACTGGACTCCAGCCTGGGTGATGGCGAGACTCTGTCAAAAAAAAAACAAACAAACAAGAAAAATAGACTGAAGGCCGGGCACGGTGGCTCACACCTGTAATCCCAGTAGTTTGGCAGGCTGAGGCAGGTGAATCACCTGAGATCAAGAGTTCAAGACCAGCCTAGCCAACATGGCAAAATCCCGTCTCTACCAAAACTAAAAAAACTAGCCGGCCATGGTGGCCGATACCTGTAATCCTAGCTACTTGGGAGGCTGACGCAGGAGAATTGCTTGAACCCTGGAGGTGGAGGTTGCAGTGAACTGAAATCACACCAGTGCACTCCAGCCTGGGCGACAGAACAAGACTCCATCTCAAAAAGAAAAAAAAAAAAAAAAAGACCAAAGACAAAAAGCTAGAGGTAAAAAGAAAAATCTGGAAGCTATTACAGGAGTATAGAAAGAAGTTTTGAGGCCTAAATCATGGGGAAAGAAATGGAAGTTCAGAAAAGGACCAGATATTTGCTATATGAAATAACTACTGTGAATTAGTTTATTAAAAATTTTGAATACAGTGAATAAACTACATCCAACCTATCCATTAAGTTTCAAAGATAATCATCGAAGTCCTCTATTGACATTTCCTTTTTAAAAGATTAGCTATCTAGAAACTTCATTGATCTGAAACTAGTTTGTAATTTTTTTTAAGTTACAAGTAATTTTGTTTGTTTTTTCTTTGAGACGGAGTCTCACTCTGTCGCCCAGGCTGGAGTGCAGGGGTGCAATCTCAGCTCACTGCAAGCTCCGCCTCTCAGGTTCACACCATTCTCCTGCCTCAGTCTCCCACGTAGCTGGGACTACAGGCACCTGCCACCACATCCAGCTAATTTTTTGTATTTTTAGTAGAGACAGGGGTTTCACCGTGGTCTCGATCTCCTGACCTTGTGATCCACCTTCCCCAGCCTCCCAAAGTGCTGGGATTACAGGCGTGAGCCACCGCACCCGGCCACAAGTAATTTTTTAGAAGGCCTCTGAGTGGTCAAATTAAGTGTCATGAGGTTCATTTAGTGGTCTCACTTAGAGCCTGCTACCTCTTTTACAGGCCCCTCCCATCTTTTCTTTTCTTTTCTTTTTTTTTTTAGAATTGTGACTATCTGGATTCCATGTCCAATTAAAATAAAAAGTCAGAAGACCAAACTCTGATACTTTCGGGAGAGGGTAAGCAAAGCAGGCAAATGAGTAAAGGAACCCTGCATATAACAATAAGGAGGGGTGAAGACTGAAATAAAGTAGAAAACACATGCCCATCTATCAGGTTGGTGCAAAAGTAATTGCAGCTTTTGCAAATATGCAAAAACTTTTATTAGGTTGGTTGCTTTCAAACCAACCTAATACAAGGGACAGCCACTGCTCAGCATTAGCCAATTGTAGCCAAATGGAAATGAAAGCTACACAGATCTGATTTTTCAAAATAAATTAAATTTAAATTTTACAGGAAATCTCCCAAATGTAAGCACGCAATTAACTCATAATTGTTTCAACATGGAGTCAGTTACCTCCTGTTCAATAAGTCTAAGAATATCACCATGTTATAGCATTCCACAATACTTAATATTTACAATAATTCCTGATCATAAAGCAAAAGGAAATTAAATTAGTATGATCTGTTTAATAAGGTTGGAGAATTATATAATACATCTGAGAAAGTTTCACATCCACAAGGATTAAAGCTTTAAAATGGAAATGATTTAAGCTATTTGTAAACCTTGGCTGTCTAGAATGACATATTACCCAAAGTCTTGATCAGCAGAGTTTTCCTTTATGGACTTACGCCATTAGTTGATGCACAGTTTGTCATAGCTATCCTCACCTTCAGCTTGCTAGTAGGGCAGAGGTTCCATGCCAGGAGAGGCAACCCAAGATGATCAGAGGCTACTGCCCCCACAAATGCCTTATTTGTAAACAGGGTGTCATGCCCAGGGGGAAAGGCTGGCAATAAAAACAAAAAGCTTCAAAACGCTCCCTAAGAAAATTTACTTCATATAGAATAGAGTGTGGAAACTTTCAAACCTAGGGATGTTTTTGAAAACAACGGAGATTTTGTAGTAAGCAACTAAAAAAGGGTACGAGAGCAATAAGTGAAATCATAGACCAACTAGAATTTTACCAGAGAGAATCAGGGAAAGAGACAGTTAGGAAGAGCATTCATGAGGCTAGAACAAATCTCAAAGACTGGTTTCCCAGACTGCCTCTGGAAACAGGACTGGATTTAATTATATGCAACTGGAGAGCAATCTATGCCCTAGGGCATTCTCAAAAACAATAGTGTAATCAGTTGGCAATTAGTGTTGGCTTACAGCTGAGCCTGATACCAAGAGAAGCAAATAGTTTACTAAAGAAATCAAAGAAATAGTAAAACAGAACCCTTCTAAAACCACCATCGTCATAGAAAGATTGTGCATGTGTCCAAGGCTGCACTATATGAAGCAACATCAGTGGCTGCACACAGAAGGTACAATAGATGTCTCAAAAATAGTCCAGATAAATCACCAAACAGATAAACAAGCAAACAACATCAAAAACAAGCCTGAAAAAGTTCAGTAGCCAGAGTTGCTACAATGTGTTATCTAAAATGTCTAGCTTTCTTTTTAACAAAAAAGTTACAAGATATGCAAAAAGGAAGAAAGTGTGACACACACACACACACACACACACACACAAACAGGCAACAGAAACTGCCTTTGAAGGGGACCAGAGGGTGGACTTGCAGATAAAGATTTTAAAGCAGCTACTATAATATGTTTCAAAAACTAAAAGAAACAATACTTAAAGAAGTAAAGAAATGTACGATGACAATGTGTCATCAATTAGAGAATATCAATAAAAAGACAGAAATTAAGTTTTCAAAGAACCAAATGAAAATTGTGAAGTAAAAATGTATATTAACTGAAACAAAATATTCACTAGAGGGACCCAATAGTGGATTTCAGAGGACAGAAGAAAAAAAATCAGAAAATCTGATGACAGATCAATAGAGATTATGCAATCTAAAGAATAGAGAGAAAAGGTAATGAATAAAAATGAGCAGAACCTCAGAAATGCAGGGACACCATTAAGTGCACCAACATACATGACATGGGAATAACAGAAGAAGAGAAGGGAAGTGATGGAGCATAAAAAAATATTCAAAGAATAATGGCTGAAAAATTCCCAAATGTGATGAAAAACATTTATTCACCACATCTACAAAACTCAACAAAATCGAATTAGGATAAGTGCAATGGGATCCATACCAGGAAACATCATAGCAAAAATGTTGAATGTCAAAGACAAAGGGAAAATCTCGAAAGCAGCAAGTGAGAAATAACTCATCACATACAAGAGAAGCTCATTCAAATTAACAATTGACTTTCCATCAGAAACAATGAAGACAGAAGGTAGGAGAATGACATACTCAGAATGCTGAAAGATCAAAAAGTAACTGTCAACCAAAGACCTTATTTCTACCAAAACTGTCTTTCTAAAATGATGGCAAAATAAAGACATTCTGAAATATATAAAAATGAACAGAAGTTGTTACTAAAAAACCCATCTTACTAGACATACTAAAGGAAGCTCTTCAGGCTAAAAGCAAGTAACTCCAGGCAGGAACTTGAATCCACACTAAAACAAAGAGGGATAATAAGCGTGTTTTTGTAATTATAAAGAACAGTAAAAATATTTCTTCTCTTTTCTTCTTTTAACTAATTTACAAAGTAATTGTAACAGCTTTTCTTCCTAATAGTATAGATAAATCATCTTGACTCCAAGCTAATGCCTATCCCTCCACTTTTGTACTAATTCTTCCCTCTCTTTCCTATGCAAGGACATAAATCCTGCAATTCTTCCCTTTTTATATCCTTCATCATTATTTTTTCCCCTTCCTACCAGATTATTTCCTTTAGCACCTAAATTAACAATTATTTATGCTGGTTTATTAGCAAGTATTATGAGAGTCTGCACATAGTAGAGTTTGTGTTTTTAAGAATTTTTCTTACATAAAGAAGAAAAACATTTGGGGGAGGAAAAATTCTAAGCCCATTAGAAGTAATTCCAATGCAATTTAAAAATTATCATCACTTGGGACACGTACTTCACCATTCATTTGTACAATAAATATTTATTTGCACATAGGTAGAAAATTTAATTCTGTAAAATAAATCAATATCAAATATACACAAATATCAAATTTTACCAACTGGTTAATCACACAAGAGAAGAAAACAGAATGTGCACAGCTAAAACTCAGAAAGCATCAGAAATTTAAAAAAATGAAAGATATTTTAAAAATAAATCATACAAGAAAACAAAGGCAAGCCTCTAATTTGTGGACTTGCCTTAGCCAGGTAACTCCATCATGCTCCCTAGTACTTCCCATGTACTTGTGCTATCATACTCCAACCACTTATAGAGCTACCACCATGACCAGGCCCTGAACAAGTCTTTATATTAGTCAATTCTTCATTCAAAAAATATTTGTGAAATACCTACTATGTTCTAGTTATTGATCATACAAGAGTGAACAAAATAAGCAAATTCTATGCCCTCATGCATCATATGTTCCAGTGGAAGCAAATAAAACCAACCAACCAATAAATAAATAAATAAGAATAACAGATCCTAAGTTCCATGAAGAGACTGTGCATGTCACAATGACTACTCCAGATTGAAATGTCAGGTTAGGTCTCTTTGAGATGGCATTTAAGCTAAATCCCAAAATTCATCCAGGAGGATTTCCATGTTACAGATGAGAAAGCCTACGGCTTAAAGAAGTTAAGTAACGACAGTGTCACAGAGCTGGTCAGTAATAGAACCAGGGTTCTTGAGTATCACTGATAGATAGTGCACTAAATCTGGAGGCAGCCTTATTTGCAACTGAAAAATTAATTTCTCAGTGGGGAGGAGCCTAATCTTTAGTCCTTCCCAGTACATAAGAAACCAATATTTCCATTCTATCCTTCTGCCTGTTATTTATTGAGTGTACATTTCCTTTAATAAATGATAGATAAATTGACTTCAAAACACACACACACATTGTACACAGTGACTCCTACAATAAGGATTGTAAAACTTCATTATGTGTGTGAATTAACTGATGAGCCACTTAGCTATGCAGTTGGCCAGCCTGCAAATCACAGACTCAGATGCAGTATGGTTGAGGAAAAGAGGAAATAGTACTAACTATGCATTTTTTCCTGAAACAAACACCCTAGATGTTTTTGTTGCAATGATCAACAGACCACATTTTGAGAAGCCTCCTACTATGGTCTATTACAGTAATTCTCACACTCCAGTATGAATTAGAATCACCTGGAGAGCTTGTTAAAACAGATTTCTGGGTCCCACCCCAGAATTTTTGATTCAGTAAGGCTGAGGTGGTACCTGAGAGTTTGCATTCTAAAAACTTCTCAGAAGATATTGATGCAGCTGGTTCAGAGACCACATTTTGAGAATCTCTAGTCTATTCAACAGAAAAGTCTCTCTAATCATGGCAATAACATACAGATTTATGGAATTCCTCACAATTTCCTCAAAAAAGTCCTATAGCAAATAAAGAAGAAATGCACAATATACCTTCTAATTAGAAATAAAATATCTCATAATAGCATAGTCATCATTACAGCCTGTGGATTTACTGACATTGATGGTTGGTTGGAGCAAAATGGGGATAGGTGTCATGTAAAAAAAGTGGTTAAACGTGCAGGAAGTTCTGGTTACAGCAACTGTTAGTTGTGTAATTGATTGGTATCCTTGAAACTCTGCTTCAGCTGGTCTGTTTTCTGCCTCGAGAACCATGCCAAAACACAACAAGAGAAAGCAAAGCCTACAGGTCTGTTTCAATACATGCCTAAAAACAGCTGAGCAATTCATCTACTATTGATTTTATCGATGTGATGCAGGGAGGTAACTTAACTCTAAAACCTTCGTTGACACAAACTACCTATACGTTGTCAAATTATTAAACCCAATATGTATTGTAAGAGAAAAATAAAATTCCAAGGCCCCTAACCATCTGAATGGACCCTTCCTTTCTGCCAAGGGCATTCCAGAGTTACCTTAAAATCTAGTTCAGAACATGATAGAGGAGAGGGTTGGACCTGCCTCATTACAGCTCCCCAGAATTTACATCAACACAGACGTTAGATTTGATAAGAAGCATTTACAGTCTATTCTCTCTGAAGCCTGGTACTTGGAGCCTTCCTCTACATGATAAAACCGAGGTCTCCACAAACCCAGACATTCCTTTCTATGGATAATAACTATTTAAAACAATTGTCAATCAGAAAATTTTAGGATCTACCTATGACACTGGAAGCCCCCATCTTTAAGTTGTCCAGCCCTTCCAGATGGAACTAATGTAACTCTTACATGTATTGATTGATGTATTGTGTCTCCCTAAAATGTGTAAATTAAGCTGTACCCTGACCACCTTAGGGACATGTCATCAGGACCTCCTGAGGCTGTGTCATGGGTGCATCTGTAACCTTGGCAAAATAAACTTTCTAAATTGACTGAGACTTGTCTCAAGTACTTTGGGTTTATAGTATGTGATGTGGTTTGGCTGTGTCCCCACTGAAGTCTCATCTTGAATTGTAGCTCTCATAATTCCCACGTGTGGTGGGAGGGACCCAAAGGGAGATAATTGAATCATGGGGGCAGTTTCCCCCATACTGTTCTCGTGGTAGTGAAGAAGTCTCAGGAGAGCTGATAGTTTTATAAGGGGAAACCCACTTCATTCTCATTTTCTCTCTTATCTGCTGCCATGTAAGATGTGCCTTTTGCCTTCCTCCACCATGTGGAACTGTGAGTCCATTAAAGCTCTTTTTCTTTATAAATTACTCAGTCTTTATTAATTACCCAGTTTCTTTATAAATTACCCTTTCATTATAAATTACCACGTCTTTATCAGCAGTGTGAGAACAGACTAACACGGTACGTTTTAGAAAAGAAAGCTATACATTAGAACTTAGTTTGGCATCCAGAAGTACATCTCTCTGTAATCACTCTTCTCTTCTACATTTCCTTGCCATTTGTTTCAATCTATACTGTGCCATTTTAAAATACTTTGCTTTACTATTTCTCTCTTGTTTGTACATTTCCACAATTTGATCAAAAGATCCTCCAAATCAGGAATCTCCTCTGTCTTGTATCTCCTTACAGCATTACTTTATTTTTATAAGAAATACTGAGGGCAAATATTGAGGAAAAAAATGTCTGAACAAAGCCAGGCTCGTAGGAGAATACAGTTGTTCCAGGATATCACCTAGGATTCATTACAAGACCACCCCCCACAACCTCCACCCTTACCAACTAGGTGTTGAGGATGCTCAAGCCTCTTACATAGAATGGCCTTGTATTTGCATATAATCTACACACATTGCACATCCTCCCATACCCTTTAAATCATCTCTAGATTTCTTAAAATACCTAACACAATGTAAATGCTGTGGAAATAGTTGTTATACTGTATTTTTTTTGTTTTTAATTGTATTATTTTTAACTGTTTTTTTCTCCGAATATTTTCCAGCCCTGGTTGATTGAATCCACAATGCAGAACCACGGATACAGAGGGTCAATTGTATTAAAACAATAACAAAACACTCCTGCTTTGATAAACCACTGTCATATTTATCTCCTTTGTGAAGAATTAATCCAGACTGTAGCAATAAGCCATTATGACTTTTAGAAAATCTGTAAAGTGCAGGTAAATATTATTTGATGAAAAGTTATTGTTGTTTGGACAGAGGTAACATTTATTAAGAGAAAGAAATGAACAGAGCAAATATGTTTTAAAAAGAAAAAGGCTATGGAGGAACCTGAATCTAAAACACACCTCCAAAAAGGCGCTTTCAGTGGCCACCTTACCCCTCCCCATCTTCCCTGGAGCCTGTTCCCCCTAGTTTGGATCAACTTTCTGTCAGGCATCCCTCCCGAACTGGACTTCCAGGTGTTCAACTCCCTCCCTTCTTTGCTATGTTCTCAAAGGACCCCAGTCCGTCATAATATCTTCTTTCCCCCACGCCCCTTCATTGTAAACTGTCAGTGTAATTACTCAGAACGTAGGCTGTTTAATACCTCTTAGTCGGATTTAGTTTTCTGAAAAGGCATGGTTGCATCTTCCAACAGACTGTGGAACACAGAAAAATTCTAGCGTTCAGCGAGTCAGTGCATCCCTCTGAATATTCACTAAGATACTGTTTTAGTTTGGATATTTAAATTAGGTCATGTACAGATTCCTAAAATTGGAGATGAAACAGTCAACATGACTCTATTTTCTTGTATGGTAGTAAGAACACTTAATATGAGATTACTCTCTTAACAAATGCTGAAGTGTACAATACAGTAAGGAGTATCAGATGTGGGACAGTCAAAAGAGGATCTAAAACGCAGGAGAGGGAGGTTAAGCAGCGGTTTCCCGGGACTGTGTCGTGCTCCCCAAACGTTCTCAGGTTCCAGGACTGACCGCTCACCCCGATCTCTCCCGCCTTTACCGGGGGTTAACGGCGGGACGGCAGCCAACTGGGTCTCCACTCAACGCCGAGCTACCACGGCTCAGCCCTCTGGCCGCGAACTGGGGGTCGGGGTGGGAGCGGACACCTGCCCCGCTCGCAGGAAAGGCAGGAGGAGGGAGGCGAGTAGGTCCCCGGCAACAGAGTCTGCACCTGCCCCGCGTGCCCTGGCTGCAAATCGCGACGCCTGCAACCAGAGGGCCCAGGGCGCCGGGACTGGGGAGGGGCGGGCCTGGGCGGCCCAGCCAGTCCCGGAGAGGCCCCAACAGAAGCCAGCCTAGAGCCCTGGGGGACATCCTGGGGGGAGGGAGGGGGTTCCGCGGCCCGCATCCCTACAGCCCAGGAGGGAACTCCGTTTTTACCGTGGTTTTCCACTACTTTTTGAAAAAAAGTAGTGGAAGAGAAAGGCGCCAACTTATGTCCCTCTTGCTCTTCGGGGCTTCAGGAAGGGACCTCCTACCCACACCCACGCCCAAATCCGCAACAAACTCCAGAGCGGGACAAAGTCCGCGACCTTCAGACGACCCCGGCGAGAAAGCGCGCGCCCGCCCGGAGTGCCCTGAGCCAGCGCGGGCGAAGCAGGTGGATTCGACCGCCTCCAGCTTATCCCGCTTCAACACCCGAGCCACTCCCTCTCCCGCCTCCTGGTGCTGGAGGATCTCACCTAGCACCGAGGGGCACGGACAAAAAAAGGGGCGGGCAGTGCCCACTTCTTGACGTCGGATCCGTGTCCGCCTCCGGCGCAGGGTCTGGCGCTGAGGACGCATGTGCGGGGTGGTCCCCCGCCCCGGAGGGTCGCTAACTCCCCGCCGCCTCCAGCGCCGGCGCCTCAACCCCGCGGGTCCCGGCGCCAAAGTCCAGACAGCGGCGGACGCCGGCACCCGGGGGCGATGGAGAGCGGGCAACACCGAGGATGTCCATCCTGTCCACCCAACCTGGAGCAACGCTCTGGGAAGCGTGCTGGCAGGATTTCAAGGCCAGAGTTAAACTGGCGCTTTCCGTGGTAACATTTTAATCCACTCACTGCCAGCTGCCGCCACTTCCCTTGCTACTGAACACAGAAAGCCCTCTTCCACCTCTCTCCATTTCCCCACTTCTATAATACCTCCATTTAGTTTCATGTTTGTTTTGCTTTTGCAAATTAAAAGAAGTATAATAGTTCTGACGTACAAGGCTTAAGAGACAAGCTATAGAGACTGCAATCCGATTTTATAGGCTTGAATCCACCGTCGGTTAGTTATGAGATGCTTAAAAATTATTTCTATTATCTGTGCCTCATTTTCCTCATCTGTACAACATGGATAATAACATTACTGACCTCATAAGGTTATTTGGAAGATGTGGGTATATAGCACAGAAAAATTGCCTGATGCCTAGTAGGCACTCAGAGCTCTCCTCCTCACAGAACTGTACTATATTACAACTGAAAGAGCTTTGAAAACACGATTTTCTGAGACCGAGCGCAGTGGCTCAGGCCTGTAATCCCAGCACTTTGGGAGGCCGAGGTGGGCGGATCACCTAAGGTCAGGAGTTCGATACTAGTCTGACCAACATGGAGCACTCGTCTGTACTAAAAATACAAAATTAGCCGGGCGTGGTGGCACATGCCTGTAATCCCAGCTATTCGGAAGGTTGAGGCAGAAGAATCACTTGAATCCGGGAAGCGGAGGTTGCGGTGAGCCGAGATCGCGCCATTGCACTCCTGTCTGGGCAACAAGAGAGAAGAAACTCCGTCTCAAAAAAAAAAAACAAACAAACAAAAAAACAACAAAAAAAACAAAAACAAAAACACGATTTTCTATTGTACTGAGAATTTGTCGATTAGGGATGGGTGGGAAACTTCTATTAGTGATCGAACTTTCGGACTGGGCAACCTGGGTTGCAGTTCTACCTTCACCTCTTACAAAATGTGTGACTTTGGGCAAATCACTTCACCTTTCTGCACCTCAATTACTTCATCTGTCAAATGAAATAATAACACTTGTTAGTGAGGACTAAATAAGCTAACATTTGCGATTAATTTAGAATATTTACTATCAAATGTATATACCTTTATTAAAGGTAGAATTTGCCTTTTATAAGGAGGTAACTTATAATTGAAATTCTATGCAAATCCATCAGAATCTCAGTCTTCTTACAAATACTGCTAGCTACGTTTGCAATGTACTCTAACCATTTTCATATTCTTTTCTTTCAACAGCAATTACAAGTTAAACATGATAGTTACGTTTTCAACGACTGGAAGTAACAATTTTGGGAAAAATACTGAAAACCGAATTATACTAGTTGAAGTCTAAGACGTTAGTGACGGTGTTAATTATTGTTTCCAATATTACTTATAAAATATACATTTTGTAATTTTGAGAAATCAAGTCAATATTCAGTGAATGTTTCCCTACGCCTCATATTCATATTCTTTTTTTAATTTTTAATTTTTGTGGGTACCTATTAAGAGTATACATTTAAAATTTACGAGATATATGGGATATTTTGATAGAGCATACTATGTGTAATACTTACATCAAGGTAAATGGTGTATCCATCCCCTCAAGCATTTATCCTTTGTGTTACAAACAGTTCAATTATACTCTTTTATTTTTAAATGTGCAATTAAATTATTGTTGACTGTAGTAACCCTGTTGTGCTATCAAATACAAGTTCTTATTCTTTCTTTCTAACTACTTTTTGTGCCCATTAACTATACCCACTTCCCCCCAATCCCCCAACTGCCAGCCCCAATCTCTAGTTACCTTCCTTCTCTCTATCTCCATGAGTTCGATTGTTTTAATTTTAAGCTCCCACAAATAAATGAGAACATGCAAAGTTTGTCTTTCTATGCCTGGCTTATTTCATGTAACATGACCTCCAGTTTCATACATGTTGATTCAAATGACAGGATCTCATTCTTTTTAATGGCTGAATAGTACTCCATTGTGTATATGTACCACATTTTCTTTATCCATTCATCTGGTGATGGACACTTAAGTTACTTCCAAATCTTGGCTATTATGAATACAGCTGCAATAAATATGGGAGTACAGATATCTATTTGATATCCTGATTTCCTTTCTTTTGGATGTATACACAGCAGTGGGACTGCTGGATCATGTGGTAGCTCTATTTTTAGGTTTTTGAAGAACCTCCAAACTGTTCTCCATAGTGGTTGTACTAATTTACATTCCCATCAGCAGTGTATGAGAATTCCTTTTTTCCACGTCCTCTCCAGCATTTGTTATTGCCTCTCTTTTGGATAAAAGTCATTTTAACTGGGGTGAGGTAGTTTTGATTTGCATTTCTCTAATGATCAATGATGTTGAGCACTTTTTTATATGCCTGTTTGCCATTGGTATGTCTTCTTTTGAGAAAAACCTATTCAGATATTTCATTAATTTTTAAATTGGATTATTAGATTTCTTTCCTAAAGAGTTGTTTGAACTCCTTATATATTCCTATATTAATCCATTGTCAGATAGGTAGTTTGCAAATATTTTCTCCCAATCTGGGGGTTGTCTCTTTCCTTTGTTGATTGTTTCTTATGCTGTGCAGAAGCTTTAAGCTTGACTTGTTCATTTTCACTTTACTTGTCTGGGTTTTTGGGTTACTACTCAAGAAATCTTTGCCTAGTCCAATGTCCCGAAGAGTTTCTCCAATGTTGTCTTTTAATAATTTCATATGTTGAGGTCTTACATTTAAGTCTTTAATCCATTTTGATTTGAGTTTTGTATATGACAAGAGATAAGAGTCTATTTTCATTCTTCTGCATATGGATATCCAGTTTTCCCAGTACTATTGATTGAAGAAACTGTCCTTTTCCCAATGTATGTTCCTGGTATGTTGGTCAAAATGAGTTCACTGTAGATATATATATTTGTTTCCAGGTTCTCTGTTCTATTCCATTGGTCTATGTGTCTGTTTTTATGCCAGTAGCATGCTGTTTTGGTTACTATATCTCTGTGGTACACTTCAAAGTTGGGTAATGAATAATAATTACTCCAGTTTTGTTCTTTTTTGCTCAGGATATATTTAGCTATTCTGTGGCTTTTGCAGTTCCATGTAAATTTGGGGACTTTTTTCTATTTCTGCAAAGAATGTCAGTGGTTTTTATTTGTTTGTTTGTTTTGTTTTGTTTGAGACAGAGTTTCATTCTGTCACCCAGGTTGGAGTGCAGTCATGTGATTGTAGCTCACTGTGACATCTGCCTTCCAGGTTCAAGCAATTCTCATGCCTCAACTCTCAAGTACCTGGGACTACAGGCACGTGCCACCACACCCAGCTAATTTTTGTATTTTTAGTAAAGATGGTGTTTTTCCATGTTGGCCAAGCTGGTCTTAAACTTCTGACCTCAAGTGATCCACCTGCCTCAGCCTCCAAAAACGCTGGTATTATAGGCATGAGCCACCGTGCCCAGCCGTCATTAGTATTTTGATAGGGGTTGTACTACATCTCGAGATTGCTTTGGATGGTATGGATGTTTTAACAATGTTGATTCTTCCAACACGTGAACATGGAATATCTTTCCATATTTTTGTGTTCTCTTCAGTTTCTTTCATCAGTGTTTTATACTTTTTACTGTAGAGATCTTTCAATTCTTTGGTTAACTGCCAGGTATTTTACTTTATGTGTAGCTATTGTAAGTGGGATTACGTTCCAGATTTCTTTTACAATTTTTTTTTATTTTTTTTATTTTTTTTGCTGTTGGCATATAGAAATGCTACTGATTTTTATATGTTGATTTTGAATTCTGCAACTTTACTGATTTTCTTTATCAGATCAAATAGTTTTTAGGTGAAGTCTTCTGGTTTTTCCAAATGTAAAATTTTATCATCTGAAAACAAGGATAATATGACTTTTTCCTTTCCAATTTGGATGACTTTATTTCTTCTTCTTCTTCTTTTTTTTTTTTTTTTTTTTTTGATGGAGTGTCACTCTGTCACCAGGCTGGAGTGTAGTGGCAGCCTCCCAAAGTGCTGGGATTACAGGCATGGATCACTGTGCCCAGCCACATGCCTTTTATTTTTCTCTCTTGTCTAAGTGTTCTAGTTAGGACTTCCACTACTATGTTGAATGTGGTGAAAGTGAGCATCTTTGTCATGTTTCAGATCTTAAAAGAAAGGCTTTCAGGTTTTCCCCATTTAGTATGGTACTAGCTGTGGGTCTGTCATATATGGCTTTTATTATGTTAAGGTATGTTTCTTCTTTCCCCAGATTTTTAGGGTTTTTATCATGAAGCGATGTTGAATTTTATCAGATGCCTTTCAGCATCAATTGAAATGACCATATGGTTTTTGTCCTTCATTCTGTTGATAAGAAGTATCACACTGATTGATTTCCATATGTTGAACCATCCTTGCATCCCTGGGATAGATCCCACTTGGGGATGATGAATGATCTTTTTCTTGTATTGATTAATTTAGTTTGCTTAGTATTTTTTGAGGATTTTTGCATTAATGTTCACCAGGTGTGTTATCCTGTAATTTTCTTTCTTTGATGCATCTTTGTCTGCCATTGGCATCAAGGGAATACCGGTGTTATAGAATGAGTTTGGAAGTATTCCCTTCTCCTCTATTTTTTTGGAATAGTTTGAGTAGGACTGGTATTAGTTCTTCTTTAAATGTTCAGTGGAATTCAACAATGAAGCTGTTGGGTCCCAGGCCTTTGTTTGCTAAGACACTTGTTGTTGTTTCTGAGACATAGTCTCACTCTGTCACCCAGCCTGGAGTGCAATGGCACGATCTTGGCTCACTACAGCGTCTACCTCTGGATTCAAGCTATTCTCCTGTCTTAGCAACCCAAGAAGCTGGGATTATAGGTGCCCACCACCACGCCTGGCTAATTTTTTTTGTACTTTTAGTAGAGACGAGGTTTCACCATGTTGGCCAGGATGGTCTCAAACTCTTGACCTCTGGTGATCCACCTGCTCAGTCTCCCAAAGTGCTGGGATTACAGGCATGAGCTACCATGCCCTGCCACTAGGAGACATTTTATTACAACTTCAATCTTGATATTTGTTATAGGTCAGTTTAGGCTTTGGATTTCATCATGGTCCGATTTTGGTAGGTTGTACATGTCCAGGAATTTATCCATTTCTTCCAGGTTTTCCAATTCATTGGCATATACTTGCTCTTAGTATTCTCTAATGATCCTTTGAATTTTGGTTATATTGGGTGTAATGTCTCTTTTTTCATCTCTGATTTTATTTATTTGGATGTTTTACCATTTTTTCATAGTTCATCTGGCTAATGGTTTGTCAATTGTGTTTATCTTTTCAAGAAAATACGTTTTATTTTTTCTATTGTTTTCTTTTTCCAATTTCATTTATCTCTGCTCTGATCTTTATTATTTCTTTACTTCTATTAATTTTGGGTTTGGTTTGCTTTTGATTTTCTAGTTCTTTAAGATGCATCATTATATTCTTTATTTGAAGTTTGTCTTCTTTTTCGATGTAGGCACTTAAAAACTCCCCTCTTACTATTGTTTCACTGTATCCCATAGATTTTGGTATATTGTATTCCCATTATCATTTGTTTTAAGAAATTTTTAAATTTCCTTCTTAATCTCTTCATTGACACCCTGATCATTCAGGAGCATATTATTTAATTTCCATGTGTTTGTATAGTTTCTAAAATCCCTCTTGTTACTGATTTTCAGTTTCTTTTTTGTGGAGAGAGGTGACACTTGATATAATTTTAATTAAAAAAAATTTTAAAGACTTGTTTTGTATACTGACATCTGGTCTACCCTTGAGAATGATCTATGTGCTGAGGAGAAGAATGTTGAGTAAACTGTTCTGTAAATATCTATTAGGTCATTTTGGTCTATACTGCAGATTGATCCCTTTATCATTATATAATGACCTTCCTTTTGTCTTCACATTGTTTTTGTCTTGAAATCTATTTTCTCTGGTATTAGTATGGCTAATCCTGCTCTGTTTTGGTTTCCATTTGCATTCAATGTTATTATTGATATTTAAGGACTTACTCTTGCCAATTTGTTATTTGTTTTCTGGTTGTTTTATGGTCTTTTCTTCTTTCTTTGCTTCCTTTCTATTAGTGTAGGTTATTTTTCTTGTGGCATGTTTTAATTTCTCGCTTTTTAATTTTTTGTTCATCCATTGTATGTTTTTAGATTTAAAGTTACCATGAAGCTTACAAATAATATTTTACAACCCATTATTTAAAACTGATGACAACTTAACACTGATTGCATAAACAAAGTAACAAAGAAGAAAAAGGAACACTAATAAAAACTCTACACTTCGACTTTGTCTCCCTGAATTTTAAATTTTTGCTGTTTCTATTTTCTTTGTTTTATGCGTACTTACTATTACCAATGAGTTTTGTACCTTCAATAATTTCTTATGGTTACTAATATCCTTCTTTTTTCATATTGAAGAAATTTCTTTACCATTTCTTGTTGGACAGGTCTGGTGTTGATGAAATCCCTGAGCTTTTGTTTATCTGGGAAACTCTTATCTCTCCTTCATGTTTCAATGAAGAAAACATAAAGGAGCTATTTTATCAGATAAATTATTCACCAGATATTTCACTGAATATATTATTCCAGGATTAAATTATCCTAGAATAATATATATAGTGAAATAGAATTTCATTCAGCATTTTAATTTAAAATTTTCTTCAGCACTTTAATATGTCTTGCCACTCTCTTCTGGCCTGTAAGGTTTCCACAGAAAAGGCTGCCACAAGACCTATTGGAGCTCCATTGTATGTTATTGATTATTTTTCTCTTGCTGTTTTTAGAATCCTTTCTTTATCCTTGAGCTTTGGGAGTGTGATATTAAATGCCTTGAGGTAATCTTCTTTGAGTAAAATCTGTATGGTGTTCTAACCTTCTTGTATTTGAATATTGATACCTTTCTTTAGGTGTGGGAAGTTCTCTGTTATTATGCCTTTGAACACATTTTCTACCTCTCTACCTCCTCTTTAAGGATGATAACTCTTAGGTTTGCCCTTTTGAGGCTGTTTTCTTGATAGTGTAGGCATGCTTCTTTCTTTCTCACTCTATTTTCTCTTGTCTCCTCTGTGTAGTTTCTAATAGCCTGTCTTCAAGCTCACTAATTCTTTCTGAAGTTTCTCACTCTGCCCCTAAGAGACTCTGATGTATTTTTCAGTATGTCAATTGCATTTTTGAACTCCAGAATTTCTGATGATTTTTAAAATTCTTTCAATTTATTTTAAATTGAGGATTCTTAATTTCTGATAGGATTTTTAATTTCTTCTCCATGTTATTTTGAATTTCTTTGAGTTTCTTCAAAACAGCTATTACCAATTGTCTGTCTAAAAGGTCACATATCTCTGTCTCTCTGAGATTGGTCAGTGGTGCCTCATTTAGTGTTTGGTGAGATCATGTTTTTCTGGTTGGTCTTGATGCTTGTGGATAATTTTTGATGTCTGGGCAGTTAGGAATTTATTGGAGTCTTTGCAGTCTGTGTTTGTTTGTACCCCATCCTTCTTGGGAACACTTTTCAGGTATCTGAAGGGACTTGGGTGTTGTGATCTCAGTTTTTGGTCACTGCAGCCATGTCTATATTAGGAGACACTTCCCGCCCAGTAATACTATGGTTCTTGCACACTCATAGAGGTACCACTTTGGTGGTTATGGATAAGATCCAGGAGAATTCTCTGGATTACCAGGCAGAGACTCTTGTTCTCTTCCCTTACTCTGTCCCAGTGCTATGGAGACTCTCTCTCTCTCTGTACTGAGCTCCCTAGAGCTGGGGGAAGGGTGACACAAGCACCCCTATGGCCACGGCCACTGGGACTGTCCTAGGTCAGACTTGAAGCCAACACAGCACTGAGTCTGCCCTTCGGGGCAGATGGGCTCCTCTCTGGCCTGGAGTAGTTCTAGAAATGCCATTTAAGAGCCAAGGCTTGAAATCAGGGACCCTAAGAGCCTGCTTATTTCTCTTCCCCATTGTGGCTGAGCTGATACCTAGGCTGCAAGACAAATCCCCTTTACCCTCTCCTCTCCTTTTCTCAAACAGAAAGAGTCTCTCCTCATAGCCACCACAGCTGGGAATGTGCTGGGTCATACCTGAAGCCAGTGTGTCTCAGAGTAATCCGTCAGCATGTACTACCTTGTTCAGGGCCCAAGGACACTTTAGTCAGCAGGTGATGGATCCTGCCAGGGCTGGTCCTTCCCTCTAAGGCAGCAGGTTTCCTTCTGGCCCAGGGTGTGTCTAGAAATGTTATCCAGGAGCTACAGCTTGGAATGGGGGCTTTGTGACTCTGCCTGGTGCCCTATCCCACAGTGGCTGAGCTGGTATCCAAGTTACAAGACAACGTCCCCTTTACTTTTCCCTTTGCTTTTCCTCAAGAGGAAGAAAAGAGTCTTTTTCAGAGCTGCGAGCTGCATTGCCTGGGATTGGGGAAGGGGTGATGCAAACACTCCTTTAGCCACCCAGCTGGTGTATCACTAGATCACATGCACCCCAAGTCCAGTGACTCTAAACCCAGCATAGCACCAGGACTTACCTAGCAGTTGCAGTCCTTGTGGCCTAAATTGCCTTTTGAATTTATTTAGAACCCCAGAGTACTTTAGCCTGTGGTGGCAAGGCTTGCTGAAACTCAAGTTCCAACTGCTGGGATGGGCAGCTTCCCTCTGGCTAGGACTTATCTAAATGCTTCCTCCATAGGCAGTGGCTGAGTTCTGTTTGGTGTTGATAGCACACGATTCCAATGCAAAGTCCCGCAATTGCTGTGCTCTCCTTACCCCAAGTGTACAGATTCTCTTTGCATTACATGATCACTGCCATGGGATGAGGGAGGGGTGGTTTGGGCAATTCAAGATTGTCTCTCTTACCCTCTCCAGTGCCTCTTTCAGTGATATGAAGTTGAAACCAGGTACTATGATCACTCACCTGATTGTTGGTTCTCACGATATGGTGCTTTTTTGTGTAGATAATGTTAAATGCTGTGCTCCTGCTTGGAGGATGACCAATGGGGGCTTCTATTCAGCCATCTTGCTCTGCCTCTGACTATATTTATATTCTTTAAGGAAGAATATCTTTTATACTTGCTCTATTTTATTTCAGAACTTTGGGATTTGACATTTATTATGAAATATTTCAAGCACATAAAAATTTGAAAAATAAACAGTGTCTGTATCCAACACCCAGTTTAAGGAAGAAAAGAAAGTGTTACCATGAAGCCCCTATGTAGTCTTCATAGGTGCCCTCTTACCATTCACTTCCATCCATAGCAGGATAACCTTACTTTGAATTTCTTGTTTACCATGTTCAAGCATTTATTTATATTTTTGCTATGCATATGTATGTCTCCTGCTATGGTCTGAGTGATTGGGCCCCCTGCCAAAATTTATGTGTTGAAATAATGACTCCCGGAGACAGACTCCTTCTCCCTCTGCCCTGTGAGGGCACAGCAAAAAGACAACAATCCATGAACCAGAAAATGTCCTTTTATTAGACACAGAATCTGCTGGCACACTGATCTTGGACTTCCCGGTCTCCAAATCTGTAAGATATATGTGTGTATATATGTTGTGTGTATATATATATATACTCGTTTTTTTGTTTGTTTATAAGGCACTCAGTCTATGACATTTTGTTACTGCACCCAAAAGGGCTCCTGAAGCATATATTTTGTATGTTTGCATATATTTAAACTTCATGGAGTGGAATAATTTATTTTTAATCTTCTATGACTTGCTATTTCTTCCTTAAAATTATATTTTTACAACTCATCCTGTTGATAAATATCTATAGTTCATTTACTTGACCACTGTATTTAGGCTTCTGTCAAATGACTATACAGCTCTTCGTTTATTCATTTTCTTACTCATAGATGTTACCACAGTATCTTGCTTTTCAACAAATAGCTGCTCTGAACCTTTGTGCTTTTTTCTTAAATATATTTACAAACATCCTTAAAGTATTTTCTTAAGAGTAATTAATGGTCATAAAATATGTTCATGTTTTCCGAACTTGGAAAAATCATGCTACCCAAATGGAAATTCTACTTTTGCCATTCCAAAAAATGTTAAATAAGAACCCACTATATGTCAGACATAATGTTTGGTATGGGGGATAGAGCAACAAACATAGGCACGAACTCTGCCCTCATGGTTTGTATACTATTGTGGATAATAGAGGAAGAAAAAAAGAAGGAAATATGCTTGATTTTTAAAAAGGGTTGAGGCCGGGCAGCAAAAAATAAACGCCTAAAAAGTCATGCCATATACCAGATGATATTACAAACATTTCTCCTAAATCAAAGAAATCATTAAAAAGTAGAACTTCCATGAAATGAGAAATGACCGAAATGCTACAGTGGCTCAAAGATAGATGTAGAACACAATTATGTCAGGAATCCTCTCTACTTACTGTGGGGAGGCCAGAACAAGAAAGGGGAGGAAAACGTATGGCCTTCTTTTGTGAGCTTCAAAACTTTGACCAGGGAAGGAAATAGGGAATGTCAGATTTTTTTTCTTCTATCCCTTGATATGCACCTCCCCATCATTTCCTTTTGCCTGGTATAAAACATTCACTCATTTATTCAAAATATAATGGACAACAATGGACAACATAAACTTGTCCAATATGCCAAACTATGTGCTATTGACTGTGAATACAAAAAGTGAACAAGACTAAAAACATACCTGCCCTATAAGCTTATATTCTAGTGCAGTAAACAAATAAATGAAGAAATAAGTAAATACACAAATAGGTCAATTTTAGAATCTGATAAGAATTATAAAGAGAATAAACAGTGTGATGGGATAGTAATTGGAGAAGGTGGACGTGGGAGAGAGGGAGATCAGGGAAGGCCTCTCTGATTAACTCGAACTGGGACATTAACTGTATATATGAAAAAACGTAAGCCAGGCATGCAAAGAACTAAGGAAAATATTCCAAGGTAAGATAGATATATGTGAGCAAATGATTGAAAGGAAGAACAGTTTTGCCATATTTGAGGAACAGAAAGATATCATTATGAGGGTCAAGTGAAATTTCTGTCTTTTAATACAATGATTACATAGGACATTCATGTAAAGGATGAGAATTAATCACTATAGAGGTGACACATGATTGCAAAGAGAGAAGACCCTGAGAAATAAAGAAAAGTTAGGGTTCAGAGCTCAAGCATAGGAATTTGATTTCATTTAAAAAAGAGGCCTTTATTGCATTCTTACAAGAAGAACAGCTGAGAAGATCTGAAAATTGCATGTAGTCTATAGGTTTGTTGGAAATAAAACATGAGGACATTTGCCTCTGATGCTTTTTTGTTAGTCTGATTTTTGGAAGGCAGAACCGAGGCAGATAATATGCTTTTGATGTTTCTATTTCTCTTGGCCAGCAGGTTTGTGGAGGCAGTGTTGGCCAAGGTCCCAGCATCCAATCACTAGCTTTGTAGTGTCAAGAGGCAGAGAACAACACACTCATTTTCTCTAGTACAAATCATAGCTTTTGAATTATTGAAGATCTTCTTGTAGTGGTAGCTTCTTTATCATGATGGTGATTCGGTGGATTTGGAGGTGATAGCTTCCTAATTAGAGGAGGGCAACAGATCATTTGGAGGTCCATCCTGGAGTCATTGTTAATTTAATAGATCATTTCCTCCAGATTTCACAATGATTCTTCAAGTCATTTGTTACCCTAGAATAAATCTTTCCTGCTTAAGTGACATACAGGGATTTTCTGATTTGACCAGTATCTTCAGGGTCCAAGATCAGTCATTCATGAAATAATAAAGTCATTCAGAAAATGATAGGGTTGGGTGGAGAGGAAGAAAATTTTCAACATAAGAATGTAAAGGATGTGGTGATTTGGGGATGGCACAAATGAGGATTTACAGTTGGTTCTATGACATGACATGAATTTCAAGAATTATATTGTTTAAAATAAGAATCAGGAAGAGACAATGGTGAGCCAGTAGAATATCTATCCCACCTCCCAGCCCTAAGTTACTGTAAGTTTGCAAGAGGGAAAACAACCTGCATTTGAAAGGCAATGAGAAAGCTTTCAGAAGGCAAGGGGTCAGAGGCATTTCAGAAAAGGAATGAATATCTGGTAAGAGACTTTGCTGATCACAAATCTTGAAGTTTAGGAAGGCACAGTGATGGCTGGGGAGGTGGTTCATGCCTGTAATCCCAGTACGTTGGGAGGCTGAGGCAGGCAGATTGCCTGAACTCAGGAGTTGGAGACCAGCCTGGCCAACATGGCAAAACCTCGTCTCTACCAAAAATACAAAAAATTTGCCAGGTGTGGTTGTGCGTGCCTGTTGTCCCAGCTACTTGGGAGGCTGAGGTTGGAGGATCACTTGAGCCCAAGGGGTGGAGGTTACAGCAAGCTGAGATTGCACCACTGCTTTCCAGCCTGGATGACAGAGCGAGACCCTGTCTCAGGAAAAAAAAAAAAAAAAAAGCATAGAATTAAGTGAAAGACTTTTTCAGGGATTTGATAGTTAGAATAGAGAATACATAGAAATATTTGGAAATTAGTCCTAGGGAAAGTGGATGGCCTGGGAGCCTTGGGCTTCTCTAGATAATCAAGATAGGCTGAAGTGTAAGGCATGAGGGGGTCAGTCCTGATTAGCCTTTTAAATGAGGAAGGGTCATCACTTCAAGCTGCAGTCTGTGATACTGTGGCTGGGGAAAGTATGAGGCAACTATTCTTGGTCTGATACTTGAATTCTCCTAGAGCAATACATGTATTATCACTGAAACTCCTTTCCTGACCACTGAGGGAAGATTAGACTTTCTTTCATCCTGTTCACAAGATCAGCACAAGTAAACAAGTAGAAGAGTTATTTTGGGAAGAACACCATTTACATTCAAGGAATGCTGTATTAGCTCCAAATGGACTATGAGTTTCTAGAAACCAGAGACATATATTCTTCATATAAATGTTCCTTTCCCATCTTTAGTATCTATTACTATATCTGGCATAGAATAAATGCTTATTAGTTTTTTGTTAAAGGAGTGAATGAATGAGAGATTAAACATAATAAGAGAAACCTTCATCTTTGAAAAAATTCAAGTTGATTAGTGTTAGGAAATCTATACTTTTAAATAACCAGACTCTTTTCCAGTTTTCAAGTTGCTTTCTGCTTAAAAATTAGATAGTTAAAAAATCTAATAAAAACAGGCAAACAAAGAACAGAAAGAAAAAGAGTGGCAGTGTCCTAAAACAGTGATCTACAATGTTAATGCTTAAATAACTAACTTCTTACTGAAATTTAGATTTCATGGAGAATGCACATGAGTATTTTGCCCTACAAGGAAACAATCCCATCTCTTGCATACTTACTAGGGAGAAACATTGCACTGTAACTGTGTTACTAGTGGGAAAAAATCTGAATTGTTCCAAGACACAGAATGTCATTGTGCCTAAAATAATTGTGGTCAAGTAATGATTAATAACATATTATCTTTCTAAAAGAAGTGTTTCTCTCTATTTTAAAAGGCATAATAACTTGACTTAGAAGGACTACTACAGAGAATGTGAATTGCAAATACATTCATTTTACAACTACATTCCATGACATGCCTCTGAGTACTTCATGCTTTTGACTCATTGAGATTTCAGAAAGATACCCAGATTGAACTAAGCTTAATGTATAATAAAAAAAAATACTTTAAAGGAACATGTGTTTCCAGAGTAACATAAGGGAGTTAGTAAAACACTCTGCTAAGTAGCTGTGAATTGAAAGATAGCACTGCATTGTCTTTAGTGTGAGATTGTGTCTTTGCAAATCATTCTTAGGAGACCTCTGTGTATAAGGCTAAACTGCTGAGACTGAAATTCCTTAAAATAAAAAGGTTGTATTCTTTTTGTTTTTTTTCCCCGCAGCTTATTAACATTTACAAACATTAGGGGATAATCTTAATAAATTGCATTGTTCTAGGTTTTATTAATGTAGAAAAATATAACCTCAAAATGTAACTTACTATGGGATGTAGAATTACCAATTATATCTTATTCATTTTTCCATTTAAAATTATTAAAAAATTTTGGAGAATTTTACCTTAAAAGTCAAGGGACAATGCTAAAATCTGTTATTTCTTAAAAAGGGTAAGAAAACCCTATGGTAGAAATGGCAAGTAAAACTGATTCTAGTGGACCAGGGGAGGACCCCAGATGCAGGTGAGACTTTGATCCCAGCCAGTAGCTAGGCTCTTGACACTGTCAGGAGAATGAATTCAAGGATGAGTCTGAAAGTAATGAAAGTACAGAGATTTATTGCAAAGGGAAAAGTACACACTCAAGAAAAAGGAGTGTGGGCGTACTCAAGAGAGAGTCACATACAAGGGGCTGCTAGCTTTATTGCTTTCTTTAACCATGAAGTGGAATATTCGTGAACATTTCTGGAAAAACATAGAGATTTCTTAGCACTGTGGTGTCACCCGGTTTTAAACCAAATGTGGATGTTCTCTGAACTGTCATGGCACTCACTGGTGTGTGGTTTAGTATGTTAATGAGGATATAATGCAGTCCTAGGTGAAACTTAGGTCAAATCCAGTGCCATGTTGGGTCCAGTTTTAGCCAGCTTAGTTCACGCCCTGGTTTTTCAGCGTCTTATCATTTCATAGCTTTTGCAACTATTTCAGAAGTTTCCTTTTGCTAGTCATGTGAAACTGCTGCCAGAATTTTCTAATCTCCTGCAACCACCCCGTATTATTCCTGTCTCAAAATTTGTACTCTATTTTGTTATGGAAGAGTTAACCAACAATAAAAATAAGATCTCACCATTAAAAAGGTGTATACTGTTTTCAGGGAACAAAAATCAGCCTATAATTTTGATCAAGGAGTATTTACTTGCAAAATATTGAACCCACCTCTTGAATAATAATAATTCAAAATAACGATTTTACATAAAATGGGAGATCCTCAATTCCACCCAAGGGTGAGTCAGTTCCTTTACCATCAGTATACATCTCCTTTAACCCAGGACAGGGAAATGGGCAGCCTATTCTTGCCTTGTGGGATGTTAAGAAAAATTGTCCAAAATTCATAAGACAAAAACATGACTCTATAATCTTTATTTTGAATATAAAGGTTTTCTAATAACCCTGAGTATCATCTGACTCTAAGGGGACAAAGGTTTGACTTCCTACTATTGAGGACCCGAACATACTATAATTCTGTAATCTCAGATATTAATTTGTAGAAAACTGGTAAGATAAAAATTATTTTTATTCACTATAAACATGTTATTTTTGTCTGATAGAGAAAATAAACCCAAATGTTTTATAGATAGATAAATAGATAGACAGGTAGATAGATAGATAAAGACAGATAGATAGACTGATAGACGGATTTTAGATACAGGGACCCGCTCTGTCACCCAGCTGAAATGCAGTGGCTCAGTCACAGCTCACTGGAACCTCAAACTCCTCGGCTTAAGTGATTCTCTCTGCTGACTCAGCCTCCTGAGTAGCTAGGACTACAGGTGCACACCACAATGACTGGCAATTTTTTTTTTTTTTTTGGTAGAGACAGCATATTGCCCAGGCTGGTCCTGAATGCCTGGTCTCGCACAATCCTTCTGACTCAGCCTGCCAAAGTGCTGGAATTAAGGTAATACTTCTGATGCCCTGCAGGCCTTTAACCAATTTTGTATCTCCCTTTCTATTTCTTTTTTCTTTCACTCACCATGCGTATATAGGTCTCTTTTATGCTCTTTTGAACGGGCTGGTTCCTTCATTATAAGTTAAGTAAAACTTTGATACATCCTCATTAGGCTTGGGAATTATGATTTATAATGTTTTGAAGATTATATTTTTGGCAATTCCGGAAAGTCTACTAAAATCTCCTTCTATCAGGAGAATCCACTGGATGGAAGGGCAGCCTGTGGATCAAGGAACATCCTGATAAACATATCTTTGAAAACTGTCCTTGTACTCTTTCAGACTTGCATGTAACTATTTAACTTTAACTTTCAAAAATTAAAAACTGAAAACTTGAATTCTATAAGTCTTGTCAGATTACTATTTGCAAATTATAACTTAAGGCCTTGCTATTCTAGTTATTATCCCCCAGAGTTGAGTCTAAATACTCTCTTTAGGTGGTTACTAGAAGTTGTGATAATTTTCTTATCTCCAGGTGACAGCTGAGTACACTTGGTTGGACAACCATCTTTAGTATAGAGACTGGAAGTTTGTGTATAATAATATCTTGTTTATGGTGCTGCTGTGAAATCTTTGAAGGTCTGTAGAAGCTTGGAAAAGTAAACTAAAGAACTTGAAGGAGTCTATATATCTTCAAGGAATTCAATAGTTTGGGGTTCTTAAATTCTGAGTAAGTGGGAGAGGAAGGGAAGGAAAAAGGGAGGAAAGGCCAAAGAAAAGAGGGAAGGAAAATTTACTCAAAAGAGCTAAAGTTGTTTATAATGATATGACTTTGCTATATGTATTTTAAATCCTTGCATTAGTACTCTGGTTAATAGGTAACCAATCTGCAGCCATACATGGTTCTTAGGCACCTATGTTCTAGACTTCATCAAATGTCGAGCATAAAAATGTTTCCTTCCCAAGATCAGATGCTAAATTCAGAAAAATAAAATTGTTGAGGTATGTTTTTTGTTAAATTTGTTTTTTAGAGATGGGCTGTCACTGTATTTCCCACGCTGACCTCAAACTCCTGGACTCAAGCTATCCTCCTGCCTTGGTCTCCCATAGTGCTGGGATTACAGGCATGAGCCACCATGCCCAGCCTGAGGTATTTTATATTCCAGAAATATGGACCAGCTTCATGGACAAACCTGATATGCCAAAGTAGAGAGAGAAAATTTGGGTCAAACTAAGTCACAAATGGAAAGAAGGTGAAATAATGGCCAAGTCTGAAGGAGCTAACCAATACAGTCTTCAAAACAGAAAATCAAGCATATCTTTGATGTCTCAAGACAAGCTTAGAGCAAATAGCTTTCTCTCTTAATTTACATTCAAATGCTTATATGGGTGAAGCACTTTGTTTTCCAAAGCCTCTGCCATTACTAAAACAAAATTATCTTAACTGGGAGGCAGTCGAACTGAGTACTAAGGTTATGGGGGTGACTAAGACATATGCTTCAGTGCAATATGAAACAATGCAAACCCAAATGATGGTTATATTGAATAACTCTAATACGACTCTAATCCCAGTGGAAGATGATTATTCTGAAGAGGAGTCAGATTTAATTAGCAATCAGTTAATCATGGTTTTAAATCAATCAGCACACACTTATCACAGAGTCAAAATTACAGTAGACAAACGTGGCAAGAGAAATGTTAAAATGATGCAAAAACCTGAGGCAACATGAAGGGATTATAGGGTGGTTGATCTGCCTTTTAAAGTAGATATCGACACCTGAGTTATTACAAAAATAACCACTGGTGTTTTGTTGACTTGCTTGCTATATCACTGGTGTGAAAGATGTAACTCTATGAGTGTAGATAAAGAACAATTTATTATAAAAAGGCCTTGACTGAGTGTCACTGGATTGGACTATATGGCACGATTGAATCTCAGGTGGTCTGGGTTGACTGCATGCTTTACTCCAGAGTTGCCTGCAGCAAGGTACTGACCATGGACCAACACTATAAAATATTTTAACTAGACAAATTGTGTCCTGTAACCATGGGTTCATGAACTGTTTCAAAGGCAGGGCATACCAACCTGTCAGCATTGATTAGGTATAGTGATTTGATCTAGCAGTCTATCTACTGCAATTGCCTTTGGTGTTGTTGGGATCTAGGGGTTTTGATGGCTGCAGCTGATTGCATAGCAGAAATGTGCCTATGCAAGCAGCTCACTACAAAAGATCCTCACCACAAGCAGACATTGGGCTTCCTGGTAATCAAAGCTTCACACATCTGCTGGTGATCATTCAAGAATGGAAAGCAAAGAGCATCCTGTGTGATCCAACAGTGTGAGGACAAAGACTGAACCTGAGATTGCTTCAGATCCCTTTCAAGGCATATTGTTCTCCTGCAGTTGTTATACTGTATCTTAGCCTGCAATAAAACTATTCTATAAATATAGTATTTAGGGTCTGTAAGTCCTTTCAGCAATCAAACACTTAAGTTAGTTAGTGCATAATTAATGCAACATGCAAACAGATTGTGCTATTCTAATAATTGAAGTAGAGGCTGTAATTGTCAAAACGTAAGAATATCTTTATTTATACATAGTTACTGAACTACAAAATTTCTAACACAAAGTTAATACTGAATATCAAAATCACTTCAGCATAGCAATATTCACTTTCTCATTGTCTGTTGTTCTCAATCAGATTTCAGAAATGTTTGAAAAAAAAATCATCTGTCCTACAATGATATTGAACAATTTTTTAAACGTCTAAATTTTGGTTGCGGTTTCAATCAATTTTAAATCTTACATGAAATTATTCATTGAATAGAGCATGAAAAAAGTTTAGCTTCTGAGGTTTTCAGTGATTTGTAGGTCTTGAAAACAATGCTTGTAGAAAGATAGAGTTTGAAATTTATTTTTAAAAACAAAAGACGAACTGAATAAATTATACAATGATAACTTGAATGGTATGCAAGATTTAATTTTAAATCCTATAATTACATTTTGGAATATTTTGATATATATGGACAATCTTTGATAGTGCACACTTTTTATTGAGTTAATTTATATTCTATTCAGAAGAGAATTTAAAAACTCATGAATAGAGAACATGTATTGCAGAATTTGACTTATAAAAATAGTTGACATTGTAGGATACAAGATCAATATAAAAACAGCATACTTGCAATGAACATTCTGAAAATGTACTTTAAGAAACAATTTCTTCCTAATAGCATTAAAAAGAATAAAATACTTAGGTATAACTTTAAAAAAAGAAGCACAAGATTTATACAGAGAGTCTCAAAACATTGTTAGAAGAAATTGAAGATTTAAATAAAAAGGATGACACGTTTATAAATCAGAAGACTTACTGTTTAGAATTTATATTCTTTAAATTAATCTATAGATTCAGTGCAATCTCTTTCAAAATCTCAGTTGCCTTTCTTGCAAAATTGGTAAGCTCCTCCTAAAGTTTATATAAAAATGCAAGGGACTCACAATAGCCAAATAATTCTGGAAAAGAATGAAATTGAAGGAGTCACTTGTTTTATGTAGACATCGTTTCACTCTTATCACCCAGGCTGGAGTGCAGTGGCGCCATCTCGGCTCACTGCAACCTCCGCCTCCTGGGTTCAAACAATTCTCCTGTCTCAGCCTCTCGAGTAGCTGGGATTACAGACATGTGCCACCAAACTCCACTCATTTTTGTATTTTTGGTAGAGATGGACTTTCGCCATGTTGGCCAGGCCGGTCTTTAACTCCTGGCCTCAAGTGATCCATCCGCCTCGGACTCCCAAAGTGCTAAGGTAACAGGCGTGAGCCACGATGCCTGGCCATAACTTCACTTCTATGAGGTATCTAAAGTAGTCAAGCTCATAGAAGTAGATAGTAAAATGGTGATTACTAGGAAATCAGGGAAGGGAAAATTGGGAGTTGTTGTTCAATGACTGTAGAATTTCATGCATACAAGATGAGACATTTCTGGAGTTCTGCTGTACAACTTTGTGCTTATGATTAACAATATGATACACTTAAAAATCTGTTAAGAGGGTAGATCTCAGGTTGTGTGTTTTTGACCATGACCACGAAACACACACACACACACACACACACACAAACACAACAAAAAATAAGGTAACCTGACCCAAAGTTGAACCAAATCAATCGCCAAAGTTGCTGTAGTTTCTTCACCTTCACAATGCTTCCCTTAGCCAAAAATAAACTAATTTGCCTCTGAGTTTAAAGCATCCATCAAACAAACACAAGGTAGAGCCATCAGAAACCTATACCTGATTTTCATGACAAATACAGGAATGCTGTATTAGTGAGTAGAACCACTCCTGTATGTGTGTGCATGTACACATCAACACAAATTGGAAAACAGTGGAAACTGTCACCTGTTAGCAAAGTCACTCCAAAGGAATGGAAAAGTCAATAATTAACTGATGTAATAATACTGTATTTTCTCAAAACCAACTCATGGTTGATGCCAAATAAAAACACTGTGTTCTTATTAAAATATGACATTATTGAACACATAAAGTAAATTTGAAAACTTAAAAAATAAAAAGAAATTGTTTGGCAATAAAAAAAATACAACTTTGAATCAAAAACTGAGTTTTGCTGGGCACTGTGGCTCACGCCTGTAAACCCCATACTTTGTGGGGCTGAGGCAGGTGGATCACGAGGTTAGGAGATCAAGACCAGCCTGGCCAACATAGTGAAACACCATCTCTACTAAAAAGAAAAAAAAAAAATTAGCCAGGGGAGGTGGCATGCCCCTGTAGTCCCAGCTACTCAGGAGGCTAAGGCAAGAGAATCGCTTGAACCTGGGAGACAGAGGTTGCAGTGAGCTGAGATCGTGCCACTGAACACTCCAGCCTGGGCTACAGAAACTCTGTCTCAAAAACAAACTAACTGAGTTTTACAATTCTTTTTGCCACTATCTGACTATGTGACTCTTGTCAAGTAATTCCATCTCTCTAAATCTGGTTAACCATCCCTTCTTCCCAAGGCAGAATTAGTTAACAACCTTACATTTGATCCATATCCACAATTCCTTAGTATGTTTTTGGTCACATTCGCATGATTCTATTAAATTTGAGGGAAAAGTATAAACCAGAATTTAAAACACCTCTTCTTGCAATTTGCTTTAGGAAACCTCGGCATTTTCTGAAAACAGACAAAATGCCTCTTAGGTTTAGTCCATGGAATCAAACACCATTTGTGGGTTTAAGTCACAGCTAAAACTAAAATCACAAAATTCACTCTACTGAAATTGTAAACAAGACTCAAAATCAGAAGCAAGAATCAGACATTAAGCAGAAACATAATTTAGACTGACCAAATAGTTCTCCAAGGATTCTGACTCTTGATTTCTTATTGGGGTTCAAAGCAGAGATCAAGTCAGAGAATAAAGTGAGAGGGAAAAACTTCACTAATTAATGGTGCATGACCAGACACGAGTCTGAACTTTCTCAATTTGATAGAAATTCTGTGAGAATATCAGATTTGATTCAATGAAAGACCAGGCATACTGGTTGATGTGTGTCCATACCTAGATAAACTTTACAACCAGGGCCCTATTTATGACATTTTCATTTAAGCTACACTAGGGCAGGAGTTCTGGTCTTTTGTTGTTGTGTTTTCCCTGCTATATTCCTAGCTCTTGGATGAGTACCTGGCTCTTATTGGTGTTCAATAAATATTGGCTGAAGAAATGAATAGATAACTTGCAAATATGGTTTGAATATTGGTCCTTGTGCTTAATAGATGTGTTCCTTTGATTAATTGCTTAATCGCTGAAGCCTTCATTCCTATATCCTTGAAAGGAGAATAATCTACCTCTCAGATACATGGGAGGTTTAAAGTACCAATATACCTAGCAAAGTACCTGGTACATAGGAAACATTATATAAAAACAAATTTATTTGCTTTTTTCTCCCTCAGTTCATTACTTTAACTACTGTAATTATTTAAAGCAGTATTATTATACTTCAAAAATATAATGACCACACTTTTTTATGGTATTTTTCTGAGAGCAGTGAACAATTCTCCCAATTCTGTCTCAGTTGAATGAACTTATGTGGGAAATTTTAATACATTTATTTATTTACTTATTTAAGGAAAGACCAAATATAGTATTTCCAGATACGTATTTTTTTCTGTTTAATTCTTTAGCATTTTCTAAAATCTTTTGAATTAGTTCTAAAATCCCTCTTCAGGGGCAAATCATTACTACACCAAATTCAAGATACCCCATGGCCTCCTCTAGCCAGTAATGTAAGCACAGTATTCTAGAGTTCTCATTAGCTTCTCATATGAATCTAAAATTATTCATATATGCATATCTCTAAGTGATTAAAAAATTTATCATTGTCAGTGGAACTATAACAGAATGCAGGATTACTGACCGTTATTTCATCTGTATGGCAGCTACCACCATGTAAATGTGCAATTATAATGAATTACCACACATGAAAACCTCATGAATAAGGATAAATTCACAGATGTGTTTCCTCTTGTACATAATTAGAGCCTCAAGAAATAATTTATTTTAACATGAACAGGATTCTCTTTGCAAGAAAAAAACAGATGGAGCCAAGAAGGTAAATAAGAATGGTGTGATTTGGCAATGATCATCTTAAAACACATTATAAAAATCTTATGAAAATATTTCCCAGTTTGAGATGGAAACTAAAACAGCCATGTGTCGTACATTAAAATGTTAAACCTCTTCATTTTCCACCAAAAATTTATTTTGCACCATATTGAAACATTTTTAAAAATACTCTTTGAGCCATTAGTAAATATACCATAAGAATAGCTATCCTAAATACAAGTATGACCCTTGTGACAATTATGGTTTTGTCTGCCCAGTAACTGTACTGGGTACAATTGCCTCTGTAACTTAGGTGATAAAAAGAGCCTCCTCCCTTCACTGAAGAGTTGAAAGTGTGCCTGGGTTATGCACTGCATCTTTATCTTTTACTGCAATGACTTGCTCGTGTTTGGTTGCTAAACAAGTTGGACAAATCAGGCCATCCACGCCCTTTTCCTAAGGTAGAGCAAAGTAGAGCCTCTTTTTCTTCTTCAGACATAAATGTGACACCAAAGCTTCTGGCCATGATGTTCCCATCTTAGAAAATGACATAAATCAAAGACAAAAATGTAGAGAATCATGGAAGTCAGTTTCTCTGTTCAAGTCCTGAGTTTTCTTGTTCTCTATGTTCTGGAAGTTTTCCCTTCAACTATATGAGCTGTTCCAACATCATTCAGTATCATTCCAATAAATCCTTCATTTTTGCTGAAACTATTTTGAGTTGGATTTTATAACAGCACTTACTAAAAAGTGTACACACAGAACTTCTACAGCTGTGCAAATCCCAAAGACTCTAAAACTGATTCATAGTACGACTTACCCTCGAATTAATCAGTCATTTTGTATTTCTTGGCTTGAAAATGAAAGCACGGTTGTTTTCTGTATTAGTGCACAGAAGAAAAATAGATCACGCTTTGTTTTGCCAGTCAAATGAAGAAAATTGGTTTGAAAAGTTTCCCCGTGGAGGAGATTAGTTGAAATTTATCATGCATTACGGGAAATGGAACTAGAAATAACTCAAACTGATGTCATCTTCATTTATTTTTCATTGCTGCTCACATTTCTCGGTGTGTTAAGAAAAGAGAATAGTTTACTCTTTCAAACTAAAACAAAATCTTATATATTTTTGTTTTAATATGTAATCCCTTGCTTTCTTCTAAAGTGAGTTGATCCTGTCTAGGAAGCCTTGCTTGCTGAGCTGGATGATAAGTGGGAGAATACAAAAGAAGATAAGCTAAAGAAAACTAACACAAGAGCATATCTGTAATCAAGAACTGGCTATAAGCAGCAAAGGAGGAAGCTGGGAGGCAGCAGGGAAGATGTGGTTGAAGTGGATTTTGGCTGAAGAAGAATTCCTGGAGGTTGGAAATGTATAATGAGAATTTTGAGCAAGTATTGTTAAGGTACCACACTGTACCTTTTTTCTTCAGTCTACTCACAACGTCCTCAGTAAAATCCATACTCCGTGCTTATACTAATGCTTTCTGGAGTTGGATTTGCTTTGCAGGCTGTGACAGAGTATTATTCCTTGATTTAATATTGCCGAGGTCATAAAAGCAAAACCAAAAACAAATCAGAGGTTTTCAATGTGGACCTCATGACATTTGTTTTCAATTTTAAATAACAATTGTTCTTCATAATGCATTATTGATTGCAATGGGTCTTATAAGAAATTTGGCTTGTCCATCTTAAACCTCAAATTTTGGAACTGTTTGCATTGTGTTGTTTATTTTTGAAAAGGGGAAATGAAGTGACCGTCAGGTACTTTGAAGTTGAAACAAAACATACCGAAGGCACCATCTACAATCCTTAAGTGAGGAATAATCTATGGAGGATTTTATCTTAAAGACTTTGTCAAATGCTGCACTTCTTATAGATACCAGTTTAAATGGTCATCGAAGGAAAATGTATTTAATTACACATTATTGGCAGAACTAGTTAGTGCAATTTGTAAGCAAACAATGTCGGCATTATGAAGAAGTTTTTATTTTTTCTTCTGTCTCCTATGGAACTCAGAATACAACTCCACATGTACTCTTTCCTTGGCATGAGTTCTAAACCATCTCCAGCACAAAGTGGTCTCTAAAGTTTCAAAGAACATTTATGTAGCCATACCCTATACATCAGGGTCCTCAGTGCCCAAGCGATGGACCGGTAGTGGTCCGTGGCCTGTTAGGAACTGAACCTCATAGCAAGAGGTGAGCAGAGTGAATGAGTGAAGCTTCATTTGTATTTACAGACATTCCCCATCACTCGCATTACCACATGAGCTTCACCTCAGATCAGCAGTGTCATTAGATTCTGACAGGAGAACAAACCCTATTGTGAACTGCACACGCAAGGGATCTAGGTTTTGTGCTCCTGATGAGAATCTAATGCCTGATGATCTGTCACTGTCTCCCATTAGCCCCAGATGGGACTGTCAAGTTGCAGGAAAATAAGCTCAGGACTCCCACTGATTCTACATTATGGTGAGTTGTATAATGATTCCATTATATATTATAATGTAATAATATAAATAAAGTGCACAATAAATGTAATGTGTTTGAATCATCCTGAAACCATTCCCCTGCCCCCACTCCAGTCCATGGAAAAACTGTCTTCCATGAAACGGGTCCCTGGTGCCAAAAGGGTTGGGGACCACTGCTATAGAGGATGAATGATTTAACTGTTGTGACACTTGAAAATTTCACTCAGAATTAGGACCCAGGTCTAAGAATTTATAAGATTCTTGGTTTTTGCTACAAATCCTTCTCTTCCCTATTTTTCTCTCTTTTTATCTCTTTTTTTATAAACTGGAGAAAATAAAGAATGAAATCAAGGCTCCTGGAGAATAGAAAAACTTGATTACAATTGTAAATTCATGTATTAGGAATGCTTTAAATATTACTTGAGTAAATAACAGTGTTAGTGATTCACTACTGGTGACCCCAAGAGTTAACCTCCATGCTACTCAAATAAAGAGAAGGATCCATACAGATGAAAAGAAAGAGGCTCCTAATTTACATCATGGAATGAGTTCTGGTCAAAAAGCTCTAGATAGGGTTAATGTCTTTTTGGAAAAACACTTTAGATCACTTTCTTTGAGTTTAAAATATCAGCATTTGATTTTCTTTTTCCTCACTTATTTAACACCATGAAAATATGCCATAACTTGTTCTATGAAAGTACTAAATTCTAAGTTACTGTAAACATTTTGAATGTTGTGCTTTCTGTGCATCATATTTATAGGATATGTATATCCTTGGCCCAAATAATTCAATCCTGGAAGCAATCAGGATTTTAATACATTTTATTAGAGTTGTGGAATTGTGGAAACAGCTGGAAGCTCTTAAAATTCAATAGATAATAATATTTCTACAAGTGCTTCCTACTGCTTATAGGCTTAGCTTTAACTAGCTACTTTGTTATAAGTATCATGCTGTTGTCATAGCAACTTTGGAGAAGGTCATGACGTATGGGAAACTGAGTTGGTGATGACCTGAAGACGTAATCTAATAATGACTGCAGTAATGCCTCCTGGGAAAATGATGTCAAAGATCAAGGAGTTGTGATAATTCTTCAGAAATTCCATAGAGAAGGCTTACTTGGGCCTTAATATTTCAAGCTAAAACTGAATATATCTGAACACAGATTCCTTTCATTCCCTCCATTACCTACAACTTTGTCTTAAAGAACGATACTTCTGAAGCTGGTATACGAATGACATAAATTGAATTCCTGTACTTTCAGCAATAATATTCTTAGTTTTCTTCTAAATGTGGAGCCAATACATATCTTTACTTTTCTTCTTTATAGTCACTGATCTAGAAAAAACCCACAGCTTTCATTTGTAACAAAAGTTTCCACTGAAACAATCATCATATATATACCACATGAGTACTAAGCATAGAGTATTTTTCAAGGAATCTCGATTACTCAAGAAATTGAATATCCTTTAATTTTTTACTGATTTCTTAATGTGGGGACATGAATGTGAATAGCATTCTAAGCTTGAAAACTAAAACATGACAATTTCATTTGGAAATTATATCTGAAATTTCTGTTGTGATTCTTAACCAGAATAAAAATCTCCCAACTGATATATATTCTTTTAAAGTTAAACCAACATCTATTTGTCTCTAACTGAATATTTCTAGTGATCCATACTGACAAAAAAGAGAGATTACTTTGGGAGAGTAATTAAAATAGTTGGAAATTTCCCAAATGCTTCAATATTTATATGCATTATAACAGGCCAAGGACCAACCTTTCGTCTTTGTTACCAAAATCCAACAAAGGCTACTCTAAGAGAAGCAGTTTCGCCTATAAGAAAGAACATATCAGACATGGGTTTAATCAGAGCTTGGCCACTTACTAAACACTTGTCCTTGTGTAAGTTATATATACCTTCTGAGTCTGTTTCCTGATGTATGAAATATAAATGAATCCTATGTTACAGGGCTATGGAAAGAGAGAAAATATATGTAAGATATCTTGAGCAAAATAATGTGGGCTAGCACACAGAAGCGTAGTTCATGATCACTTTTGAAAAGTTTCACTAACTACTAATTGATGTTCCATTTGGTAATTATCTAACTGAGTGAAATAAGTAATGGATTTTCTAATGAAGGAAAAGTAAATGGATATATCTCACCCCCAGGCAACATCAATGGCAAAGCTTGCCAAAGATATTTCTCCAAAATCCACAGAGAAGGAATCACACATCACCAATATTTAATACCATGTTTCCTTTTTTCAAAAAAGTATCTTATTCCAAAACTCAAATGAGGATATTTTGTTAATTAAGAAAATTAAAACTCAATTCTTACAAAAGAAAAAAATGAGCTATCTTTAACAGAAACCTATGTAAAGGAAGTCAGGAATCCAATTGAAGAGAACAGTCGTACATCCCAAGAAGACAGCTGTGTAAACGGCATAGCTGTGACACAGACGGGAGCCAGGGAAATACTGGGTGGAAGAGGGCAGTTTCCTGGCAAAGGCCCCGCCCTCAAGCATAGATTCCTGTGCCCCTAAATGGGAACAGGCATTCCTGTTTTCACACCGAAAATGTTGCCTTTTGGTCTGCCACAACCCCCTATACTGTACACATATAAACCCCATACCCCAGGCTCCAGGAGATGAGAAGACAAGCAGACAAGGAGACAAACAGATGAACGACAGAACGACACTGCACAGAAAGAGAGAAGACAAGGAGTGTCTGAACGAGCAGAGTTTGGCTGAGGGTGGTGGGAAAGGAGTTCGGCCACTGGACGGCCAACTCCAGGGAAAAATCATCTTTCTACTCCATCCCCCTATCAGCTCCCCATCCATCCCACTGAGAGCCACTTCTATCACTCAACAAAATCCCCACATTTATCCTTTAAGGTTGGGTGTGACTCAATTCTTCTGGGATGCTGGACAAGAGCTTGGAATACAGGAAGCTGTCAAACTGGCCCTCTGCCCTGGCCAAAAGGCAGAGGGTCCACTGAGCTGGTTAACACTTAAGCCGTCTGCAGATGGCAAAGTTAAAAGAGCGTACTGTAACACACGCCGTACCCACTTGGGTCTTGGGAGTTGCAGGCACACACCCCTAGACCCTACCATGGGGCCAGAGCCCCAGAGTGCTTGCCCCGGCTCCTGTACCTGCCCATTTGCATGCTCCCCCTCTAGTAAGGGTTTTGAGTGCCTCGTGGCCAAACACATAAGCCATGCCCCAGTTGCACGTCCTGCAAGGGGGGAATCAGGGAACTCTTGTGTCTCAGTGGCACCACTGATTTAGATTGGTTTGGGATAATAAATAACTCAGGAAAGTTATTCTCCAACAAAAAATATAAAACTGCAATAAAAAAATATAATTTACAGCATAGAAATATTTGATGACATATACAATTTGGGCAAATAGAAATTCCTCTATCAGGAGCAGACTAAACCTTTGCAATAAATTTATAGTTCAAACACAAGGCAAACAAAATATGACTCAAGCTTGGGTATAGGAGAGGAGAATCTACTTGACCTTACTTAGGAACTAAGCCAGTAACAAAGGTAGTATAGACAAGGGAATATAGTACTACTTAAGCTGGTAGATAATATTTACATAGTCATAATACTGTAATGAAAATGGTGCTTACAAGTTGTCAGCTTTTCAAGTCAACCAATGGATAAAAGATGATTTCTATTATGGGATCAGAACATAATGTAAATGTTAACAATTTTTCAAACAAAATACTAAAATTATAGCTGTAAGAAGGAAGCAGTTGGAAGAAAACAGAGGAGGGAGTGAAAAAAACCAAGGGCAAGTGTACTCCATTTATAGCCTCTCATAGAACAGAGAATCAAGTATAGACTGCAGTAAACAGAGCAGGAAGTAGAAGTATGTTACTTAAAGTTAACAAAGTAGCCAGGTGACTTTGGGAAACCAAGGTAGGAGAATTGCTTGAGGCTGGGAGTTTGAGACCAGCCTGGGCAACATAGCAAGATCTTGTCTCTACAAAAATTTAACTTGATGTGGTGTAACATTGACACAAATAAAAAATAAAAAATATTTATAGTTATGGATGTTATTACTAGAAACTTACAATAAATGCCATTTTAAAATGTTGGCTGTGGGGATGGGAATGGAGATAGAGGAAGAGTGGTCAGGAAACTATAATTTCTTACCAAAAGGACTCTGAACCATTCAATTTTCACAATGTATATACCTTTTATATATTTGTTAAAATGGAGTCTCGCTTTGTCCCCCAGACTGGAGTGCAGCAACATGATCTCAGTCATTGCAACCACCACCTCCCAGGTTAAAGCGATCCTCCTGTCTCAGCCACCCCAGCAGCTGGGATTATAGGCACCCACCACGACATCATGCTAATTTTTGTATTTTTAGTAGAGATGGGGTTTCACCATGTTGGTCAGGCTGGTCTTGAACCCCTGACTTCAGGTGATCCACCCTCCTCGGCCTCCCAAAGAGCTGGGATTACAAGCATGAGCCATTGTGCCCAGCTATATCTTTATTTTTTAATTCAAGGATATAGAGTTAAAATCATAAATATATTTCCAACTTAAAAAGATTTCTGATGTACAGATAGATTTTTAAGGTATTTTTTTTTTTTATCAGAGATCAACTCCATGTTGATTACTTTCGAAAGGCTTCTCATTAGGTAGAAGTTAATTTGATCTTAAGTGCTCGAGCTCCCGAAACGCTCGCTGGGATTACAGGCGTGAGCCACCGTGCCACCGTGCCAGGCAAGAGGGCATAATACTACTCATCATCACAGTCCTTTTTTTTTTTTTCCATCAGAGCCCTTTAAAGCAGCGGTTCCCAACATTTTTGGCCCCAGGGACCAGTTTTGCAGAAGACAATTTTTCCATGGATGAGGCGGGGTGGGAGATTGTTTTGGGATGAAACTGTTACACTTCAGATCATCAGGCATTAGTTAGATTCTCACAACCTAGATCCCTCACATGCGCAGTTCACAATAGGGTTCAAAATCCTTCCTATGAGAATTTAATGCTACCATTGATCTGACAGGAGGTGGAGCTCAGGCAGTAATGTGAGTGATGGAGAATGGCTGTAAATACAGATGAAGCTTCGTTTGCTTGTTTGCTGCTCACTTCCTGCTGTTCCACCCGCTTCCTAACCGGCCACGGACTGGTACTGCTCTGCAGCCTGAGGTTTGGAGTACCCCTGCTTTAATGGACATCAGTTCCTTCATAGGGTGAGATTTTGGCCAGTCTACTACCAATAAAACTTTAAAAAGTGACAGTGTCAGAATATTCCAGTAATACATAAAAAAAACAAAATTGAGATGGATGCTTAAATATACACAAATTCTTGTCCATGACTCTGAGGTCCAAAGTATTTCTATGACAGGTTAAGAAGGAAAGAGAGGAAGCAAATCCACAGGTAGAAATAAATGAGAAATTCATATCCATATATGTCACATGATGCATACAATCTAACACTGTAAGTATAATACTAAGATTTGGAAAATCTGGAAATTTCCCATTAAATATATTTCTTCTTTAAAATTTTAACAAAAAGATTTTTGTTTCCTGCACTGGTGTATCAAGTAGTCTCTTTTGTTTCTTATTCAGAGTCTGCTGTAGATATATGTAACTACAAATTTTTCAATATAAATTTCCCAAAGAGCTTCTGCATCGTTAACATGACCAAACACTTTTCATTTATAAGTGAGCATTAACTTGTTGGAAAGGCACCTGACTGGAAATCAGATGGGTTATTTAATCCTGTCAATCACTATCTGCGTGGATTTATGTTCATCACTTAACCATTCTAAGCTGAAGTTTCAACTCTTGAAACAAGTTTAACATCTATCCTTTCTACCTCCTGAAATTCTTAGGAACAAATGATATGATATTTGCTGATAATTTGGTGATAATTAAAATTCATATAGAACCAAAAAAAAGCCCAAAAAGCCAAGGTAAACCTAAGAAAAAAAAAATAAAAAAAAAAAAAAAAAAAAGCTGGAGGCATTACGTTACCCAACTTAAAACTATACTGTAGGGCTACAGTAACAAAAACAGCATGGTACTGATATGAAACAGACACACAGACCAATGGAGCAGAACAGACAGGCCAGAAATAATGCTTCAGCTCTACAACCATCTGATCCTTGACTAAGTCGACAAAAACAAGCAATAAGGAAATGACTACCTATTCAATAAATGGTGCTGGGATAAATGGCTAACCATCAGAAGATTGAAACTGGATCCCTTCCTTATATAATATTAAAAAAATTAACTCAAAATGGATTAAAGACTTAAATGTAAAACCTAACCCTATGAAAACCTTGGAAGATAACCTAGGAAATACCATTCTGAACAGAAGACCTGGAAAAGACTTCATGATGAAGATGCCAAAAGCAATTGCAACAAAATGAAATTTAACAAATGGAACCTAACTAAACTAAAGAGCTTCTACACAGCCAAAGAAACTATCAACAGAGTAAACAGACAACCTACAGAATGGAAGAATATATTTACAAACTATGCATTTGACTAAAGTCTAATATTTGGAATCTATAAGGAACTTAAATTGATAAGCAAAAAACAAACAACCATATAAAAAAATTTAGGCAAAGGATATGAACAGACATTTTTCAAAAGAAGACATATAAGCAGCCAGCAAGTATATGAAAAAATGCTTAACATCACTAGTCATTAGAGAAATGTAAATCAAATGCATTTGAAATCCCTTCTTGTATCAGTTAGAATGAATATCATTAAAAAGCCAAAAAACTTACAGATGCTGGTGAGGTTGTGGAGAAAAGAGAAGGCTTATACATTGCTGGTGAGGATGTAAATTAGTTCAACCATTGTGGAAAGCAGTGTGGTGATTTTTCAAAGAACTTAAAACGGAAGTACCATTCAACCCAGAAATCCCATTATAGGGTATATATTCAAAGCAATATAAATTGTTCTACCATAAAGGCACGTGTACTCTTATGTTCATTGGAGCCCTACTCACAATAGCAACATGAAATCGACCGAAATGCCTATCAATAGTAGAATGGATAAAGAAAATGTGGTACATGTAAACCATGGAATATGATGCAGCCATAAAAAAGAATTAGATCATGTCTTTTGGAGCAACATGGCCGAAGCTGTAGGTTATTTTTCTAAGTGAAATAACACAGAAACAGAAAAACACATACCACATGTTCTCATTTAGAAATGGGAGACAAACATTAAGTACATACAGACACGAAGAAGGGAACAGACACTAGAACCTGCTTGAGGGTAGAGGGAGGGAGAAGGGTGATGATCAAAAAACTACCTATTGAATACTATGCTAATTACCTGGATAACAAAATAATCTATACACCAAACCCCTGTGACGTGCAATTTACCTGTGTAACAAACATGTACGTGTACCCCTGAGTCTAAAGTAAAAGTTAAATAAATTGATAAATCTCTATTGTAAATTTTACCCTCTGCATCCAAAAAAAAAATTTCCTTTCCTTTCATCACCCTCAAATCAGAGGTTTTGAGTTTGTGGCTGGGTGCTGACAATAGACCTAATCTGTTTTATCTTTTCTCCATCCCATGTTCTACTCTATTATGATCAATTTTTTCACTCAGAAATTCAATGAATTTCAACATAATCATGATACTATTGTGACTTACACAGGCTAAAGGGCATTTCTAAAGAGACCAAAGAAATAAGAAACTTACAGTTGTTAAAATTTCATAAAATGAGTTTATTTCCACACACATAATGAAAAATTTTCTAAAGGTCTTACAAAATTATGTAGTGCAATTTAGACTGTTTTGTGCAAGAAAGTTTACATATGGAAATCCAGTATTTAACACATACAAAGCATGTCAAACATTTTTTCCTACAAAATTTTACAGAAAATTTAATATTCTCAGCATAAACAATCCTTACACAATTCCTTTTGATCATGCATTTCAAATTATTAAACAAATTAGAACTCTGACAAGTAGTGCATAAAGTAAAGGCATTAGGGAAAGTGTTACAAAAGTGAGTCTATATTTATGTAGTAAAGTCTAAAGAATATAAATTACTGCATAAGTTTTATGAACAATTTTTAAAAGCCATATTTAAGAAAGAAAGAAAGAAAGAAAGAAAGAAAGAAAGAAAGAAAGAAAGAAAGAAAGAAAGAAAGAAAAACTATAAATAGAGTAAAGAGACAACCTACAGAATGGGAGAAAATATTTGCAAGCTATGCATCTGACAAAAGCATAATATCCAGAATCTATAAGGAACTTAAACAACTCAACAAACAAACAAAAAATTCCATTAAGAAGTGGGTAAAAGACATGAACAGACACTTCTCAAAAGAAGGCATACAAGTGGCCAAAAAATGTATGAAAAATGCTCCACCTCACTAATCACCTGAGAAATGCAAGTCAAAACCACAGTAAGATACACTTTCACAAAAGTCAGAATAGCTATTTTTTAAAAGTCAAAAATCAACAGTTGCTGGCAAGGCTGCAGAGAAAAAGGAATGGTTGTTCCCTGTGGTGAGAATGTAAAGAAATTCAGTTACTGTGAAAACAGTTTGGAAGTTTCTCAAAGAACTTAAAATGGAACTACCATTTGACTAAGCAATCCCATTACTGGGTATATATCCAAAAGAAAATGAATTGTTCTACCAAAATTAGACACAGGCATTCATATGTTCATTACAGCACTATTCAGAATTGCAAGTACATGGAATCAACGTAGGTGCCCATTAATGGTAGATTGGATAAAGAAAATGTGATACACATACACCATGGAATACTGTGGAGCCATTAAAAAGAAGAAAATTTTGTCCTTCACAGCAACATGGATGCAGCTGAAGGCCATTACCCTAAGTGAATAAATGCAGGAACAGAAAAGCAGCTACCTCATGTCACTTGTAAGTGGAAGCTAAACATTGGATAATCGTGGATATAAGGATGGTAACAATAGACACTGAGGTCCACTAGAGGGGGTGATGGGGTAGGGAGGCAAATGTGGAAAAACTATTTATTGGGTGTCACTACCCAGGTGACAGAATAATTTATACCCCACAGCTCAGCATCCTGCAATATACCCATGTAACAAAATTTTTTAAAAACATTTTGGATCAATTTAATATATAAAATTGAAATCAATAAAATATTTATTTCAAAAAAGATTGTTAATACAAAGAATGGTCAAGTTAAGCAGCATAAAATATGGAAAGAATATGGTCTTTGGAATCAGACAGAGATTCAAACCCAAGCTTCACCGTTTTATAGCAGAGCTAATTTGGGAAAGCTACCAACTCTGACTTCAGACCACTCATTTCTGAAATGCTCATCATAGGATTGCTGAATGTAGACAGATAATATATATATTATATATATATGTATATATATATGAAAGTACTGTGCTTAACACGTAGTGGAATCCCATGTAACTACTGCCCTACGCTTTTATCATTATGTGTGTTGAGCAAATACCACAGCTCCATATCTGGTTAAATCTGATTATGTAGCTTGTATCTGAATTAGGCAATGTCTACACAAAACTTATCAATCTATTGTTTTGACTGGCAAATACAATCCAAATACCTGTTGACCTTTCAAAAAATAAGTTGAGGAATGGATACATTGAGGGTTAGTGGCTCCTCTTGTAATCTTGATATTATGGATTGAATTTTGTTCCCATCCAAAATTCATATTAAAATCCTAACCCCAGTACCTCAGAACGTAACTTGATTTGAATATAGGTTAAAGGAGTAATGAAGTTAAAATGAAGTCATTACAGTAGGCCCTAATGCAGTAGGACTGGTGCTTTCATAAGAAGAGAAAATTTGCACACAGACACATATATATGGAAGACAATGGTAAAATACAAAGAGAAAATGGTCATCTGCAAACAAAAGAGGGATGAGCCCAAAAAGAAATCAACCCCGCTAAGAGTTTGATCTTGGACTTTGTAGGCTTCAGAATTGTGAGAAAATTAATTTCTGTTTCTTAAACCACCCAGTCTCTGGTACTTTGTTGTGGCAACCCTAGAAAATGAATTTAATTGGGTGGATCATTCCAAGATAGCTGAATAGGAACAGCTCCGGTCTGCAGCTCCCAGCATGATTGACACAGAAGACAGGTGATTTCTGCATTTCCAACTGAGATACCTAGTTCATTTAATTGGGACTGGTTGGACAGCAGGTGCAGCCCACCGAGGGTGAGTCGAAGCTGGATTGGGCATTGCCTCACTGGGGAAGTGCAAGGGGTCAAGGAATTTCCTTTTCCTAGCCAAGGGAAGCTATAACAGAGAGTACATGGAAAATCGGGACAGTCCTGCCCAAATAATGCACTTTTCCAACGGTCTTAGTAAACAGCACACCAGGAGATTATATCCTGCACCTGGCTCAGCAGGTCCCACACCCACAGAGCCTTGCTCATTGCTAGTGCAGCAGTCTGAAATCGAACTGTGAGGTGGCAGCCTGGGCTGGGGGAGGGGCATCCTCCATTGCTGAGGTTTGAGTTGGTGAACGAAGAGGCAGGGAAGCTCGAACTGGGTGGAGCCCATCACAGCTCAATGAGGCCTGCCTACCTCTGTAGACTCCACCTCTGGGGGCAGCTTATAGCTGAATGAAAGGAAGCAGAAACTTCTACAGACTTAAAAGTCCCTGTCTGACAGCTCTGAAGAGAGCAGTGGTTCTCCCAGCATAGAGTTTGAGCTCTAAGAACAGACAGACTGCCTCCTCAAGAGGGTCCCTGAACTCTGTGTAGCCTAACTGGGAGACACCTGTCAGTAGGGGCCGACTGACACCACATATAGCTGGTGCCCCTCTGAGACGAAGCTTCCAGAGGAAGGATTAGGCAGCAATATTTTCTGTTCTGCAACCTCCACTGGTGATACCCAGCCAAACAGGGTCTGGAGTGGACCTCTAGCAATATCCAACAGACCTGCAGCTGAGGGTCCTGACCGTTAGAAGGAAAAGTAACAAAAAGAAAAGAATAGGATCAACATCAACAAAAACGACATCCACACCAAAACCCCATCTGTAGGTCGCCATCATCAAAGACCGAATGTAGATAAAACCACAAAGATGGGGAGAAACGAGAGCAGAAAAGATGAAAATTCAAAAAACCAGAGTGCCTCTTCTACTGAAAATTATGGCAGCTCCTCACCAGCAATGGAACAAAGCTGGACAGAAAATGATTTTGACGAGATGACAGAAGTAGGCTTCAGAAGGTCGGTAATAACAAACTTCACCAAGCTAAAGGAGGATGTTCGAACCCATCCCGAGGAAGTTGAAAACCTTGAAAAAAGGTTAGATGAACATCTAACTAGAATAAACAGTATAAAGAAGACATTAAATGACCTGATGGAGCTGAAAACCATCATACGAGAATGACGTGACGCATGCACAAGCTTCAGTAGCTGATTCGATCAAGTGGAAGAAAGGGTATCAGTGATTGAAGATCAAATGAATGAAACGAAGTGAGAAGGGAAGTTTAGAGAAAAAAGAGTGAAAAGAAATGAACAAAGCCTCCAAGAAATATGGGCTTATGTGAAAAGACCAAATCTGCATGTGATTGGTGTACCTGAAAGTCATGGGGAGAATGGAACCAAGTTGGTAAACACACTTAAGGATATTATCCAGGAGAACCTCCCTAACCTAGCAAGACAGGCCAAAATTCAAATTCAGGAAATACAGAGAACACCACAAGGATACTCCTCGAGACGAGCAACCCCAAGACCTATAATCGTCAGATTCACCAAGGCTGAAATGAAGGAAAAAATGTCAAGGTCAGCCAGAGAGAAAGGTCGTGTTACCCACAAAGGGAAGCCCATCAGAATAACAGTAGACCTCCTGGCAGAAACTCTATAAGCCATAAGAAAGTGGTGGCCAATATTCAACATTCTTAAAGAAAAGAATTTTCAACCCAGAATTTCATATCCAGCCAAACTAAGCTTCATAAGTGAAGGAGAAAGAAAATCTTTTACAGACAAGCAAACGCTAAGAGATTTTGTCACCGCCAGACCAGCCTTACAAGAGCTCCTGAAGGAACAACTGATACTAGGAACTGATACTTCAAGAGTTCCTGAAGGGAAGGAACAACTGATACCAGCCACTGCAAAAACATGCCAAATTGTAAAGACCATCGATGTTAGGAAAAAACTGCATCAACTAATGAGCAAAATAACCCGCTAATATCATAATGACAGGATCAAGTTCACATATAACAATATTAATCTTAAATGTAAATGAGCTAAATGTGCCAATTAAAAGACACAGACTGGCAAATTGGATAAAGAGTCAAACCCATCAGTGTGCTGTATTCCAGAGACCCATCTGAGGTGCAGAGACACACACAGGGTCAAAATAAAGGGATGGAGGGAGAGCTACCAAGCAAATGAAAAACAAAAAAAAGCAGAGGTTGCAATCCTAGTCTCTGATAAAACAGACTTTAAACCAACAAAGATCAAAAGAGACAAAGAAGGCCGTTACCTAATGGTAAAGGGATCAATTCAACAAGAAGAGCTAACTATCCTAAATATATATGCACCCAATACAAGAGCACCCAGATTCATAAGGCAAGTCCTTAGAGACCGACAAAGAGACTTAGACTCCCACACAATAATAATGGGAGACTTTAACACCCCACTCTCAATATTAGACAGCTCAATGAGAGAGAAGGCTAACAAGGATATACAGTGCTTGAACTCAACTCTAAACCAAGCAGACCTAACAGACATCTACAGAACTCTCCACCCCAAATCAACAGAATATATATTCTTTATCTCCACATCGTACTTATTCCAAAATTGACCACATAGTTGCAAGTAAAGCTCTCCTCAGCAAATATAAAAGAACAGAAATCACAACCAACTATCTCTCAGACCACAGTGCAGTCAAATTAGATCTCAGGATTAAGACACTCACTCAAAACCACATAACTACATGGAAACTGAGCAACCTGCTCTGAATGGGTACCCTCTACTGGGTAAATAATGAAAAGAATGCAGAAATAAAGATGTTCTTTGAAACCAATAAGAACTGAGTCACAACATATCAGAATCTGTGGGACACATTTAATGCAGTGTGTAGAGGCAAATTTATAGCACTAAATGCCCACAAGAGAAAGCAGGAAAGATCTAAAATTAACACCCTAACATCACAATTTAAAAACCTAGAGAAGGAAGAGCAAATACATTCAAAAGGTAACAGAAAGCAAGAAATAACTAAGATCAGAGCAGAACTGAAGGAGATAGAGATACAAAATCCCTTCAAAAAAATAATGAAGCCAGGAGCTGGTACTTTGGAAAGATCAATAAAATAGACCACTAGCAAAACTAACAAAGAAGAAAAGAGAAAAGAATCAAATAGATGCAATAAAAAATGATAAAAGGGATATCACCACCTACCCCATGGAAATACAAACTACCATCAGAGAATACTATAAACACATCTATGCAAATGAACTAGAAAATCTGGAAGAAATGGATAAATTCCTGGACACATACACCCTCCGAAGTTTAAACCAGGAAGAAGTTGAATCTCTGAATAGACCAATAAAGGGCTCTGAAATTGAGGAAATAATTAATAGCCTACCAAGCAAAAAAAGTTGAGGACTAGATGGAGTCACAGCCGAATTCTACCAGAGGTAAAAAGAGGAGCTGATTCAATGCCTTCTGAAATTATTCCAATCGATAGAAAAAGAGAGAATGCACACTAACTCATTTTATGAGGCCAGCATCATGCTGATACCAAAAGCCTGGAAGAGACACAACCAAAAACGAGAATTTTAAAACAATACACCTGATGAGCATCGATGCAAAAATCCTCAATAAAATGCTGGCAAACTGAATCCAGCAGCACATCAAAAAGCTAATCTACCACAACCAATTTGGCTTCATCCCTGGGGTGAAAGGTTAGTTCAACATACACAAAACAACAAACGTAATCTATTATATAAGATGAAACCAAAGACAAAAACCACACAATTATCTCAATAGATGCAGAAGAGGCCTTCAACAAAATTCAGCAGTCCTTGATGCTAAAAACTCTCAATAAACTAAGTATTGATGGGACGTATCTCAAAATATTAAGAGCTATTTGTGACAAACCCACAGCCAATATCATACTGAATGGGCAAAAACTGGAAGCATTCCCATTGAAAACAAGTACAAGAAAGGGATGCCCTCTCTCACCACTCCTACTCAATATAGTGTTGGAAGTTCTGGCCAGGGCAATCAGGCAAGAGAAAGAAATAAAGTGTATTCAATTAGGAAAAGAGGAATTCAAATTGTCCCTGCTTGCAGATGACATGATTGTATATTTAGAAAACCTCATATTCTCAGCCCAAAATCTCCTTAAGCTGATAAGCAACTTCAGCAAGTCTCAGGATACAAAATCAATGTGCAAAATTCACAAGCATTCATATACACCAATAACAGACAAGCAGAGAGCTAAATCATGAGTAAATTACCATTCACAATTGCTTAAAATAAAATAAAATAAAATACCTAGGAATCCAACTTACAAGGGATGTGAAGGACCTCTTCAAGGAGAACTACAAACAACTGCTCAATGAAATAAAAAGGACACAAAGGGAAGAACATTCCATGCTCATGGATAGGAAGACTTATTTTTGTGAAAATGGCCATACTGCCAATGAAAAGAATAGTGTAAATCTGTGAGGTGAATTCACACAAAACAAAGCAGTATCCCAGACATCTTTGTTCTAGTTTTTATCTGAGGATATTTCCTTTTTCACTATAGACCTCAATGAGCTCCCAAATATCCCTTTGCAGATTCCACGAAAACAGTGTTAGCAAACTGCTCCATGAAAAGAAAGGTGTTATTCTGTGAAATGAATACACACACCACAAAGCAGTTTCTCAGGAAGCTTCTTTCTAGTTTTTATCTGAGGATATTTCTTTTGTCACCATAGGCTTCATTGCAATCCAAAATGAACCTTCTCAGATTCCCAAAAAACAGTGCTACCAAACTGATCCATGAAAATAACCAAGTAACTCTGTGAGATCAATTAACACATCACTACGTGGTTTCTCAGAAAGCATCTTTCCAGTTTTTATATGAGGATATTTTCCTTGTCACCATAAGCTTCAATGAGTTCCCAAATATCATATTGCACATTCCAAGAAAACAGTGTTAGCCAATAGCTCAATGAAAAGAACAGTGTAACTCTGTGAGATGAATTCACATATCACAAAGAAGTTTCTCGGAAACCTTCTTTCTAGTTTTTATCTGAGGATATTTCCTTTTTCACAATAGGCCTCAACTTGCTCCAAATATCCCTTTGCAGAATCCATGAAAAACAGTTTTAGCAAACTGCTCCATGAAAGAAAGGTGCTACTCTGTGAAATGAATACACACATCACAAAGCAGTTTCTCAGAAAGCTTCTTTCTAGTTTTTATCTGAGGACATTTCCTTTGTAACCATATTCCTAATGCAGTTCAAAATATCCCTTCTCAGATTCCCCAAAAACAGTGCTACTGAACTGCTCCATGGAAAGAGTGGTGTAACTCTGTGATATGAATTCACACATCACAAAGCTGTTTCTCAGAAAGCTTCTTTTTGTTTTTTCTCTCAGGGTATTTCCCTTGTCACCATAGGCTTCAATGCGATCCAAAATATCCTATTACAGATTTCACAAAGAGAGTGTTAGCAAACTTCTCAATGAAAAAACAGTGTAATTCTGTGAGATGAATACACACATCAAAAAGCAGTTTCACAGAAAGCTTGTTTTTGATATTTTTCTCAGGGTATATCCTTTGTCATTATAGGCTTCTATTTGCTCCCAAATATCCTATTGCAGAGTCCACGAAAACAGTGTTATTAAATGCTCAATGAAAAGAACAGTGTAACTCAGTCAGATGAATTCACACATCCAAAATAGTTTCTCAGAAAGCTGCTTTCTTGATTTTATTTGAGGATATTTCCTTTGTCACTATAGGCCTCAGGATACTGGAAAATATCTCTTTGAAGATTCCATGAAAATGGGATTAGCAAACTGCTCCATGGAAAGAAAGATGTAACTCTGTGAGATGAATTCAGAGATCACAAAGCACTTTCTCAGAAAGCTTCTTTACAGTTTTTATCTGAGGATTTTTCCTCTGTCACCATAGGTCTCAAGTTGCTCCCAAACATCCCTTTGTAGATTCCACGAAAACAGTGTTAGGAAGCTACTCAATGTAAACAATGGTGTAACTGTTTGAGATGTACTCACATATCACAAAGCAGTTTCTCAGAAAGTTTCTTTCTTGTTTTTATCTGAGGATATTTCCTTGGTCACCGTAGGCTTCAATGCACTCCCAAATATCCTACTGCTGATTCCATGGAAACCATGTTAGCAAACTGCTACATGAAAAAGAAAGATGTAAATCTGTGAGATGAATTCACACATCACAAGATAATTTCTCAGAAAGATTCTTTCCAGTTTTTGTCTCAGGATATTTCCTTTGTGACTATAGGCTTCAATGCGATCCAAAATATGCCTTCTCAGATTCCGCAAAAACAGTGCTACCAAATTGCTCCACAAAAAGATTCGTTTATCTCTGTGAGATGAATTCACATGTCACAAAGCTGTTTCGCAGAAAGCTTCTTTTTGGTTTTTGTCTGAGGATATTTCCTTTTTCACCATAGGTTTCAATGTGCTCAGGAATATACCTCTGCAGATTCCACAAAAACAGTGCTAGTAAACTGCTCCATGAAAAGAATCATATGACTCTGTGAGATAACTTCACACAGCACTAAGCAGTTTCTTCAAATCTTCTTTCTCGTTTTTATCTGAGGATATTTCCTTTGTCACTGTAGTCTTCAATGCGATGCAAAATATCCTTTCTCAGATAAAACTTCTCCATGAAAATAATCGTTTAACTCTGAGGTGAATTCCTACAACACAAAGCAGTTTCCCAGAAAGATAGATTCTTTTTAACTTTTATCTGGGGATATTACCTTTTTCACCACAAGCCTGAAGGTGCTCCCAAATATCCCTTTGTACATTCAACAAAAACAATGTTACCAACTGCTCCATGAAAAGAAAAGTGTAACTCTGTGAGATGAATTCACAGATCACAAAGCAGTTTCACAGAAAGCTTCTTTTTGGTTTTTGTCTGAGGATATTTCCTTTTTCTCCATAGGCTTCAATGCCATCCAAAATATGCCTTCTTAGAATCTCCAAAGACCGTGCTACCAATCTGTTTCATGGAAAGAATTGCATAACCCAAATAACCTATTGCAGATTCCACGAAAACATTGTTAGCAAACTGCTCAATGAAAAAAATGGTGTAACTCTTTGAGATGCATTCACATATCACAAAGCAGTTTCTCAGAAAGCTCCTTTCTAGTTTTCACCAGAGGATAGTTCCTTTGTCACCAGAGGCTTCAATGTAATCAAAACATCCTTTCTCAGTTTCCCAAACAGGAAAAGCACAAAACCGCTCATTGAAAGAATTGTTTCACTGGGTGATGTGAATTCAGGTTCATGTGTTGTTTCAGAAGCCTTTGGTTTTCATCTGAGGGATATAGCCTTTGCTACCATAGTCTTCAATGCTACCCCAAAGACCTTCCCAGATTCCACCTTTAACATTGATGCCAAATTGCTCCTATAATAGAAAACATTTAATTCTGTGAGACTACAAGTACACATCGTTAAAAGCAATTTCTGAGCTTCCTTCTAGTTTCTTTTATCTGAGGCTATTTCTTGTCACCAGAGTGACTTTGGAAGCATCCAAAATTTCCCTCCTCAGATTCCCCAAAATGGTGGTACCAAACTGATCCACTTAAAAAAGAATCATGTAACCTGTGAGATTAACTACACATCACAAAGCAGTTTCTCAGAAAGCTTCTTCTAAACCTTATCACCAAAGTCTCCAGGCAACCTTCCTCAGATACCCCAAACAAGAAACTGCTCCAATAGTAAGACTAGTTTAACTCTGTGATGAATTATACCACAGCAGTTATTCCGATAGCTACTTTATCTAGTTTTTATCTGAGGATATTTCCTTTTTCACCTGAATAGGGCTCAAGGAGCTTGTGAAAATACCTTTGCGGATTCCATGAAAATAGTGTGAGCAAACTACTCCATGAAATGAAAGGTGTAACTATGGGAGATGAATTCACACATCACAAAGCAGTTTCTCAGAAAACTTCCTCTTGGTTTTTATCTGTGGATACTTCCCTTGTCACTATAGGCTTCAATGTGCACCCAAATAGACTACTGCAGATTACACGAAAATGATGTTAGCAAACTGCTCCATGAATAGCAATGTGTAACTCTGTCAGATGAATACACACATCACAAAGAACTTTCTCAGAAAGCTTCTTTCTAGGTTTTATCTGAGGATTTTTCCTTTGTCACTATAGGCTTCAATGCTATCCAAAATATCCCTTCTCAGATTTCCCAAAAACTAGGCTACCAAATTGATCCATGAAAACAATCATGTAACTGTAATATGAATTCACACGTCACAAAATGGTTCCTCAGAACGCTTCTTTCTAATTTTTATCTAGAATATTTACTTTTCCCCATAAACTTTAATGAGATCCCGAATATCCCATTGCAGATTCCATGAAAAACAAAAAAGCTTCTTTTTGTTTTTCTCTGAGGTATTTCCTTTGTCACCATAGGCTTCAATGTGATCCAAAATATACTTTCTTAGATTCCCCCAAAACAGTGCTATGAATCTGCTCAATGAAAAGAATCATGTACCTCTGTGAGATGAATTAACACATTCCAAAGGGGATTCTCAGAAAGCTTCTTTTTGGTTTCCATCTGAGGATATGTCCTCTGTCACTATAGGCCTCAATACACTCGTAAATATCCCTTTGCATATTCCATGAAAACAGTGTTAGCAAACAGTTTCATGAAAAGAAATGTGTAACTCTGTGAGATGAATTCACACATCACAAAGAGCTTTCTCAGAAAGCTTCGTTCTAGTTGTTATCTGAGGATATTTCCTTTGTCACCATAGGTTTCAATGTGATCCAAAATGTCCATTCTCAGATTCCCCAAAAACAGTGCTACCAAACTGCTCTCAGGAAAGAGTGGTGTAACCCTGTGAGATGAATTCACACATCACAAAGCAGTGTTTCAGACAGTTTCTTTTCAGTTTTTATCTGAGGATATTTCCTTCATCACCAAAGGCCTCAACTCGCTCCCAAATATCCCTTTGAATATTTCACGAAGAGAGTGTTAGCAAACTGCTCCATGGAAAGAAAGGTGTTACTGTCTGAGGTGAATACACACATCAAAATGAAGTTTCTCAGAAAGATTCTTTCTTGTTTTTATCTGAGGAAATTTCCTTTGTCACCATAGGCTTCAATGTGATTACAGACTCCACAAAAGCAGGGTTACAAAACTGCTCCATGAAAGGAATCGTGTTCTTCAGTGAGACAAATTCACACATCACAAAGCAGTTTCTCAGAAAGCTTCTTTCCAGTTTTTATCTGAGGATATTTCCTTTTCCACCATAGTCCTCAACTTGCACTGAAATATCCCTTTGTAAATTCCATGAAAACGGGGCTACAAAAACACTCCATGAAAAGGCAGGTGTAATCCTGTGCGATGAATTCACCTATCCCCAGGAAATTTCTCAGAACACTTCCTTCTTGTATTTATCTGAAGATATTTCCTTTTCCACCATAGGCTTCAATGCCATCAAAAATATCCCTTCTCAGATTCCCCAAAAACAGTGCTACCAAACTGCTCCATGAAAACCATCCTGTAACTGTGTGAGATGAATTCACACATCACAAAGCTGTTTCTCAGAAAGATTCCTTTTGGTTTTTATCTGAGGATATTTCCTTTGCCACCATAGTCTTCAATGCACTCCCAAATATGATATTGCAGATTCCACGAAAACAGTGTTAGCTAACTGCTCACCGAAAAGAAAGGTGTAGCTCTGTAATATGAATTCACACATCACTAAGCAGTTACCCAGAAAGCTTCTTTCTAGTTTTTATCTAAGGATATTTGCTTTTTCATTACACGCCTAAGGGTGCTCAGGAATATCCCTTTGCAGATTCCACAAAAACTGTGATAGCAAACTACTCCACGAGAAGAAAGTGTAAATCTGTGAGATGAATTCACACATCACCACTAACATTCTCAGAAAGCTCCTTTCTAGTTTTTGTCTGAGGATGTTTTCTTTCTCACCATAGGCTTCAATACAATCCAAAATATACCTGCTCAGATTCCCAAAAAGAGTGCTATGTAACTGCTCAATGAAAAGAAAAATGTAGCTCTGTGAGATGAATTCACACATCACAAACAGTTTCTCAGAAAGCTTCTTTCTAGTGTTTATCTGAGGATATTTCCTTTGTCACCACAGGCTTCAAGGTGATCCAAAATATTCTACTGCAGATTCCACAAACACAGGGCTACGAAACTGCTCAATGAAAAGAAAGGTGTCACCCTGTGAGATGAATTCACCTCTCCCCAGGAAATTTCTCAGAATACTTCATTGTAGTTCTTATCTGAGTATATTTCCTCTTCCACCATAGGTTCAATGCGCACCCAAGGATCTTTTCTCAGATTCCACAAAAACATTGATGGTAAACTGCTACCCTAACAGAAAGACTTAACCCAGTGAGATGAATGCACACATCGCAAAGCAGTTTCTCAGAAAGCTTCCTTCTAGTTTTTATCAGAGATTTCCTTTGTCACCCTAGGCTTCAATGCGATCCAAAATATGCCTTCTCAGATTCCGCAAAAACAGTGCTACCAAATTGCTCCAGGAAAAGAGACGTTCATCTCTGTGACATGAATTCACACATCACAAAGCTGTTTCACAGAAAGCTTCTTTTTGGTTTTTGTCTGAGGATATTTCCTTTTTCTCCATAGGCTTCAATGCGTTCCTAAATATACCTCTACAGATTCCAAGAGAATCGTGTCAGCCAACAGCTCAATGAAAAGAATGGTGTAACTCTGTGACATGAATGCACACATCACAAAGCAGTTGCTCAGAAAGCTTCTTTCTAGTTTTCATCGGAGGATAGTTCCATTGTCACCAGAGGCTTCAATATGATCAAAACGTCCTTTCTCAGTTTCCCCAAACACAGTGCTACGAAACTGCTCATTGAAAAGAATTGTTTCACTGGGTGAGATGAATTCAGGCATCACAAAGCTGTTTCTCAGGAAGCTTCCTTTTGGTTTTCATCTGAGGATATAGCCTTTGCCACCATAGTCTTCAATGCGCTCCCAAATATCCTTTCCCAGATTCCACTAAAACATTGATGCCAAATTGCTCCCATAACAGAAACATTTAATTCTGTGAGACGAAGGCACACATCACAAAGCAATTTCTCGGAAAGCTTCCTTCTAGTTTTTATCTGAGGCTATTTCCTTTGTCACCAGAGACTTCAAAGCGATCTAAAATTTCCCTTCTCAGATTCCCCAAAAATGGTGGTACCAAACTGATCCACGAAAAGAATCATGTAACTCTGTGAGATGAATTCACACATCACAAAGCAGTTTCTCAGAAAGCTTCTTTCTAGTCCTTTATCACCAAAGTCTCCAAAGTATCCCTTCTCAGATACCCCAAACAAGAAACTGCTCCATGAAAAGACTAGTTTAACTCTGTGAGATGAATTCATACTTCACAAAGCAGTTATTCCGATAGCTACTATCTAGTTTTTATCTGAGGATATTTCCTTTTTCACCTGAATAGGGCTCAAGGTGCTTGCAAATATACCTTTGCAGATTTCACGAAAACAGTGTGAGCAAACTACTCCATGAAATGAAAGGTGTAACTATGGGAGATGAATTCACACATCACAAAGCAGTTTCTCAGAAAACTTCTTCTTGGTTTTTATCTGTGGATACTTCCCTTGTCACCATAGGCTTCAATGTGCACCCAAATATCCTATTGCAGATTACACGAAAATGGTGTTAGCAAACTGCTCCATGAAAAGCAATGTGTAACTCTGTCAGATGAATACACACATCACAAAGAACTTTCTCAGAAAGCTTCTTTCTAGGTTTTATCTGAGGATTTTTCCTTTGTCACTATAGGCTTCAATGCTATCCAAAATATCCCTTCTCAGATTTCCCAAAAACTGGGCTACCAAATTGATCCGTGAAAACAGTCATGTAACTCTGTAATATGAATTCACACATCACAAAATGGTTCCTCAAAACACTTCTTTCTAATTTTTATCTGAGAATATTTACTTTTCCCCATAGGCCTTAATGGGATCATGAATATCCCATTGCAGATTCCATGAAAAGTGTGTCAGTAATCTTCTCAGTTAATACAATGATGTAACACTGTAAGATGAATTCACACCTAACAAAGCAGTTTCTCAGAAAGCTTCTTTTTGTTTTTCTCTGAGGTATTTCCTTTGTCACCATAGGCTTCAATGTGTTCCAAATTATGCTTTCTTAGGTTCCCCAAAAACAGAGCTACGAATCTGCGCAATGAAAAGAATCATGTAACTCTGTGAGATGAAGTAACACATTACAAAGGGGTTTCTCTGAAAGCATCATTTGGGTTTCAATCTGAGGATATTTCCTCAGTCACTGTAGGCCTCAATACACTCCTAAATATCCCTTTGCAGATTCTATGAAAACAGTATTAGCAGTTTCATGAAAAGAAATGTGTAACTCTGTGAGATGAATTCACACATCACAAAGAGCTTTCTCAGAAAGCTTCGTTCTAGTTGTTATCTGAGGATATTTCCTTTGTCACCATAGGTTTCAATGCGATCCAAAATGTCCGTTCTCAGATTCCCCCAAAACAGTGCTACCAAACTGCTTTATGGAAAGAGTGGTGTAACTCTGTGAGATGAATTCACACATAACAAAGCAATTTCTCAGAAACCTTCTTTCTGGTTTTGATCTGAGGATATTTCCTTTGTCTGAGGGGTCTTCATAGTGATCCAAAATATCACTTCTCAGTTTCCACACAAACAGTGCTAGCAAATGACTCCATGAAATACATGTGTAACTCTGTGAGATGAAGTCACACATTGCAAAGCATTTTCTCAGATAGCTTTATTCTAGTTTTTATCTGAGGATATTTCCTTTGGCTGTATAGTCTTCAAAGCAATCTGAAATATCAGTTCTCAGATTCCACAAAAACAGGGGTAGCAAATGGCTTCACAAAATATAGGTGTAACTCAGTGAATTGAATGCACACGTCACAAAGCAGTTTCTCAGAAATCTTTCCTATTTGAGGTGAGGATATTTGTGGTCTCAAAGCGTCCCCGTGTGTCTCATTGCAGATTCTGCGAAAACACTCTTAGCAAGCTTCTCAGTGAAAACAAGGATGTAACCCTGTGAGCTGAATTCAGTCTCAATAAAGCAGTTTCTGAGAAGGCTTCTCTGCAGTTTTTTTCTGAGGATATTTCATTATTCACCATGGGATTCAACGATATCCAAGATATCACTTCTGACATTCCACGAAATCAGTGCTAGCAAACTCCTTCATGAAAGAGTGGTGTAACACTGTGAAATGAATTCACACATCACAAAGCAGTTTCTCAGAAAGCTTCACTCCGGTTTTTCTTGGAGGATACTTCCTTTGTCCTTCTACTCTTCAAACCCATCTGAAATATCAGTTTTCAGAATCCACAAAAAAAGGGCTAGCAAACAGCTCCACGAAGTAGTGGTTTAACTCTGTGAGATGAATTCACATTTCAGAAAGCAATTTCTCAGAAAGCTTCTTTCTCGTTTTAATCCGAGGATATTTCCTTTGTCACCATAAGTTTCGCTGCGCTAACAAGTATCCCATTGCAAATTTCAAGAAAACTGTGTTAGCAAACTGATCAAAGAAGAGAAAAGTCTAACTCTGTGAGTTGTATTCACACATCACAATGCAGTTTCTCAGAACGCTTCTTTCCAGTTTTTTCTTTGGATATTTCCTTTTTCACCATAGGCCTCAAAGCGCTCCCAAATATCACTTTGCAGATTCCACGAAAACAGTGTTAGCAAACTGCTACAAGAAGGGAAAGGTGAATCTCGGTGTGATGAAGTCATGCATCACAAAGAAGTTTCTCAGAGAGTTTCTTTCTCGTCTTTATTTGAGGATATTTCCTTTGTCAGTGTAGGCTTCAATGCGATCTAACGTATCCCTTCTGGGATTCCCCAAAGACAGTGGTGATAGACTGCCCTATTAAAAGGAAGTGTAACTCTGTGAGATGAATTAACACATCAGAAAGCAATTTCTCAGAAAGCTTCTTTCTAGTTATTATCTGAAAACACTTCCTTTTTTACCATAGGCTTCAATGCGCTCCCAAATATCACTTTGCAGATTCCACGAAAACAGTGTTAGCAAACGGCTTCATGAAGACTAAGTTGTAACACTGTGAGAAGAATTCACATATCACAAAGAAGTTTCTCAGAAAGCTTCTTTCACGTTTTCAGTTGAGGATATTTCCTTTATCAGCGTAGGCCTCAATGAGAATCCAAAGTATCCCTCCTCAGATTCCCCAAAGACAGTGGTAAAAGACTGCTCCATGAAACGAAAGTGTAACTCTGTGAGATGAATTCACACATTACAAGGCAGTTTCTCAGAAAGCTTCTTTCTAGTTTTTATCTGAAGATATTTCCTTTGTCACCGTAAGCTTCATTGCATTAAGAATTATGCCATTGAAGATTTCAAGTAACAGTGTTAGCAGACTGATCAATGAAAAGAAAAGTGTAACTCTGTGAGTTGCATTCACACATCACAATGTAGTTTCTCAGAACGTTTCTTTCCAGTTTTTATCTGAGGATATTTCCTTTTTCACCATAGCCCTCAATGCGCTCCCAAATATCACTTTGCAGAGTCCACGAGAACAGTGTTAGCAAACGGCTTCATGAAGACAAAGGTGTAACTCTGTGAGATGAATTCAGAGATCACAAATAAGTTTCTCAGAAAGCTTCTTTCTCATTTTTATCTGAGGATATTTCAGTTCTCAATGCACTCCCATCTATCTCATTGCAGATTCCGTGAAAACAGTGTTAGCAAACTTCTCAATGAAAACAATAGTGTCACTCTGTGAGATGAATTCACACACCACAAGGCAGTTTCTGATAAGGCTTCTCTGCAGCTTTTATCTGAGGATGTTTCATTTTTCACCATGGGATTCAATGATATCCAGAATATCACTTCTGAGATTCCTCAAAAATAGTGCAAGCAATCTCCTCCATGAAAGGGTGGTGAAACTTTGTGAGATGAATTCACGCATCATAAAGCGGTTTCTCAGAAAGCTTCTTTCTGGTTTTCATTTGAGGATATTTCCTTTGTCCGAGGGGTCTTCATAACAATCCAAAATATCACTTCTCAGATTCCACAAAAACAGTGCTAGCAAATGACTCCACGAAATACATGTGTAACTATGTGAGATGAATTAACACATCACAAAGCAGTTTCTCAGAAAGCTTCATTCTGGTTTTTATCTGAGGATATTTCCTTTGGCCCTATAGTCTTCAAAGCGATCTGAAATATCAGTTCTCAGATTCCACAAAAACAGGGCTAGCAAATGGCTCCACGAAATACAGGTGTAACTCAGTGAGTTGAATTCACACATCACAAAGCAGTTTCTCAGAAAGCTTTTTTCTTGTTTGAGTTGAGGATATTTGTGGTCTCAAAGCGTCCCCGTGTGTCTCATTGCAGATTCTGCGAAAACACTCTTAGCAAGCTTCTCAATGAAAACAATGATGTAACTCTGTGATCTGAATTCAGCCACAACAAAGCAGTTTCTGAGAAGGCTTCTCTGCAGTTTTTGTCTGAGGATATTTCATTATTCAGCATGGGATTCAACGAAATCCAAGTTATCACTTCTGACATTTCACGAAATCAGTGCTAGCAAACTCCTCCATGAAAGAGTGGTGTAACACTGTGAAATGAATTCACACATCACAAAGCAGTTTCTTTATTATTATTATTATTATTATTGTTATTATTGTTGTTATTATTATACTTTAAGTTCTAGGGTACATGTGCATAACGTGCAGGTTTGTTACATATGTATACTTGTGCCATGTTGCTGTGCTGCACCCATCATATGAGCAGAATATCTGAGGACAGTAGAAGTAGTGCAGCAACATCTGGGTAGCACTGTGTGCTGGTTTTCAAGGCTGCTGACCAGTAGAAGACTATTTTTGCAGAGAGTACCATCTTAGATATTTGTTTTCTTCCTGAGAAACTCTTTAGGTGTCTCTAGTATATGAGTAAGTTGTTTAATTTAAAAAATGGTTTAAATACAAATTTTAGCAGGCAAGGATCTGAATTGAGTGGTTTCAGTGTTCCTTTTAAACTTGAGCTTATACTTGAGTTCCCCCCCCCAGATTGTATAGGATCTGCTGCCGACCTGCTAATTACTTAATAATTAAGTCATGAAGATTTGACTGCCCTTTAGGAATGTTTTCATTATTGTAGCTCTGTTGGGCATCACTTAGGAAGTATGGACCTGAAATAGTATTTAGGGTCTTTCAGATAAAATAGGTGGATACTGTAGAATGATGAGAATTGGGGATTCAGGAAGTTCTTGTGATATTGTAGCCATAGTCAATGGTCTAGAATTTAGTGTGTTATTACCTTTACCTAATCTCTATCCACACACATCTCTATCCACAACATGGGATATCCATGTCGAATCTGCAGGCACTTTTTTTAAATCAATGCTGTGGTCCATATTGTGATGAGGTTCAACAGAGTCCAAATATTTTGATTGTGTAGATTCAGATGCTAGATCACCAGCCTATAATATTTCTCAGCCATCAGGTACTTCTAAACATGAACATTGTAAGGCCTTATGGATAGATGGAGTTCAAATTATGATATAAGCATATTTATCGATATTTTATATTGTATTATAATGTGACTATAAAGGATCTGTTACTAATACTGTATGCATCTTTTGATATTCCTTTTAAGTGTTTATTTTTATTTTTAGACTTGGTGTTGAACATGATGATAGTCCTAGATGTAGAGAAATGAATGTTATGCAATATCATGTAATGGCCCCTGTTTTAAGTTTTCACATGAGTCCTTGGAGCTGGTCAAACTGTAGTCGGAAATACATTACTGAATTCCTAGAGTAAGTAAATTTATGTTACATAATTGAACATGTATTCGATTATAAGATTTGAAATCGATATTTTTAAAAGTAGTTCAATTTCTGTTTAACTTTTTCTTGTTTAAATTTATGTTTACTTTCACTGTACAAATGGATGTTTAAGAACAAGAAGAGTTGTGTGTGTGTGTGTATACATATATAAATAATTTCACTCTTTAAAATTAATATTTTTATTGTAGTTCAGACCTAGCTATTATTTTTATTCTGATTATTTCTGTGATACGAAAACGTTTGATGGAGACTTATGGGGAATTCCAGCTTTCTCATGAGTTTTTATTTTTGAAGTGACTAGGTAATATTTTGAGAGAAATTTTTATGGCTAAAGTTTGAGGTGCTTCCTGAAGGACAGAGAATAGCTAAAGTCAAACCATGAATTATTCTGATAGTTCTAAAGTCACAGATGAGACTCTAACTTTACATAGTCTTTCAGGAGTTTTGTAGTCGAAGATACATTATGAGAGGTAGTAGAACCAGGTTTTTCTTACTCATTTCTCCACCTTCCTTCAGGGTTTCTCTGCTTCCCAATTTCTTTTATCTAAATGGCGTTTCTTTCTCAGTCACAGAAACTTTTCCAAAAGGCAAGCCTGAGCTCCTTCCCATCAATCTTTTTGTATAAATATAACACTACTTCACTTCTTCTACTGATATATTCTAACCATCAATTTAACAGTGTTATTATTTTCTAATTCCCCTCTCTGTATGAAAGTCCTGGTGGGAACAAATAAATCATGCTTTTGGAATATATATTTGAGTAATATGTCCTCGAATTATAACTTAACAGTGATAATACATACTTATGGAGCTTGACTTAAAAGCATTGAACTTATAATTTGGTTGAACTGTACAGAATTGCATATAGCTTTGTTCATCGGTTAAAAATACTGATGTGGAGATGTAAAATACTTCAATGGTGTGTTTTTCTTTTTAAAGAGGGTAGTATTTTGATTTTCTTCAAAGGAATTTTTAAAATTTTTATTATACTTAAAGTTCTAGGGTACACGAAAGCATAACCTGCAGGTTTGTTACATATGTATACTTGTGCATGTTGGTGTGCTGCACCCATCAATTGGCCAGCACCCATCAACTCTCATTGCCATTTACACTGTGTATACCCCAATGCAACTCCTCTCCTCCCTCGCTCTCCTCCCCCTGATAGGCCCCTGTGTGTGATGTCTCTTCCCGAAAGTCCAAGGATTCACATTCAGTTCCCACCTAGTAAGTGAGAACATGTATTTGGTTTTCTGTTCTTGTGATAGTTTGCTAAGAATGATGATGTTTTAGCTGCATCCATGTCCCTACAAAGGACACAAACTCAATTTTTATGTATTGCATAGTATTCCATGGGTGTATATGTGCCACATTTGTTTAAAACCAGTTGCCACTGATGGACATTTAGTTGATTCCCCAAGTTTTTGTTATTGTGAATAGTGCCTAATAAACATACTGCAGCATGTGTCTTCATAGCAGCATGATTTATAACTTGGGGTATATACCCAGTAATGGGATGGTTGGGTCATATGGCACATCTAGTTCTAGATCCTTGAGGAATCAAAGCCATACTGTTATCCAAATGTATTGAACTACTTACAATCCCACCAACAGTGTAAAAAGTACCTTGCTTTCTCACATCCTCTCCAGCAATTGTTAGAGCTTCCCTGACTTTTGAATGATTACTATTTAACTGGTGTGAGATGGTATCTCATTGTGGTTTTGATTTGCATTTGATGCACATGATGATGAGCATTTTTCATGTGTCTGTTGGTTGCATGAATGTCTTCTTCTGAGAAATGTCTGTTCATATCCTTGACCACTTTTTGAAGTGCTGCTGTTTGTTTTTCTCTTGTAAATTTGTTTGAGTTTTGTAGGTTCTGGATATTAGCCCTTTGTCAGATGAGTAGATTGCAAAATTTTCTCCCATCTGTAGGTTGCCTGTTCACTTGGTGGTGGTAGTTTTTCTATATTGCAGAAGCTCTTCAGTTTAATTAGATCCCATTTGTCAATTTTGGCTTTTTCTGCTATTGCTTTTTGGTGTTTTAGACATATTTTAAAGCTCCTTTGCCCATGTCTATGTCCTCAATGGTACTACCCAGGTTTTCTTCTAGGGTTTTTATGGTATTAGGTTCAATATCTAATTCTCATTTAATCCATCTTGAATTAATTTTTGTATAAGAGTAAGGAAAGGATCCAGTTTCAGCTTACTTATGGCTAGCCAATTTTCCCAGCACCATTTATTAAATAGGGAATCCTCTTCCTGCTTCCTCTTCTTTTGTTTCCTCTGTCAGGTTTGTCAAAGACTAGATGGTCAGTAGATGTGTGGTATTATTTCTGAGGACTCTGTTCTGTTCCATTGGTCTATATTCTGTTTTGGTACCAGTACCATGCTGTTTTGGTTACTGTAGCCTTGTAGTATAGTTTTAGCCAGGGTAGTGTGATGCCTTCAGCTTTGTTCTTTTGACTTAGGATTGTCTTGATCAGGTGGGCTCTTTTTGTTCCATATGAAATTTAAAAACAGTTTTTCCACCTCTGCAGTGTGAAGAAACTCATTGGTGCTTGATGGGGATGGCATTGAATTTATAAATAACCTTGGGCAGTATGGCCATTTTCACAATAGTGATTCTTCCTATCCATGAACATGGTATGTTCTTCCATTTTGGTTTTGTGTCCTCTTTTATTTCACTGAGCAGTGGTTTGTAAAGTTCTCCTTTGAAGAGGTCCTTTACATCCCTTGTAAGTTGGATTCCTAGATATTTTATTCTCTTGAAGCAATTGTGAATGGAAGTTCATTCATGATTTGGCTCTCTGTTTGTCTGTTATCAGCATATAAGAATGCTTGTGATTTTGGCACATTGGATTTGTATCCTGAGACTTTGCTGAAGTTGCTTATCAGCTTAAGGAGCATTTTTGGGCTGAGACAATGGGGTTTTCTAAATATACAATCATGTCATCTGCAAAATTAGACAATTTGACTTTCTCTTTTCCTAACTGAATACCCTTGATTTTCTTCTCTGGGCCTGATTGCCCTAGCCAGAACTTCCAACACTATGTTGAATAGAGTGGTGGAGAGGGCATCCCTGTCTGTTGCTTTTCAAAGGGAATGCTTCCAGTTTTTGCCCATTCAGTATGATATTGGCTGTGAGTTTGTCAAGGGGCCAGTTTGATTATTTTGAGAGGCACGCTCCATCACTCTAATTTATTGAGCATTTTAGCATGAAGGGCTGTTGAATTTTGTCAAAAGCCTTTTTCTGCATCTGTTGAGATAATCATGTGGTTTTTGGTTCTTGGTTCTGTTTATATGCTGGAGTGTTATTGATTTTGCTAATGTTGAACTGCCTTTGCATCCCAGGGATGAAGCCTACTTGATCAGCAGGATAAGTTTTTGGATGTGCTTATGAATCCAGTTTTCATGTATTTTTATTGAGGATTTTTAATTACTGTTCATCAGGATATTGGTCTAAAATTCTCTTTTTGTTGTTCTGCCAGGCTTTGTATCAGGATGATGTTGGTCATATAAAATGAATTAGGGAGGACTTTCTTTCTATTGATTGCAATAGTTTCTGAAGGAATGGTACCAGCTTCCTCCTACCTCTGGTAGAATTCAGCTGTAATCCACCTGGTCCTGGACTTTTTGGTTGTGGCTATTAATTATTGGCCTTCACTGAACCTGCCATTGGCCTATTCAGATACTCAGCTCTTTTCCCTGGTTTAGTCTTGGAAGAGTGTGTAAGTGTCCAGGAAATTTTCTTATTTCTTCTCTAGATTTTCTAGTTTATTTGTTATGAGAGGTGCTTACAGTATTCTCGATAGTAGTTTGTATTTCTGTGTAACTGGGGTGGTGATATCCCCTTTATCATTTTTGTCATGCCTATTTGATTTTCTTTTCTTTTCTTTATTAGTCTTCCCAGCAGTCTGTCAATTTGTTGATCTTTTCAAAAACAACTCCTGGATTTATTGATTTTTGGAGGGTTTTTGTGTCTCTCATCTCCTTCAGTTCTTGCTCTGATCTTAGTTACTTTCTGCCTCTCTGGGTTAGCTTTCAATGTGTTTGCTCTGAGCTTTTCTAGTTCTTTAATTGCACTGCTAGAGTGTCAATTTAGATCTTTCCAGCTTTCTCTTGTGTGCATTTAAAGCTATAAGTAAATTTCTACACACTGCTTTTAAAATCGTGTCCCAGAGATTTGGTGTGTTGTATCTTTGTTCTCATTGGTTTTCAAAGAACATCTGATTGCCTTCATTTCATATGTACCCAGTAGTCATTCAGGAGCAGGCTGTTCAGTTTCCATGTAGTTGAGCAGTTTTGATTGAGTTTCTTAGTCCTGAAAGCCCCTAGTTTGATTTGCCAGGTCTTGAGAGACAGTTTGTTATAATTTCTGTTCTGTACATTTGCTGAGGAGTGTTTACTCAGTTATGTGGTCAATTTGGGAATAAGTGTGATGGTGCCGAGAAGAAATGGACATTCTATTGATTTGGGGGTGGAGAGTTCTGTAGATGTCTATGAGGTCTGCTTGCTGCAGAGATGAGTTCAATTCCTGGATATCCTTGTTAACTTCTTTCTCTTGGTTCTGCTTGATCTGTCTAATGTTGACAGTGGAGTGCTGAAGTCTCATTGCTATTGTATGGAGTCTGTCTCTTTGTGTCTCAAGGACCTGTTTATGAATCCAAGTGCTCTGTATTGGGTATATATATTTAGGATAGTTAGTTCTTCCCTGTTGAATAGATCCCTTGACCATTATGTAATGCATTTTCTTTGTCTTTTTGATCTTTGATGGTTTAAAGCCCTTTATCAGAGACAGGATTCCAACCCCCTGCTTTTTGTTGTCCATTTGCTTTAAATATCCTCCACGCTTTTATTTTGAGTTCATGTATGCTTCACAGAGATAATTTCTGAATACAGCAGACTGATGGGTCTTGACTCCCTTTATCCAGTTTCTGTCAGTTCTGTGTCTTTTTCATTGGAGCATTTAGTCCATTTACATTTACACAGATTGTTATGTGTGAACTTGATCCTGCCATTATGATATTAACTGGTTATTTTACTCATTAGTTGATGCAGTTTCTTCCAGCCTCGATGGTCTTTACATTTTTAACTGTTTTTGCAATGCTATTGGTACCGGTTGTTCTTTCCATGTTTAGCTTCCTTCAGGGTCTCTGTAAGGCAGGCTCAGGGAACCTCTCTGGACTTGGAACCTCTCTGACAAAGCTTTCAGGATATTTCTCCCCTTCCCACTTATGAAGAGCAGTTTAGCTGGATATGAAATTCTGGGTTTAAAGTGCTTTCTTTAGAATGTTGAACTTGATGGCCCCACTCTCTTCTGGCTTGTGCAGAGTTTCTGCCGAGAGATCTGCTTTCTGTTAGTCTGATGGGCTTCCCTTTGTGGCGAGTAGCCGACCTTTCTCTCTGGCTGCCTTTAAGTTTTTCCTTCATTTCAACTTTGGTGAATCTGACAGTTATCGTCTTGGAGTTGCTCTTCTCGAGGAGTATCTTTGTGGCGTTCTCTGTATTTCCTGGATTAGAATGTTGGTGCCTACTAGGTTAGGGGAAGTTCTCCTGGATGATATCCTGAAGAGTGTTTTTAACTTGGTTTCATTACTTTCCCCCTCACTTTCAGGCACCCCAATCAGACGTAGATTTGGGTCTTTTTACATAATCATACTTCTTGCAGGCTTTGTTCATTTCTTTTCTTCTTTTTCTTTTAGTTTCTCTTCTCGCTTCATTTTGTTCATTTTTATCCTCAATCACTGATACTCTTTCTTCCAGTTGATCGGGTTAGTTTGAAGCTTGTGCATTTGTCCCATATTTCTCGTGTCATGGTTTTCATCTCTTTCATTTCGTTTATGACCTTCTCTGCATTTAATTATAAGCGTAATTCTTCCACTTTTTTTCCAAGATGTTTAGTTTCTTTGTGCTGGGTACATAATTTCTCATACGGCTCACAAGAATTTGATGGACTGAAGCCCCCTCTTATCTCATCTTATCCAGAGTCATTCTCCGTCCAGCTTTTGATCCGTTGCTGGTGATGAGCTGCATTCCTTTGGAGGGAGATCGCTCTTATTTTTAATTTCAGCTTTTCTGCCCTGCTTTTCCCCATCTTTGTGGTTTTTATCTGCCTCTGGTCTTTGATGATGATGGTGACGTACTGGTGGGGAGGGTTTTGGTGTAGATGTCCTTCCTGTTTGATAGTTTTCCTTCCTAACAGTCAGGACCCTCAGCTGTAAGGTCTGTTGGAGACACTTGAGTCCCTCAGACCCTGTTTGCCTGGGTATCATCAGCAGAGGCTGCAGAGATAGAATATTTCTGAACAGCAGTGTACCTGTCAGGATTCTCTTGCTGGAAGCTTCCTCTCAGGGTGTACTCCACTGTGAGGTGTGGGGTCATGGGAGCTGCCCTAGTGGGGGGAGTCTCCCAGTTAGGCTGCCTCCCGGGGTGGGGACCCACGCCAGGCAGAGCAGTCTGTCCTTCTCAGATCTCAACCTCCATGTTGGGAGATCACTGCTCTCTTCAAAGCTGTCAGACAGAGTTGTGTCGTCTGCAGAGTTTCTGCTGCTTTTGTTGTTGTTTATGCATGCCTTGTCCTGGGGGTGGAGTCTACAGAGACAGACAGGTTTCCGCCCAGGCTGCTGTAGGCGCCACCCAGTTTAGCGGCTTCCCAGGGCTTTGTTTACCTACTTAAGCCTCAGCAATGAGTGGTTGCCCCTCCCCAAGTCCTGCTGCTGCGGTTAGATGCAGATGCTGTGCTAACAATGGGGGCTCCATGGGCGTGCAGGACCCTCCTAGCCAGGTGTGATACCAATCTCCTGGTGTGCCTGTTTGCTTAAAGCGCAGTATTGTGGTGGGAGTTACCTGATTTTCCAGGTGTTGTGTGTCTCAGTTCCCATGGCTAGGAAAGGATTCCCGCCTGCCTGTGCACTTCCAAGGTGAGTGATGCCTCGCCCTGCTTCAACTCTCCTGGTCAGGCTGCAGCATCTGACCAGCACCGATTGTCTGGCACTCCCTAGTGAGATGAACCCAGTACCTCAGTTGAAATGCAAATCACCTGTCTTCTGTGTGGCTCATGCTGGGGAGTTGGAGACTGGGCTTTTCCTATTTGGTCATCTTGCTCCCCACAAAGCCAGTTTCTCAGAGAGCTTCTTTCTCATTTTATTTGGGATATTTCCTTTGTAAGCGTAGGCTTCAACATCCAAGCGTATCCCTTCTAGATTCCCCAAAGACAGTGACCAAACTAGACTGCCCATGAAAAGAAACTGTAACTGTGTGGATGAATTCACACATCAAGTAATTTCTCAGAGACCTTTCTAGATTACAATATCTGAAAACACTTCCTTTTTTACCACTAAGGCCTCAATGCGCTCCCAAATAATATCACTTTTGCAGATTCCATGAAAACAGTGTTAGCAAACTGCTTCATAGAAGACTAAATTAGCAACTCTGTGAGATGAATTCACATATCACAAAGAAGTTTCTCAAGCTTCTTTCACGTTTTGAATTAGGATATTTCCTTTGTCAGTGTAGGCCTCAGTGAGAATCCAAAAGTATACCTCCTCAGATTCCCCAAAGACGATTGGTAAAGACTGCTCCATGAGAGAGCAGAAAGTGTAACTCAGGTAGGATGATTTTTTTTACATTTACAAGGCAGTTTCTCAAGCTTCTCTCTGGTTTTATCTGGGGATATTTCCTTTGTCACCGTAAGCTTCATTAGCAAAGGGAGGAGATATCCCTTGAGTAGATTTCCAAGAAACAGTGTTAGCAAACTGATCCAATGAAAGTAAAAGTGTAACACTGGATTACATTCACACACGTCAAAATGTCACAGTGTCTTGGAACCTTCTTTCCAGGTTTTATCTGAGGATATTTCCTTTTTCACCATAGCCCTCAATGCGCTCCCAAATATCTCTTTGCAGTATCACGAGGAACAGTGATAGCAAGCGGCTAGCATGAGACAAAGTGCAACTCTGAGTTGAATTCACACATTACAAAGAAGTTTGTCAGAAAGCTTCTTTCTCGTTTTATCTGAGGATATTTCCTTTGGCCATTATTGTCTTCAAGGCCATCCTGAAATACAGTTCTCAGATTCCACCACAAAAACAGGACTAGCAAACTGGCTCTACTACGAGAATGCGGGTGTAATTCAGGTGCGTTGAATTCACACATCACAAAGCAGTTTCTCAGAAGCTTCTTTCTAGTTTTTATCTGAGGATATTTCCTTTGTCACTGTAGGCTTCATTTGCGCTAAGAGTATCTGATTGCGGATTTCAAGAAAACTCTGTTAGCAAACTGATCAATGAAGAGGAAAGTGTATCTCTGTGAGCTGCATTCACACATCACAATGCAGTTTCCCAGAAACCTTCTTTCCAGTTTTCATCTGTGGATATTTCCTTTTTCACCATAGCCCTCTATGGGCTGCCATATATCACTTTACAGATTCCACGAAAACAGTGTTGGCACACTGCTACAAGAAGGGAAAGGTGAGTCTCTGTGTGATGAATTCACTCATCAGAAAGCAAGTTCTCAGAAAGGTTCTTTGTAGTTATATTCTGAGGACACTTCCTTTTTCACCATAGGCCTAAACGCACTCCCAAATATCACTTTGCAGATTCCATGAGAACAGTGTGAGCAAACTGGTAAATGAAGAATAAGTTGTAAGTCTGTGACATGAATTCATATATCACTAAGAAGTTTCTCAGAAAGCTTCTTTCACTTTATTATCTGAGGATATTTCCTTTGTCCTTATATTCTTCAAAGCGATCCAAAATATCAGTTCTCAGATTCCACAAAAAAAGGGCTAGAAAATGGCTCCACGAAATAGAGGTGTAACTCGAGTTGAATTCACACATCACAAAGCAGTTTCTCAGAAAGCTTCTTTCTAGTTTTTATCTGAGGATATTTCCTTTCTCACCCTAAGCTTCATTGCACTAAGAAGTATAAGATTCCAGATTTCAAGAAAACTGTGTTAGCAAAGTGATCAATGAAGAGGAAAGTGTATCTCTGTGAGTTGCATTCACACATCACAATGCAGTTTCTCAGAAAGCTTCCTTCCAGTTTTTATCTGTGGATATTTCCTTTTTCACCATAGGCCTCAATGAGCTCCCAAATATCACTTTACAGATTCCATGAAAACAGTGTTCGCAAACTGCTAAGAGAAGGGAAAGGAGAATCTCTGTGTGATGAATTCACACATCTGAAAGCAAGTTCTCAGAAAGCTTCTTTGTAGTTATTATCTGAGGATACTTCCTTTTTCACCATAGGCCTTAATGTGCTCCCAGATATCACTTTACAGATTCCACGAAAACACTGTTAGCAAACTGCTTCATGAAGACTAAGTTTCAACTCTGTGAGATGAATTCATACATCACAAAGCAGTTCCTCAGAAAGCTTCTTTCACTTTTTTATCTGAGGATATTTCCTTTGTCGCCCTAAGTTTCATTGCACTAAGAAGTATCCGACTGCAGATTTCAAGAAAACTGTGTTAGCAAACTGATCAATTATCAGGAAAGTGTATCGCTGTGAGTTGCATTCACACATCTCAAGAAAACTGTGTTAGCAAACTGTTCATTGAAGGGGAACGTGTATCTCTGTGAGCTGCATTCACACATCACAATGTAGTTTCTCAGAACACTTCTTTCCAGTTTTTATCTGTGGATATTTCCTTTTTCACCATAGGCCTCAATGCGCTCCCATATATCACTTTACAGATTCCTCGAAAACAGTGGTAGCACCCTGCTAAAGGAAGGGAAAGGTGAGTCTCTGTGGGATGAATCCCCACATCAGAAAGCAAGTTCTCAGAAAGCTTCTTTATAGTTATTTTCTGAGGAAACTTCCTTTATCATCATAGGCCTCAATGAGCTCCGAAATATCACTTTACAGATTCCATGAGAAATGTGTTACCAAATTGCTTCATGAAGATTAAGTTGTAACTCTGTGAGATGAATTCATATATCACAAAGAAGTTTCTCAGAAAGCTTCTTTCTAGTTTTTAATCTGAGGATATTTCCTTTGTCATCCTAAGCTTCATTGCGCTAAGAATTATCCAATGGCAGATTTCAAGAAAACTGTGTGAGCAAACTGATCAATGAAGAGGAAAGTGTATCTCTGTGAGTTGCATTCACACATCACAATGCAGTTTTTCAGAATGCTTCTTCCCAGTTTTTATCTGTGGCTATTTCCTTTTTCACCAAAAGCCTCAATATGCTCCCAAATATCACTTTACAGATTCCACGAGAACAGTGTTAGCAAAAGGCTTGATGAAGAGGAAGGTGTAACTGTGTAAGAATAATTCACACATCACAAAAGAGTTTCTCAGAAAGCTTCTTTCTCGTTTTTATCTGGATATTTCCTTTGGCCCTACTGTCTTCAAAGCAATCCGAAATAACAGTTCTCAGATTACACAAAAACAGGGTTAATCAATGGATCATCGAAATACAGGTGTAATTCAGTGAGTTGAATTCACGCATCACAAAGCAGTTTCTCAGAAAGCTTCTTTCTTGTTTGAGCTGGGGATATTTGTGGTCACTAAGCGCCCCGTGTGTCTCATTGCAGATTCTGTGAAAACACTGTAAGCAAGCTTTTCAATGAAAACAATGATGTCACTCTGTGTGATGAATTAACCCACAACAAAGCAGTTTCAGAGAAGGCTTCTCTTCACTTTTTGTCTGAGGGTATTTCATTATTCACCATGAGATTCAACGATATCCAAGACATCACTACTGAGATTCCACAAAATCAGTGCTAGTAAACGCCTCCATGAAAGAGTGGTGTAACACTGTGAAAGGAATTGACACATCACAGAAAAGTTTCTCAGAACGCTTCTTTGTCATTTTTATCTGAGGATATTTCCTTTAGCTGTGTAGTCTTCAAAGCGAAATGAAATATCAGTTCTCAGATTCCATAAAAACAGGGCTAGCAAATGGCACTACGAAGTACAGGTGTAATTCCGTGAGTTGAATTCACACATCACAAAGCAGTTTCTCAGAAAGCTTCTTTCTAGTTTTTATCTGAGGATATTTCCTTTGTCACTGTAGGCTTCATTGCGCTAAGAAGTATCCAATTGCAGATTTCAAGAAAACTCTGTTAGCAAACTGATCAATGAAGAGGAAAGTGTATCTCTGTCAGTTGCATTCACACATCACAATGTAGTTTCCCAGAACGTTTCTTTCCAGTTTTCATCTGTGGATATTTCCTTTTTCACCATAGGCCTCAATGCGCTCCCATATATCACTTTAAAGATTCCACTAAAACAGTGTTAGCACACTGCTACAAGAAGGGAAGGTCAATTGCTGTGTGATGAATTCACACATCAGAAAGCAAGTTCTCAGAAAGCTTCTTTGTAGTTATTATCTGAGGATACTTCCTTTTTCACCATAGGCCTCAACGCTCCCAAATATCACTTTGCAGATTCCATGAGAACAGTATGAGCAAACTACTTAATGAAGAATAAGTTGTAACTCTGTGAGATGAATTCATATACCACAAAGAAGTTTCTCAGAAAGCTTCTCTCACTTTTTAATCTGAATATATTACCTTTGTCCTTCTATTCTTCAAAGCGATCTGAAAAATGAGTTCTCAGATTCCACAATAATGGGCTAGCAAACGGCTCCATGAAATACAGGTGTAAGTCAGTGAATTGAAATCACACATCACAAAGCAGTTTCTCAGAAAGCTTCTTTCTAGTTTTTATCTGAGGATATTTCCTTTCTCACCCTAAGCTTCATTGCACTAACAAGCGTCTGATTACAGATTTCAAGAAAACTGCGTTAGCAATCTGATCAATGAAGAAGAAAGTGTATCTCCAAGTGAAGGTATCTTCACAGATCACAATGCAGCTTTCCCAGAACTATCTTCCCAGTTTTATCTGTAGACATTTCCCTTTTCCAACAGAGGCCCTTAAATGAACTCCCAAATGTCGCTTTTACAGATTCCAATAAAAGAGTGATGCAATGCTCAGAGAAGGGAAAGCAACTCGTGATGAATTCACACATCTGAAAGCAAGTTCTCAGAAAGTTTCTTTTGTAGTTATTATCTGAGGAACCTCCCTTTTCACCATAGGCCTCAGCACGCGCCCCTAAATATCACTTCCTTTGGTAGATTCCATGAAAACAGTGTTAGCCAACTGCCCATGAAGACTAAGTTCAACTCTCAGAGATGAATTCACATAACACATAGAAGTTTCTCAGAAATTTTTTTCACTGCTTTTATCTGAGGATATTTCCTTTGTCCTTATAATTTTCAAAGCAATCCAACTACTGCCTCAGATAAATTACAAATACATAAGGTTAGCAAACTGCTCCATGAAATACAGGTGTAAGTCAGTGAGTTGAATTCATTGTTATCACAAGCAGTTTCTCAGAATGCTTTTCCAGTTTTATCTGTGGATATTTTCTTTTCACCATAAGCCTTCAATGCACTTCTAAATCTCACTTTTACAGATACCACGAGAACGGGTGTCAGCAGAAGGCTTCACAAGAGGCATAACTGTGTGAGATGAATTCACACATCATTAAAAGAAGTTTCTGAGAAAGGTTATTTTCGTTTCTATCTGAGAATATTTCATGGCCTATTATTTCACACTTAAATATCAGTTCTCAGATTCCACAAACACATTGCTAAGCAAAATCCACTTATGACATACAGGTGTAATTCAGTGAGTTGGACTACACATCACAAAGCAGTTTCAGAAAGCTTCTTCAAATTTTTATCTGAGGATATTTCCTTTGTCATCACTAGGCTGCATTGTGCTAAGAAGTATCTGATTGCAGATTTCAAGAAAACTCTGTTAGCAAACTGATCAACAAGAGGAAAGTGTATTCTGTGAGTTGCATTCACAATATCACATGTAGTTTCAGAACCCATCTTTCCAGTTTTTATCTGTAGATTTCTTTTCACCATTGTACCCCACGCGCCTCATATATCACTTCAGGATTCCATGAAACAGTGTTAGCACACTGCGCTGCTTAGGGAAAGGTGAATCTCTCTGTGATGAACTCACACATCAGAAAGCAAGTTCTCAGAAAACTTCTTTGTAATGATTATCTGAGGATACTTCCTTTTTCACCAGAGTCCTCAATATACTCCCAAATATCACTTTGCAGATTCCATGAGAACAGTGTTAGCAAAAGGCTTCATGAAGAGAAAGGTGTAACTGTGTGAGTTGAATTCACACATCACCAAGTAGTTTCTTCCAAAGCTTTTTTCTCATTGTTATCTGAGGATATTTCCTACGGCCGTATATTCTTCAAAGTGATCCGAAATATCTGTTCTCAGATTCCACAAAAACAGTACTAGCAAATGGCTCTATGAAATACAGATGTAATTCAGTGAGTTGAATTCACACTTCCCAAAGCAGTTTCTCAGAGAGCTTCTTTCTAGTTTTTATCTGAGGGTGTTTCCTTTGTCACCTAGGCTGCATTGCACTAAGAAGTAACTGATTGAAGATTTCAAGAAAACTGTGTTAGCAAACTGATCAATGAAAAGGAAAGTGTATCTCTGTGAGTTGCATTCACACATCACAATGCAGTTTCCCAGAATACATCTTTCCAGTTTTTTTTTTTTTTTTTTTTTGAGACGGAGTCTCGCTCTGTAGCCCAGGCTGGAGTGCAGTGGCCGGATCTCAGCTCACTGCAAGCTCCGCCTCCCGGGTTCACGCCATTCTCTGGCCTCAGCCTCCCGAGTAGCTGGGACTACAGGCACCCGCCACCTCGCCCGGCTATTTTTTGTATTTCTTAGTAGAGACGGGGTTTCACCGTGTTAGCCAGGATGGTCTCGATCTCCTGACCTCGTGATCCACCCATCTCGGCCTCCCAAAGTGCTGGGATTACAGGCTTGAGCCACTGCGCCCGGCCACATCTTTCCAGTTTTTATCTGTGTATATTTACTTTCACCAGAGGCCTCAATGAGCTCCCAAATATCACTTTACAGATTCCACGAAAAGAGTGTTTTCAAACTGCTAAGAAGAGGGAAAGGAGAATCTCTGTGTGATGAATTCACACATCAGAAAGAAAGTTGTCAGAAAGCTTCATTCTAGTTTTTATCTTAGGATACTTCCTTTGTCACCGTAGGCTTCATTGCCCTAAGAAGTATCCGATTGCAGATTTCAAGAAAACGCTGATAGCAAACTGATCAATGAAGAGGAAAGTGTATCTCTGTGAGCTGCATTCACACATCACGATGTAGTTTCTCAGAACACTTCTTTCCAGTTTTTATCTGTGGATATTTCCTTTTTCCACCATAGGCCGCAAATGCGCTCCCAGATATCATTCTACAGATTCCACAAAAACAGTGTTAGCACACTGCTACGAGAAGGGAAAGGTGAATCTCTGTGTGATGAATTCACACATCAGAAAGTAAGTTTTCAGAAAGCTTCTTTGTAGTTACTATCTGAGGATACTTCCTTTTTCACGATAGCCCTCAACGCGCTCCCAAATATCACTTTGCAGATTCCATGAGAACAGTGTGAGCAAACTGCTTAATGAAGAATACGTTGTAACTCTGTGAGATGAATTCATATATGACAAAGAAGTTTCTCAGAAAGCGTCTTTCACTTTTTTATCTGAGGATATTTCCTTTGTCCTTATATTCTTCAAACCGATCCGAAAAATCAGTTCTCAGATTCCACATAAAGAGGGCTAGCAAACAGCTCCATGAAATACAGGTGTAACTCAGTGAATTGAAATCACACATCACAAAGTAGTTTCTCAGAAAGCTTCTTTCTAGTTTTTATCTGAGGATATTTCCTTTCTCACCCTAAGCCTTATTACACTAGGAAGCGTCCGATTACAGGTTTCAAGAAAACTGTGTTTGCAAACGATCAATGAAGAGGAAAGTGTATCTCTGTTAGTTGCATTCACACATCACAATGCAGTTTCCCAGGATGCATCTTTCCAGTTTTTATCTGTGGATATTTCCTTTTTCACCAGAGGCCTCAATGAGCTCCCAAATATCACTCTAAAGCTTCCACAAAAATAGTGTTCGCAAACAGATAAGAGAAAGGAAAGGAGAATCTCTGTGTGATGAATTCACACATCAGAACAAATGTTCTCAGAAAGCTTCTTTCTAGTTATTATCTGAGGATACTTCCTTTTTCACCATAGGCCTCAAAGCGCTTCCAAATATCACTTTCAAGATTCCACGAAAACAGTCTTGGCACACAACTTCATGAAGACTAAGTTGCAACTCTGTGAGATGAATTCACATATCAGAAAGAAGTTTCTCAGAAAGCTTCTTTCACGTTTTTATCTGAGGATGCTTCCTTTGTCCTTATACTCTTCAAAGCGATCCGAACTATCAGTTCTCAGATCCCACAAATACAAGGCTAGCAAACGTCTCCATGAAATACAGGTGTAAGTCAGTGAATTGAAATCACACATCACAAAGCAGTTTCTCAGAAAGCTTCTTTCTACTTTTTATCTGAGGATATTTCCTTTCTCACTCTAAGCTTCATTGCACTAAGAAGCGTCCGATTACAGATTTCAAGAAAACTGTAGTAGCAAACTGATCATTGAAGAGGAAAGTATATCTCTGTGAGTTGCATTCACACATCACAATGCAGTTTCCCAGAACTCATCTTTCCAGTTTTTATCTGTGGATATTTCCTTTGTGACCATAGGCCTCAATGCGCTCCCAAATATCACTTTACAGATTCCACGAGAACAGTGTTAGCAAAAGTCTTCGTGAAGAGAAAGGCGTACTTGTGTGAGATGAACTCACGCAACACAAAGAAGTTTTTTAGAAATCTTCTTTCTCGTTTTTATCTGTGGCTATTCCTATCGCCGTATACTCTTCAAAGCGATCTGAAATATCAGTTCTCAGATTCCACAAAAACTTTGCTAGCAAACGGCTCTATGAAATACAGTTGTAATTTAGTGAGTTGAATTTACAGTTCACAAAGCAGTTTCTCAGAGAGCTTCTTTCTAGTTTTTATCTGAGGATTTTCCTTTGTCTCCGTAGGCTTCATTGCGCTAAGAAGTATCCGATTGCAGATTTCAAGAAAACTCTGTTAGCAAACTGTTCAATGAAGAGGAAAGTGTAGTTCTGTGAGTTGCATTCACACATCACAATGTAGTTTCTCAGAAAGCTTCTTTCCAGTTTTTATCTGTGGATATTTCCTTTTTCACCATAGGCCTCAAAGCACTCCCATACTTCACTTTACAGATTCCACGAAAAGAGTGTTGGCAAACCACTAAGAGAAGGGAAAGGTGAATCTTTGTGTGATGAATTCACACATCCAAAAGTAAGTTCTCAGAAAGCTTCTTTGTAGTTATTATCTGAGGATACATCCTTTTTCACCAGAGGCCTCAATGAGCTCCCAAATATTCCTTTGCAGATTCCATGAGAACAGTGTGAGCAAACTGCTTAATGAAGAATAAGGTGTAACTTTGTGAGATGAATTCACATATCACAAAGAAGTCTCTCAGAAAGCTTCTTTCACTTTTTTATCTGAGGATATTTCCTTTGTCCTTGTATTCTTCAAAGCAATGGAAAAATCAGTTCTCAGATTTCACAAAAAAAGGGCTAGCAAACGGCTCCATGAAATACAGGTGTAACTCAGTGAATTGAAATCACACATCACAAAGCAGTTTCTAAGGAAGCTTCTTTCTAGTTTTTATCTCAGGATATTTCCTTTGTCACCCTGAGCTTCATTGCACTAAGAAGCGTCTGATTACAGATTTCAAGAAAACTGTGTTGGCAATCTGATCAATGAAGAGGAAAGTGCATCTCTGTTAGTTGCATTCACACTTCACAATTCAGTTTCCCACAACGAATCTTTTCATTTTTTATCTGTGGATATTTCCTTTTTCACCAGAGGCCTCCATGAGCTCCCAAATATCACTTTACAGATTCCACGAAAAGAGTGTTGGCAAACTGCTGAGCAAAGGGAAAGGAGCATCTCTGTGTGATGAATTCATACATCAGAAAGAAAGTTCTCAGAAAGCTTCTTTCTAGTTATTATCTGATGATACTTCCTTTTTCACCATAGGCCTCAATGCGCTCCGAAATATCACTTTGAAGATTCCATGAAGACTAAGTTGTAACTCTGTGAGATGAATTCACATATCAGAAAGAAGTTTCTCAGAAAGCTTCTTTCACGTTTTTATTTGAGGATATTTCCTTTGTCCTTCTACTCTTCAAAGTGATCCGAACTATCAGTTCTCAGATACCACAAATACAAAGCTAGCAAACGGCTCCACCAAATACAGGTGTAAGTCAATCAGTTGAATTCACACATCACAAAACACTTTCTCAGAAATCTTCTTTCTACTTTTTATCTCAGGATATTTTCTTTGTCACCCTAAGCTTCATTGTGCTGAGAAGTATCCGATGGTAGATTTCAAGAAAACTGTGTGAGCAAACTGATCAATGAAGAGGAAAGTTTATCTCTGTAAGTTGCATTCTCACATCACAATGCAGTTTCTCAGAACGCTTCTTTCCAGTTTTTATCTGTGGATATTTCCCTCGTCATCATAGCCCTCAATGAGCTCCCAAATATCACTTTGCAGAATCCACGAACACAGTGTTAGCAAACTGCTACAAGAAGGGAAAGGTGAAACTCTGTGTGATGAATTCACATATCACAAAGGAGTTTCTCACAAAGCTTTTTTCACATTTTTAATGGAGGATATTTCCTTTCTCAGCCTAGGCCTCAATGAGATCCAAAGTAGCCCTTGTCAGGATTCTCAAAGGCAGTGTTAATCGACTGCTTCACAAAACGTAAGTGAAACTCTGTGAGATGAATTCACACATCACAAAGAAGTTTCTAAGAAAGCCTCTTTCACGTTTTTATCTGAGGATATCTCCTTTGTCAGCTTCATTGCGCTAAGAAGTATCCCATTGTAGATTTCAAGAACAGTGTGTTAGCAAACTGATGCCTGAAGAGAAATATGTAACTCTGTGAGTTGCATTCACACATCGCAGTGCAGTTTCTCAGAACTCTTCTTTCCAGTTTTTATCTGAGGATATTTCCTTTTCCACCAGAGCCCTCAATGAGCTCCCAAGTATCACTTAGCAAATTCCACGAGAACAGTGTTAGCAAACTGCTACAAGAAGGGGAAGGTGATACTCTGTGTGACGAAGTCACACATCAGAAAGCAATTTCTGAGAAATCTTCTTTCCAGTTATTATCTGAGGATATTTCCTTTTTCACCATATAGGCCCTGGCATGCCCTAAATATCATCATCACTTTTGTAGACTCTAATTTAAAACAGTGTTAGCAAACTGTTTCATAAAGACTAAGTTAACTCTGAGAGATGACTCATATATCACAAAGAAGTTTCTCACAAAGCTTTCACGTTTTAATGGAGGCGATATTTCCTTTGTCACAGGCCTCAATGCAGTCCAAGTAGCCCTTCTCAGGTTCCTCAAAAGGCAGTGTTAATCACTGCTCACGAAACGTATGTGTAACTCTGTGAGATGAATTACACATCACAAAGAAGTTTCAAGAAAGTTTTTCAATACTTTTATCTGAGGACTTTGTCAACAAACTTCATTGCACTAAGAAGTATCTCCATTGCAGATTCCCAAGAAAGCGTGTTAGCAAACCGATGCCTGAAGAGAAACGTGTAATCCTGTGAGCTGTATCTTCACACATCGCAGTGCAGTTTCTCAGAACACTTCTTTTCCTGTTTTTATCTGAGGAAATTCCTTTTTCACCATAGCCCTCAATGATTCTAAAATATCACTTTGCAGAATCCACGAACAGTGTTAGCAAACTGCTTTGTGAAGATTAAGTTGTAACTCGGTGAGTGAATTCACATATCAAAGCAGTTTAGAAAGTTTCTAGGTTTTTATGGGAGATATTTCCTTTGTCATCGAAGCTTCATTAGCAGAAATATCCCTGATGCATATTTAAGAAAATATGTTAGGCAAACGGACGATGAAAAGGAAAGTGTAATTCTGTGAGCGTATCTACATGTCACAATGCAGTTTCTCAGGAACGCTTTTCCAGTTTGTAATATCTGAGGATATTTCCCTTTCACCATAGCCCTCCATGGGCTCCTTAAACATCAATTTGCCAATGCCACGAGAACAGTCTTAGCAAACGGCTTCATGAGAGAGAGCTGTAACTCTGTGAGATGAATTCACAGATCACAAAGAAGTTTCTCAGAAAGCTTCTGTCTCATTTTTATCAGAGGATATTTCCTTCGGCCCTATAGTCTTCAAAGGGATCCGAAATATCAGTTCTCAGATTCCACAAAAACCGGGCTAGCCAACGGCTCCATGAAATACAGCTGTAACTCAGTGAGTTGAATTCACACATCACAAAGCAGTTTCTCAGAAAGCGTCTTTCTGTTTTGGGCTGAGGTTATTTGTGGTCTCGGAGTGCCACCGTGTGTCTTATTGCAGATTCTGTGAAAACACTCTTAGCAAGCTTCTCAATGAAAACAAGGATGTAACCCTGTGAGCTGAATTCACCACACCAAAGAAGTTTCTGAGAAGGCTTCTCTGCAGATTTGTCTGAGGTTCTTTCATGATTCACCGTGGGATTCAACGATATCCAATATATCACTTCTGAGATTCCACAAAATCAGTGCTAGCAAACTCCTCCATGAAAGAGTGGTGTAACACTGTGAAATGAATTCACACATCACAAAGCGGTTTCTCAGAAAGCTTCATTCCGGTTTTTCTTGGAGGATATTTCCTTTGTCCTTCTACTCTTCAAACCCATCCGAAATATCAGTTCTCAGAATCCACAAAAACAGGGCTAGCAAACAGCTGCACGAAATAGTGGTGTAACTCTGGGAGATGAAGTCACATATCAGAAAGCAATTTCTCAGAAAGCTTCTTTCACGTTTTTATCTGAGGATATCTCCTTGGTCACTGTAAGCTGCATAGCGCTCAGAAATATCCCGATGCAGATTTCAAGAAAAGTGTGTTAGCAAACTGATGCCTGAAGAGAAAAGCGTAACTCTGGGAGTTGCAATCACACATCGCAGTGCAGTTTCTCAGAACGCTTCTTTCCAGTTTTTATCTGAGGATAGTTCCTTTTTCACCAGAACCCTCAATGAGCTCACAAATATCACTTTGCAAATTCCACGAGAACAGTGTTAGCAAACTGCTACAAGAAGGGAAAGGTGAAACTCTGTGTGACGAAGTCACACATCAGAAAGCAATTTCTGAGAAAGCTTCTTTCCAGTTATTATCTGAGGATATTTCCTTTTTCACCATAGGCCTCAAGGTGCTCCCAAATATCGCTTTGCAGATTCCACGAAAACAGTGTTAGCAAACTCCTTCATGAAGACTAAGTTGTAACTCTGTGAGATGAATTCACATATCACAAAGAAGATTCTCACAAAACTTATTTCACGTTTTTAATAGAGGGTATTTCCTTTATCAGCACAGGCCTCAATGCAGTCCAAAGTAGCCCTTCTCAGGTTCCTCAAAGACAGTGTTAATCGACTGCTCCATGAAACATATGTGTAACTCTATGAGATGAATTCACACATCAGAAGGAAGTTTCTAAGAAAGCTTCTTTCACGTTTTTATCTGAGGATATCTCCTTTGTCACCGTAAGCTTCATTGCGCTAAGAAGTAAACCATTGCAGATTTCAAGAAAAATGTGTTAGCAAACTCATCTCTGAAGAGAATTGTGTAACTCTGTAAGTTGCATTGTCACATCGCAGTGCATTTTCTCAGAACGCTTCTTTCCAGTTTTTATCTGAGGATATTTCCTTCGTCACCATAGCCCTCAATGAGCTCCCAAATATCACTTTGCAGAATCCACGATCACAGTGTTAGCAAACTGCTACAAGAAGGGAAAGGTGAAACTCTGTGTGATGAATTCACATATCACAAAGGAGTTTCTCACAAAGCTTTCTTCACGTTTTTAATGGAGGATATTTCCTTTCTCAGCCTAGGCCTCAATGAGATCCAAAGTAGCCCTTGTCAGGATCCTCAAAGGCAGTGTTAATTGTCTGCTCCATGAAACGTAAGCGAAACTCTGTGAGATGAATTCACACATCACAAAGAAGTTTCTAAGAAAGCCTCTTTCACGTTTTTATCTGAGGATATCTCCTTTGTCACCGTAAACTTCATTGCGCTAAGAAGTATCCCATTGCAGATTTCAAGAAAAGTGTGTTAGCAAACTGATGCCTGAAGAGAAAAGTGTAACTCTGGGAGTTGCATTCACACATCGCAGTGCAGTTTCTCAGAACGCTTCTTTCCAGTTTTTATCTGAGGATATTTCCTTTTCCACCAGAGCCCTCAATGAGCTCCCAAGTATCACTTAGCAAATTCCACGAGAACACAGTGTTAGCAAACTGCTATGAGAAGGGAAAAGTGAAACTCTATGTGTCGAAGTCACACATCAGAAAGCAATTTCTGAGAAAGCTTCTTTCTAGCTATTATCTGAGGATATTTCCTTTTTCACCATAGGCCTCAAGGCGCTCCCAAATATCACTTTGCAGATTCCACGAAAAGTGTTAGCAAACTCCTTCATGAAGACTTATTCTCCCTTTTGGAGAATGAGCTACCACAGGACATTTGGGAGTATATGAACAGCTATGGTGACAAAGAATGTATCCTCAGACAAAAACAGGAAACAAGATTTCTGTAAAACTGCTTTGTGATAGATATGTTTATGCATCTCACATGGATAAAACTTTCTTTCTATTACACAGTGTTGAAACTGCTTCATGGACGGATTTGTGAAGGGACATTCGAGAGTACATTCACGCTTGACATTAAATAGGAGATATTTTCAAATATCTGACGAGTGCGTTCATTTCAGAGAGTTAAACCTTACACTACGTTGCCCAGTTTGGAAACTCTGTCTTTGAGGAATCTGAGAAGGTATAATAAGTGGCGCCCAGAGGCTTCTTGTGAGAAAGGAAACGTCTTCCGATGAGAAGTGGAGAGAAGCTTTTCGAGCAACTGCTTTGTACTATTTGTATTCATCTCATAGAGTTGAATCATACTTTGGATTGAGGAGTTTGAAATCACTGTTTCTGTGGAACCTGAGAAAGGACATTTGGGAACGCTCTTAAGAATATGCTGAAAAAGACATAACCTCCAATTAAAACCAAAAGGAAACTGTGAAACTGCTCTAGGCCACGAGAAGTCCACTCGCACTCCTAAGCTTCTGTTTTCATTTGGCAGTATTCTAACACTGTTTTAGGTGAGACACCTAAGGGACACTTGGGAACGCTTCGAGGCTTATGGTGCAAACGGAAATATCTTCAGATAGATACAGGAGAGAAGATTTCCGAGGAGTTGCTTTTGACGTGTACATTTCACTCACAGAGTGAAATCTTTCTTCTCATAGAGGATTGGGGAATCCCGTTTGGAGAAAACGCTACCAGGGGACATTCGGGAGTATACAGACGGCTATGGTGAAAAAGGAATTATCCTCAGACAAAAACTGGAAAGAAACGTTCTCTCACACAGCTTTGTAATAGATATGTCTAATCACCTCACTTAGATAAATCTTCCTTTCTATTATGCAGTTTGGAAACTGCGTCATGGACGGATTCCCGAAGGGACATTCGGGAGCATATTAAGGCTTATGGGGAAATAGGAAATATCACCAGATAAAAACTGGAGAGAAGCTTTTGGAGAAACCACTTTGTGATGTGTGCATTCCACCCAGGGAGTTATATCTCTTTTCTCGTAAGACAGTGTTTGAACACTCTTCTTGTAAAACTGAAAAAGGGATATTTTGTAGTGCTTGGAAGAATATGGCGAAAAGTAAATATCCGGGAATAAAACCCAGAAAGCAACGTTTCAAGAAACTTCTCTCTGGCGTGTGCATTCATTTCAGAGAGTTAAAGTTGACACTACGTTGCCCAGTTTGGAAACTCTGTCTCTGATTAATCTGTGAAGGGATATTAAGTGGCTCACGGATGCTTGCAGTGGAAAGTAAATGTCTTAAAATGAAAAGTGGAGAGAAGTTTTTGGAGAACCTCGTTTGTGATGTGTGTATCCATCTCATAGAGTTAAATCATTCTTTGTATTGAGCAGTTTGAAATCACTGTTTCTGTGGAAACTGAGAAAGGACATTTGGGAAGACTCTTAAGAATATGCTGAAAAAGAAATACCCTCCAATAAAAACCAGAAGGAAACTTTCTGTGAAACTGCTCTAGGTCACGTGCATTCCACTGGCACATTTAAGCTTCTGTTTTAATTGACTATTATTCTAACACTGTTTTAGGTGGGTCAGCTAAGGGATACTCGGGAGCGCTTTGAGGCTTACGTTGAAATGGCAATATCTTCAGATAGATACTGGAGAGAAGATTTCCATGGAGCTACCTTGTTACGTGTGCATTCCACCCACAGAGTTATACCTTTCTTTTCATAGAGGAAGGGGGAATCCCTTTTGGTGAATGAGCTACCACGGGACATTTGGGAGTATACGGACGGCTAAGGTGAAAAAACAAGTATCCTCAGACAAAAACTGGAAAGAAGCTTTCTGTGAAACTGCTTTGTGATAGATATGTCTATGCATCTCACATAGATAAAACTTTCTTTCTATTATGCAGTTTTGAAACTGCATCATGGACAGATTTGTGAAGGGACATTCGGGAGCACATTCGCGCTTAGTGTTAAATAGGAGATTTATTCAGATAAAAACTGGAGAGAAGTTTTCTGAGAAACTGCGTTGTGATGTGTGCATTCCACAGGGCGTTATTCCTTTTTTCTCATAACAGTGTTTGAGTACTCTTCCAGAAAAACTGAAAAAGTGATATTTTGTAGCGCGTTGGAGACTATGGCAAAAAGTGAAATAAAAACCAGAAAGAAACGTTCCAAGAAACAGTTCTCTGGGGTGTGCTTTCATTTCAGAGTGCTAAACCTTCCACTACATTGCCCAGTTTGGAAACTCTGTCTTTAAGCAATCTGGGAAAGATTTTAAGTGGCACCCAGATTCCTGTGGTGAAAAAGGAAATGTCTTCCAATGTGAAGTGGAGAGAAGCTTTTGGAACAAGTGCTTTGTGATGTGTGTGTTCATCTCATAGAGTTAAATCATTCTTTGCATTGAGCAGTTTGAAATCACTGTTTAGTGGAACCTGATAAAGGATATTTTGGAACGCTCTTAAGAATATGCTGAAAAAGTAATATCCTCCGAAAAAAACAATTAGGAAACTTTCTGTTAAACTGCTCTAGGTCACTTGAATTGCATTCACAGAGTTAAGCTTCTGTTTTCACTGAGCAGTATTCTAACATTGTTTTAGGTGAGCCAGCTAAGGGATACTCGGGCGTGCCATGAGGCTTACGGTGAAAACGGAAATATCTTCAGATAGATATGGAGAGAAGATTTCCGAGGAGCTCCTTTGTGACGTGTGCATTCCACTCGTCATAGTGTTGATACTGCGTCTTAAACGAATTGATACTCGTCACAGATGGATTCGCGAAGCGACATTCGGACACACATTCAGGCTTTTGGAGAAATAGAAAATATCTTCTGATCAATACTGGAGTGAAGCTTTCTGAGAGACTGCTTTGTGATGTGTGCATTCCACTCAGGGAATTATACCTCTTTTCTCATCAGGCAGTGTGTGTACACTGGTCCTGTAAAACTGAAAAAGTGATATTTTGCAGCGCTTTAAGACTATGGTGAAAAGTGAAATATCTGGAAATAAATCCCAGAAAGAAGCGTTCCAAGAAAATGCTCTCTGACGAGTGCATTCATTTCAGAGAGTTAAAGCTTCCACCACCTTGCCCAGTTTGGAAACTAAATCTTTGAGGAATCTGTGAAGGGATATTAAGTGGCACCCGGAGGCTTCTGGTGAGAAAGGAAAAGTCTTCGCATGAAAACTGGTGAGAAGCTTTTGGAGCAACTGCTTTGCAATGTGTGTATTCATCTCATAGAGTTGAATCATTCTTTAGATTGAGCAGTTTGAAATCACTGTTTCTGAGGAACCTGAGAAAGGACATTTGGAAACGCTTTTAATAATATGTGGAAAAAGACATAACCTCTGATAAAAACCAGAAGGAAACTTTCTGTGAAACTGGTCTAGGTCACGTGAAGTCCACTCACACTGTTAAGCTTCTGTTTTCATTGGGCAGTATTGTAACACTGTTTTAGGTTCATCTGCTAAGGACCACTTGGGAGCGCTTTGAGGCTTATGGTGAAAACGGAAATATCTTCAGATAGATACTGGAGAGAAGATTTCTGAGGAGGTGCTTTTGACGTGTACATTCCACTCACAGAGTGAAACCTTTCTTCTCATAGAGGATTGGGGAATCCCATTTGGAGAAAACGCTACCAGGGGACATTCGGGAGTATACAGACGGCTATGGTGAAAAAGGAATTATCCTCAGACAAAAACTGGAAAGAAGCGTTCTCTCACACTGCTTTGTAATAGATATGTCTATTCATCTCACATAGATACATCTTTCTTTCTATTACGCAGTTTTGAAACTGCGTCGTGGATGGATTCCTGGTGGGACATTCGGGAGCACATTAAGGCTTCTGGGGAAATAGGAAATATCACCAGATAAAAACTGGCGCGAAGATATCGGAGAAACCGCTTTGTGATGTGTGCATTCCACCTAGGGAGTTGTACCTCTTTTCTCATAAGACAGTGTTTGAACACTGTTCCTGTAAGAATGAAAAAGGGATATTTTACACCGCTTTGAAGAATACGGTGAAAAGTGAAATATCCGGGAATAAAACCCAGAAATCAACGTTCCCAGAAACTTCTCTCTTTCGTGTGCATTCACTTCAGAGAGTTAAAGATGACCCTATGTTGCCCAGTTTCGATACTCTGTCTCTGATTAATCTGTGAAGGAATATTAAGTGGCGCTCAGATGCTTGCAGTGAGAAAGGAAACGTCTTTAAATGAAAACTGGAGAGAAGCTATCTGAGAGCCTGGTTTGTGATGTGTGTATAAATATCATACAGTTAAATCATTCTTTGGATTGAGCAGTTTGAAATCACTGTTTCTGTGGAAACTGAGAAAGGACATTTGGGACACTCTTAAGAATATGCTGAAAAAGAAATACCCTCCAATACAAACCAGAAGGATGCTTTCTGTGAAACTGCTCTAGGTCACGTGCATTCCACTCTAACACTTAAGCTTCTGTTTTCATTGACCAGTATTCTAACACTGTTTTAGGTGAGTCAGCTAAGGGATACTCGGGAGCACTGTGAGGCTTACGGTGAAAATGGAAATATCTTCAGATAGATACTGGAGAGAGGATTTCCGTGGAGCTGTTTTGTTACGTGTGCATTCCTCTCACAGAGTTATACGTTTCTTCTCATAGAGGATGGGGGAATCCAATTTGGAGAATAAGCTACCATGGGACATTTGTGAGTATATGGACAGCTATGGTGAAAAAGCAAGTATCCTGAGACAAAAACTGGAAAGAAGCTTTCTGTGAAACTGCTTTGTGATAGATATGTCTATGCATCTCACATAGATAAAACTTTCTATCTATTACGCAATTTTGAAACTGCGTCACAGACGGATTTGCCAAGGGACATTCTGGAGCACATTCGTGCTTGACATTAAATAGGACCTATCTTCAGATAAAAACTGGAGAGAAGCTTTCTGAGAAACTGCGCTGTAATGTGTGCATTCCACAGGGCGTTATACATTTTTTCTCATAGCAGTGTTTGAGCACTGTTCCTGTAAAACTGAAAAAGTGATATTTGGCAGCGCATTGAAGACTATGGCAGAAAGTGAAATATCCGGAAATTAAAACCAGAAAGAAACTTTCCAAGAAACTGCTCTCTGGGGTGTACATTCATTTCAGTGAGTTAAAGCTTCCACTACATTGAGCAGTTTGGAAACTCTTTTTTTGAGGAATCTGGGAAGGGATATTAAGTGGCGCCCAGATTCTTGTGGTGGGGAAGAAAACGTCTTCCGATGAGAAGTGGAGAGAAGCTTTCGGAGCAAGTGCTTTGTGAGGTGTATATTCATCTCCTAGAGTTAAATCATTCTTTGGACTGCACAGTTTAAAATCACTGTTTCTGTGGAACCTCAGAAAGGAAATTTGGGAACGCTCTTAAGAATATGCTGAAAAAGTAATACCCTCCAATAAAAACCAGAGGAAAACTTTCTGTGAAACTGCTCTAGGTCACGTGAACTGCATTCGCACAGTTAAGCTTCTGTTTTCATTGAGCAGTATTCTAACACTGTTTTAGGTGAGTCAGCTAAGGGATACTCGGGAGCGCCTTGAGGCTTATGGTGAAAACGGAAATATCTTCAGATAGATACTGGAGAGAAGATTTCCGAGGAGATCCTTTGTGACGTGTGCATTCCACTCATCATAATGGTGATATTGGATCGTAGACGGATTGATACTCATCATAGACGGATTCGCGAAGGGACATTCGGAGACACATTCAGGCCTGTGGGGAAACAGGAAATATCTTCTGATAAATACTGGAGTGAAGCTTTCTGAGAGACTGCTTTGTGATGTGTGCATTCCACTCAGGGAATTATACCTCTTTTCTCATAAGGCAGTGTTCGAACACTGTTCCTGTAAAACCGAAAAAGTGATATTTTGCAGCATGTTGAAGACTATGGCAAAAAGTTAAATATTCGGAAATACAAATGAGAAGGAAACATTCCAAGAAACTGTTCTCTGGGGTGTGGATTCATTACAGAGAGTTAAAGTTTCCACTACATTGCTCCGTTTGGATACTCTCTCTCTGAGGAATCTGGGAAGGGATATTAAGTGGCGCCCAGATTCTTGTGGTGAGAAAGGAAACGTTTTCTGATGAGAAGTGGAGAGGAGCTTTCGGAGCAAGTGCTTTGTGTTGTGTGTGTTCATATGATAGTTTTAAATCATTCTTTGGATTGAACAGTTTGAAATCACTGTTTCTGAGTAACCTGAGAAACAACTTTTGGGAACGCTCTTAAGAATATGTGGAAAAAGACATAACCTCCAATAAAAACCAGAAGGAAACTTTCTGTGAAACCACTCTAGGCCACGTGATGTCCACTCACACTGTTAATCTTCTGTTTTCATTGGGCAGTATTGTAAGACTCTTTTAGGTGTGTCTCCTAAGGGACACTAGGTAACGCTTTGAGGCTTATGTTCACCATAAGGAAATATCTTCAGATACATACTGTAGAGAAGATGTCTGAGGAGGTGCTTTTGACGTGTACATTCCACTCATAGGGTGAAACCTTTCTTCTCATAGTGGATTGGGGAATCCTGTTTGGAGAAAACACTACCAGGGGACATTCCAGAGTATACAGATGGCTATGGTGAAAAAGGAAGTATCCTCAGACAAAAACGGCAAAGAAGCGTTCTCTCACAGAGCTTTGTAATAGATATATGTATTCATCTCACTTAGATAAATCTTTCTTTCTATTATTCAGTTTTGAAACTGCGTCATGGACAGATTTCCGAAGAGATATTCAGGAGCACATTAAGGCTTCTGGGAAAATAGGAGATATCACAAGATAAAAACTGGAGAGAAGTTTTCGGAGAAACCGCTTTGTGATGTGTGCATTCCACCCAGGGAGTTATACTTCTTTTCTCGTAAGACAGTGTTTGAACACTGTTCCTGTAAATTGAAAAAGGGATATTTTTCAGCGCTTTGAAGAATATGGCAAAAAGTGAAATATCCGGGAATAACACCCACAAAGCAACGTTCCAAGAAACTTCTCTCTGGCGTTTGCATTCATTTCAGAAAGTTAAAGTTGACACTACGTTGCCCAGCTTGGAAACTCTGTCTCTGATTAATCTGTGAAGGGATATTAAGTGGCGCCTGGATGCTTGGGGTGAGAAAGGAAACGTCTTAGAATGAGAACTGGAGAGAAGCTTCCAGAGAACCTGGTTTGCAATGTGTGTATCCATCTCACAGAGTTAAATCATTCTTTGTATTGAGCAGTTTGAAATCATTGTTTCTGTGGAAACTGAGAAAGGACATTTGGGAACACTCTTAAGAATACGCTGAAAAAGTAATACCCTCCAATAAAAACGAGAAGGAAACCTTCTGTGAGACTGCTCTAGGACAACTGCATTCCACTCGCACATTTAAACTTCTGTTTTCATTGACCAGTATTCTAACACTGTTTTAGGGGAGTCAGCTAAGGGATACTCGAGAGTGCTTTGAGGCTTACGTTGAAATGGCAATATCTTCAGATAGATACTGGAGAGAAGATTTCCGTGGGGCTGCTTTGTTACGTGTGCATTCCAGTCACACAGTTATACTTTTCTTCTCATAAAGGATGGTGGAAACCCATTTGGAGAACAAGTTGCCACGTGACATTTGGGAGTATATGGACGGCTGTGGTGAAAAAGCAAGTATCATCAGACAAAAACTGGAAAGAAGCTTTCTGTGAAACTGCTTTGTGATAGATATGTCTATGCATCTCACATAGATAAAGGTTTCTTTCTATTACGCAGTTTTGAAACTGCATCATGGACGGATTTGCGAAGGGACATTTGGGAGCACTTTCGCGCTGGACGTTAAATAGGAGATATCTTTAGGTAAAAACTGGAGAGAAGCTTTCTGAGAAACTGCGTTGTAATGTGTGCTTTCCATAGGGCTTTATACCTTTTTTCTCATAGTAGTGTTTGAGCACTGTTCCTGTAAAACTGAAAAAGTGATATTTGGCAGCACCTTGAAGACTATGGTAAAAAGTGAAATATCCAGAAATAAAAACCAGAAAGAAACGTTCCAAGAAACTGCTCTCTGGGGTGTGCATTCATTTCAGAGAGTTAAAGCTTCCACTACGTTGCCCAGATTGGAAGCTCTGTCTTTGATGAATCTGGGAAAGGTTATTAAGTGGCACCCAGATTCTTGTGGTGAAAAAGGAAACATCTTCTGATGAGAAGTGCAGAGAAGCTTTTGCAGCAAGTGCTTTGTGATGCGTGTGTTCATCTCTTAGAGTTAAATCATTCTTTGGATTGAGTAGTTGGAAGTCACTGTTTCTTTGGAACCTGAGAAAGGATATTTGGGAAGGCTCTTAAGAATATGCAGAAAAAGTAATACCCTCTGATGAAAACCAGAAGGAAACTTTCTCTGAAACTGCTCTAGGTCACGCAAATTGCATTCACACAGTTAACCTTCTGTTTTCATTGGGCAGTATTCTAACACTGTTTTAGGTGAGTCAGCTAAGGATTACTCGGGAGCACGTTGAGGCTTACAGTGAAAATGGAAGTATCTTACTATAGATACTGGAGAGAAGATTTCCGAGGAGCTCCTTTTTGACGTGTGCATTCCACTAGTCATAGTGTTGATACTGTGTCATAGACGGATTGATACTCATCATACACGGATTCGCGATGTGATATTCCAAGACACATTCAGGCCTGTGGGGAAATAGGAAATATCTTCTGATAAATACTGGAGTGAAGCTTTCCAAGAGACTGCTTGTGATGTGTGCATTCCACTCAGGGAATTATACCGTTTTCTCATAAGACAGTGTTCGAACACTGTTCCTGTAAACTGAAAAAGTGATATTTTGCAGCACATTGAAGACTATGGCAAAAAGTGAAATATCTGGAAATAAAACCCAGGTAGAAGCGTTCCAAGAAACTGCTCTCTGAGGAGTGCATTCATTTCATAGAGTTAAAGCTTCCAAAACGTTGAGCAGTTTGGAAACTCTGTCTTTGAGGAATCTGTGAAGGATATTAAATTTCGCCCGGAGGCTTCCAGAGAGAAAGGAAACGTCTGCGCTTGAAAACTGGTGAGAAGCTTTCAGAGCAACGGCTTTGTGCTGTGTGTATTCATCTCATAGATTTGAATCATTCTTTGGATTGAGCATTTGAAATCACTGTTTCTGTGGAACCTGTGAAAGGACGTTTGGGAACGTTCTTAAGAATATGCTGAAAAAATAATACCCTCCAATAAAAACCAGAAGGAAACTTTCTGTGAAATGGCTCTAGGTCATGTGTATTGCATTCACACAGTTAAGCTTCTGTTTTCATTGAGCAGCATTCTAACACTCTTTTAGGTGAGTCAGCTAAGGGATACAGGGGAGCGCCTTGAGGCTTATGGTGAAAACGGATATATCTTCAGAGAGATACTGGAGAGAAGATTTCCGAAGAGCTCCTTTGTGACGTGTGCATTCCACTAGTCATAGTGTTGATACTGCGTCATAGACGGATTGATACTCGTCATAGATGGATTCGCAACGGGACATTCGGAGAAGCATTGAGGCCTGTGCAGAAATAGGAAATATCTTCTGATAAATACTGGAGTGAAGATTTCCGAGAGACTGCTTTGCGATGTGTGCATTCCACTCAGGGAATTATACCTCTTTTCTCATACGGCAGTGTTTGAACACTGTTCCTGTAAAACTGTAAAAGTGATATTTTGCAGTGCATTGAAAACTATGGAGAAAAGTGAAATATCTGGAAATAACCCAGAAAGAAGCATTACAAGAAACTGCTGTCTGAAAAGTGCATTCATTTCAGAGAGTTATAGCTTCCACTATGTTGCCCAGTTTGGAAACTCTGTCTTTGAGGCATCTGTGAAAGGATATTAAGTGGCGCCCGGAGTCTTCCGGTGAGAAAGGAAATGTCTTCGCATGAAAACTGGTGAGAAGCTCTCGGAGCCACTGCTTTGTGCTGTGTGTATTCATCTCATAGAGTTTAATCATTCTTTGGATTGAGCAGTTTGAAATCACTGTTTCTGTGGAAACTGAGAAAGGACATTTGGGAACGCTCTTAAGAATATGCTGACAAAGACATAACCTCCGATAAAAACCAGAAGAAGATTTTCTGTGAAACTGCTCTAGGTCACGTGAAGTCCACTTGCACTGGTAAGCTTCTGTTTTCATTGGACAGTATTCTAACAAAGTTTTAGGTTACTCAGCTAAGGGACGTTTGGGAGCCTTTTGAGGTTTATGGTGAAAACGTCAATATCCTCAGATAGATACTGGAGAGATTTCCGAAGAGGTGCTTTTGACGTGTACATTCCACTCACAGAGTGAAACCTGTCTTCTCATAGAGGATTGGGGAATCCCGTTTGGAGAAAACGCTACCAGGGGACATTCAGGAGTATACAGACGGCTATGGTGAAAAAGGAATTATCCTCAGACAAAAACTGGAAAGAAGCGTTCTCTCACACTGCTTTGTAATAGATATGTCTATTCATCTCACTTAGATAAATGTTTATTTCTATTAGGCAGTTTTGAAACTGCGTTGTGGATGGTTTCCCAAAGGGCCATTCAGGAGCACTCTAAGGCTTCTGGGGAAATAGGAAATATCACCCTATAAAAACCGGAGAGAAGCTTTCGGAGAAACCGCTTTGTGATGTGTGCATTCCACCCAGGGAGTTATACCTCTTTTCTCTTAAGACAGTGTTTGAACACTGTTCCTGTAAAACTGAAAAAGGGATATTTTGCAGTGCTTTGAAGAATATGGTGAAAAGTGAAATATCCGGGAATAAAACCCAGAAAGCAACGTTCCAAGAAACTTCTCTCTGGCGTGTGCATTCATTTCCGAGAGTTAAAGTTGACATTACGTTGCCCAGTTTGGAAACTGTCTCAGATTATATCTGTGTAGGGATATTAAGCGGCGCCCGGATGCCTGTGGTGAGAAGGGAAACGTCTTAGAATGAAAACTGAGAGAAACATTTGGAGAACCTCAGTTGTAATGTGTGTATCCATCTCATAGGGTTAAATCATTCTTTGGATTGAGCACTTTGAAATCACTGCTTCTGTGGAAACTGAGAAAGAACATTTGGGAATACTTAAGAATATGCTGAAAGAGAAATACCCTCCAATATAAACTGGAAGGAAAACTTCTGTGAAACTGCTCTAGGTCACGTGCATTCCACTCGCACATTTAAGCTTCTGTTTTCATTGACCAGTATTCTAACACTGTTTTAGGTGAGTCAGCTAAGGGATACTCGGGAGCGCTTTGAGGCTTATGGTGAAAAGGACAATATCTTCAGATAGATGCTGGAGAGAAAATTTCCGTGGGGCTGCTTTGTTACGTGTGCATTCCACTCACAGAGTTATATCTTTCTTCTCATAGAGGATGGGGGATTCCCATTTGGAGAATACCCTACCACTGGACTTTTGGGAGTATATGGATGGCTATGCTGAAAAAGCAAGTAACCTCAGGCAAAAACTGGAAAGAAGCTTTCTGTGAAACTGCTTTGTGATAGATATGTCTATGCATCTCACATAGATAAAACTTTCTTTCTATTATGCAGTTTTGAAACTGCGTCATGGACGGATTTGCGAAGGGATATTCGGGAGCACATTCGCGCTTGAAGTTAAATAGGAGGTATCTTCAGATAAAAATTGGAGAGAAGCTTTCTGAGAAACCGCGTTGTGATGTGTGCATTTCACAGGGCATTATAACTTTTTTTATCATAGCCGTGTTTGAGCACTGTTCCTGTCAACCTGAAAAAGTGATATTTTTCAGCGCGTTGAAGACTATGGCAAAAAGTGAAATATCTGGAAATAAAACCAGTAGGAAACGTTCCAAGAAACTGCTCTCTGGGGTGTGCATTCTTCTCAGAGAGTTAAAGCTTCCCCTACATTGGGCAATTTGGAAACTCTGTCTGTGAGGAATCTGGGAAGGGATATTAAGTGGCGCCCGGATTCTTGTGGTGAGAAAGGAAACGTCTTCTGATGAGAAGTGGAGAGAAGCTTTCAGAGCAAGTGCTTTGTGATGTGTGTATTCATCACATAGAGTTAAATTATTCTTTGGATTGAGCAGTTTGAAATCACTGTTTCTGTCGAACCCAATAAAGGATATTTGGGAAAGCTCTTAAACATATGCTGAAAACGTGATACACTCTGATAAAAACCAGAAAGACACTCTCTGTGAAACTGCTCTAGGTCACATGAATTGCATTCGCACAGTTAAGCTTCTGTTTTCATTAGGCAGTATTCTAACACTGTTTTAGGTCGTTCAGCTAACGGATACTCGAGAGCACCTTGAGGCTTACAGTGAAAATGGAAATATCTTCAGGTAGATACTGGAGAGATTTCCGAGGAGATCCTTTGTGACGTTTGCATTCCACTCATCATAGTGTTGATACTGCGTCATAGACGGATTGATACTCGTCATAGACGGACTCGCAAAGGGACATTCGGAGAAACATTCAGGCCTGTGGGGAAATAGGAAATATCTTCTGATAAATACTGGAGTGAAGCTTTCCGAGAGACTGCTTTGTGATGTGTGCATTTCACTCAGGTAATTATACCTCTTTTCTCATAAGGCTGGGTTCGAACACTGTTCCTGTAAAACTGAAAAAGTGATATTTTGCAGTGCATTGAAGACTGAGGCGAAAAGAGAAATATCTGGAAATAAAAGCCAGAAAGACCCGTTCCAACAAACTTCTCTCTGACGAGCCCATTCATTTCAGAGAGTTAAAGCTTCCATAACGCTGCCCAGTTTGGAAACTCTGTCTTGGAGGAATCTGGGAAGGGATATCAAGTGGAGACCGGATTCTGGTGGTGAGAAAGGAAACGTGTTCCAATGAGAAGTGGAGAGAAGCTTTCGTAGCAAGTGCTTTGTGATGTGTGTATTCATCTCATAGATTTAAGTCATTCTTTGGATTGAGCAGTTTGAAATCACTCTTTCTGTGGAACCTGAGAAAGGACATTTAGGAATACTCTTAAGAATATGCTGAAAAAGACATAACCTCCAATAAAAAGCAGAAGGAAACTTTCTGTGAAACTGCTCTAGGCCACGTGAAGTCCACTCGCACTGTTAAGCTTCTGTTTTCATTGGGCAGTATTCTAACACTGTTTTAGGTGAGTCAGCTAAGGGACACTCGGGAGGGCTTTGAGGCTTATGGTGAAAACGGAAATATCTTCAGATAGATACTGGAGAGAAGATTTCTGAGGAGATGCTTTTTAGGTGTACATTCCTCTCACAGAGTGAAACCTTTCTTCTCATAGAGGATTGGGGAATCCCGTTTGGAGAAAACGCTACCAGGGGACATTCGGGATTACACAGATGGCTATGGTGATAAAGGAATTATCCTCAGACAAAAATGGGAAACAAACGTTCTCTCACACTGCTTTGTAATGGATATGTATATTCATCTCACTTAGATAAATCTTTCTTTCTGTTACGCAGTTTTGAACCTGCGTCATGGACAGATTCCCTAAGGGACATTCGGGAGCACATTGAGGCTTATGGTGAAATAAGAAATATCGCCAGATAAAAACTGGAGAGGATCTTTTGTAGAAATCGCTTTGTGATGTGGGCATTCCACCCAGGGAGTTATACCTCTTTTCTAGTAAGACAGTGTTTGAACACTGTTCCTGTCACACTGAAAAAGGGATATTTTGCACCGCTTTGAAGAATACGGCAAAAAGTGAAATATCAGGGAATAAAACCCAGAAAGCAACGTTCCAGGAAACTTCTCTCTGGTGTCTGCATTCATTTCAGAGAGCTAATGTTGACACTACGTTGCCCAGTTTGGAAACTCTGTCTCTGATTAATCTGTGAAGGGATATTAAGTGGCGCCCGGATGCTTGCTGTGAGAAAGGAAATGTCTTAGAATGAAAACTGGAGAGAATCTTTCGGAGAACCTGGTTTGTGTTGTGTGTATCCATCTCATCGAGTTAAATCATTCTTTGTATTGAGCGGCTTGAAATCACTGTTTCTGTGGAACTGAGGAGGAACATTTGGGAACACTCATAAGAAAATGCTGAAAAAGAAATACACTCCAATAAAAACCAGAAAGAAACCCTCTGTGAAACTGCTCAAGGTCACGTGAATTGCATTCACACAGTTAAGCTTCTGTTTTCATTGAGCAGTATTCTAACACTCCTTTTGGTGAGTCAGCTAAGGGATACTCGGGAGTGCCTTGAGGCTTCAGGTGAAAAGAGAAATATCTTCGGATAGATTCTGGCGAGAAGATTTCCGTGGAGGTCCTTTGTGACATGTGCATTCCACTCATCATAGTGTTGATACTGCGTCATAGACGAATTGATACTCCTCAAACATGGATTCCCGAAGGACATTCGGGAGCACATTAAGGCTTCTGGGGAAATAGGAAATATCACCAGATAAAAACTGGAGAGAAGCTTTCAGAGAAACCGCTTTGTGATGTGTGCATTCCACCCAGGGAGTTATACCTCTTTTCTCATAAGACAGTGTTTGAACACTGTTCCTGTAAAACTGAAAAAGGGATATTTTGCAGCGCTGTTGCAGAATATGGCGAAAAGCGAAATATCTGGGAATTAAACCCAGAAATCAACGTTGCAAGAGACTTCTCTCTGGCATGTGCATTTATTTCAGAGAGTTAAAGTTGACACTACGTTGCCCAGTTTGGAAACTCTGTCTCTGATTAATCTGTGAAGGGATATTAAATGTCACCCGAATGCTTACAGTGAGAAAGGAAACGTCTTATAATGAAAACTGGAGAGAAGCTTTTGGAGAACCTGGTTTCTGATGTCTGATGTGTGTATCCATCTCAGAGTTAAATCATTCTTTGTATTGAGCAGTTTGAAATCACTATTTCTGTGGAAATTGAGAAAGGACATTTGGGATCAGTTAAGAATATGCTGAAAAAGAAATACCCTCCAATAAAAACCAGAAGGAAACTTTGTGTGAGACGGCTCTAAGTCACGTGAATTGCATTCAAACAGTTAAGCTTCTGTTTTCATTGACCAGTATTCTAACACTGTTTTAGGTGAGTCAGCTAAGGGATACTCGGGAGAGTTTCGAGGCTTCCGGTGTAAAGGGCAATATCTTCAGATAGATGCTGGAGAGAAGATTTCCGTGGAGCTGCTTTGTTACATGTGCATTCCACTCACAGAGTTATACCTTTCTTCTCATAGATGACGGGAGAATCTCATTTTGAGAATAAGCTACCAGCGGACTTTTGGGAGTATATGGACGGCTATGGTGAAAAATCATGTATCCTCAGACAAAAACTGGAAAGAAGCTTTCTGTGAAACTGCTTTGTGATAGATATGTCTATGCATCTCACATAGATAAAACTTTCTTTCTATTATGCAGTTTTGAAACTGCGTCATGGACGGATTTGCGAAGGGATATTTGGGAGCACATTCACGCTTGACGTTAAATAGGAGGTATCTTCAGACAAAAACTGGAGAGAAGCTTTCTGAGAAACTGCGTTGTGATGTGTGCATTCCACTGGACCTTACACCTTTTTTCTCATAGCAGTGTTTGAGCACTGCTCCTATAAACCTGAAAAAGTGATATTTGGCAGCACATTGAGGACTATGGCAAAAAGTGAAATATCTGGAAATAAAAACCAGAAAGAAACATTCCAAGAACCTGCTCTCTGGAGTGTGCATTCATTTCAGAGAGTTAAAGCTTCCATTAGGTTGACCGGTTTGGAAACTCTGTCTTTGAGGAATCTGGGAAGGGATAATAAGTGTCGCCCGGATTCTTGTGCTGAGAAAGGAAACGTCTTCCGATGAGAAGTGGAGAGAAGGTTTTGGAGCAAGTGCTTTGTGATGTGTGTATTCATCTCATAGAGTTAAAACATTCTTTGGATTGAGCAGGTTGAAATCACTGTTTCTGTGGAACCTGAGAAAGCACATTAGGGAACACTCATAAGAAAATGCTGAAAAAGAAATACCCTCCAATAAAAACCAGAAGGAAACTTTCTGTGAAACTGCTCTATGTCACGTGAATTGCATTTGCACAGTTAAGCTTCCGTTTTCATTGAGCAGTATTCTAACTGTTTTAGGTGAGTCAGCTAAGTGATACACGGAAGTGCCTTGAGGCTTACAGTGAAAACGGAAATATCTTCCGATAGATACTGGAGAGAAGATTTCCGAGGAGTTGCTTTGGGACGTGTGCATTCCACTCGTCATAATGTTGATACTGCATCATAGATGGATTGATACTCGTTATAGACGGATTTGCAAAGGGATATTCGGAGACACATTCAGACCTCTGGGGAAACAGGAAGTATCTTCTGATAAATACTGGAGTGAAGATTTCTGAGAGACTGCTTTGTGATGTGTGCGTTCCACTCAGGGAATTATACCTCTTTTCTCATAAGGAAGTGTTCGAACACTGTTCCTGTAAAACTGAAAAAGTGATATTTTGCAGCGCATTGAAGACTATGGCGAAAAGTGAAATATCTGGAAATAAAATCCAGAAAGAAACATTCCAAGAAACTGCTCTCTGAGGAGCGCATTCATTTCTGATAGTTAAAGCTTCCACTATGTTACCCAGTTTGGAAACTCTGTCTATGAGGAATCTGTGAAGGGATATTAAGTGGCTCCCGGAGGCTTCCGGTGAGAAAGGAAATGTCTTCACATGAAAACTGGTGAGAAGCTTTGGGAGCAACTGTTTTGTGCTGTGTGTATTTATCTCATAGAGTTGAATCAATCTTTGGATTGAGCAGTTTGAAATCACTGTTTCTGTGCAACCTGAGAAAGGACATTTGGGAATGCTGTTAAGAATATGCTGAAAAAGACACAGCCTCAAAAAAAAAAAAAAAAAAAAAACTAGAAGGAAACTTTCTGTGAATCTAGTCTAGCTCGCATGAAGCCCACTCACACTGTTAAGCTTCTGGTTTCATTGGGCAGTATTCTAACGCTATTTAGGTTAGTCAGCTAAGGGACACTCGGAGGAGATTTGATGCTTATGGTGAAAAAGGAAATATCTTCACATAGATCCTGGAGAGAAGATTTCCGAGGAGGTGCTTTTGACGTGTACATCCCACTCACCAGAGTGAAATCTTTCTTCTCACAGAGGATTGGGGAATCCCTTTTGGAGAAAACGCTACCAGGGGACATTCGGCAATATACAGACAACTATGGTGCAAAAGGAATTATCCTCAGACAAAAACTGGAAAGAAACGTTCTCTCACACTCCTTTGTAATAGATATGTCTATTCGTCTCAGTTAGATAAATCTTTCTTTATATTACACAGTTTTGAATCTGCATCATGGACAGATTCCAGAAGGGACGTTCCGGAGCACCTTAAGGCTTATGGGGAAATAGGAAATATCACCAGATAAAAACTAGAGAAAAGGTTTCGGAGAAACCACTTGGTGATGTGTGCATTCCACCCACGGAGTTATACCTCTTTTCTCATAAGACAGTGTTTGAACACAGTTCCTGTAAAACTGAAAAGGGATATTTTGCAGCGCTTTGAAGAATATGTGGAAAAGTGAAATATCCAGGAATAAAATCCATGAGGCAACGTTCCCAGAAACTTCTCTCTGGCGTGTGTATCCATTGCAGATACTTAAAGCTTCTGCGACGTTGCCCAGTTTGGAAACTCTGTCTTTGAGGAATCTGGGAAGGGAAAAAAGATTTCTGTGAGAAACTGTTTGTGATGTGTGACTTCCACCTCACAGAGTTACAGTTGTATTTCATGGAGCCGCTTACAGCTTTATTTCCGTGGAAAATGAGAATCGATATTGGATCCCTTTGAAACCTATAGGTCCAAAGGAAATATCCTAAGATAAAAATGCGATTCTGAGGAATTTCTTTTGATCTGTGAATGCATCTCACAGAGTTTCAGCTTTCCTCAAGAAGCCTTTCGCTAAGATTGTTCCTGTGAATTTGCAAAGTGATATTTGGAAGCCCATTTGGCGCTAAGCTGAAAAGAAAATATCCTCAGATTAAATAGGAAAGAATCTTTCTAGAGACTGCTTTGTGTTCTCTGAATTTATCTCTACAGTGTTACAGAAGCCTCAAGAAGCCGCTTTGTTAAGACTCTTCTTTGTGGAATTTGCAAGTGATATTTGGAAGCCTACAGGGCTATGGTGAAAAGATATGCTAGATTAAACTGGAAAGAAGCTTTCTCAGAAACTACTTCTAGATGTAGATTTACCTCACTGAGTTGGTTGTGCTGTATTTCATGGAGCTACCACCTTATTTCTGTGGAATCTGAGAACTGATTTTTTGGATCCCTTTGAAGACTATAGGACCAAAGGAAATATCCTCGGATAAGAGAGAGAAAGAAGTTTTCTTAGTATATCTTTGGGATCTTTGAATACGCCTCACAGAGTTACAGCCTTCCCCGAAGAAGCCGTCACAAGACTGTTCTTGTGTAATTGGCAAAGATATTTGAAGCCCATAGAGGGCTATGGTGAAAATAATATCTCAGATAAAACCGGTGCTGAAGCTTTCTGGAGAAACAGCTTTGTGATGTGCGTCTCCCAGTAACCGCGTTGCCACCTGTATCTCTTGGAGCTGTTTTCTGGCTTTATTTCCCTGGAATCTGAGAACTGATATTTCGGATTCTTTAAGACTATAGGACCAAAGGAAATATCCTCCGATAAAAAAATGTAAAAAACTTTCTGAGAAATTTCTTTGTAATTCAGAATTCATCTCTGTGAGTTACTGGTTTCTAAGGAAGCCGTACTCTAAGACTGTTCTTTGTGGAATTTCCATGGAGGATATTTTAAAGCCCATGGATGGCTATGGTGAAAAGAAAATATACTCAGGTAAAACTGGAAAGAGGATTTCTGAGAAACTTCTTTGTGATTTCTGACTTCCACTCCTGAGTTACGCTGTATTTCGTGGAGCTGTTTGTAACCTTCTTTCTCTGGAATCTGAGAACTGATATTTTGAATCCTTTGAAGACTATATAGGCCAGTGGAAATATCCCCAGTAAAACATAAAGAAGCTTGAGTGTCTTCTTTGTGATTTTTGAATTCTATCTCAATAGAGTTACAGCTTTACCTCCTCAAGAAGCCTTCACTAAGACTGTTCTTTGTTGAATTTGCAAAGTGATATTTGGGAAGCCCATGAGGGCTACGGTGAAAAAGAAAAATATCCTCAGATAAAAATGCAAAGAAGCTTGAGAAACTGTTTTGTGTTCTGTTCATTCATCTCACAGATACAGCTTTCCCTCAAGAAGCCTTTCGGCTAAGATTGTTCTTGTGAATTTGCAAGGATATTTGAAGCCCATAGAGGGCTATGGTGAAAAAGAAAAATATACTCAGATAAAAACTGGAAAGAATATCGAGTAACTGCTTTTATATGTGTGGAGTTCCACTCACTGAGTTACAGCTGTATTTCGTGTGGAGCTCTTTGCTATCCTTATATTCGTGAAATCTTAGAACTGATATTTCGGATCCCTTTGAAGACTCTAGGATCAAAGGAAACATCCTCCAATAAAATGAGAAAAAGCTTTCTGAGAAATTTCTTTTGTGATTCAGAATTCATCTCACAGAGTTACAGATTTCCCTCAAGAAGTCAGTTTCTCTAAGAGTGTTCTTGGAATTTGCAAAGTGATATTTGGAAGCCCATGGAGGGCTATGGTGAAAAAAGAAAATATCCTCAGATAAAAAACTGCAAAGAAACTTTCTGAGAAACTGCTTTGTGTTCTGTTAACTATCTCACAGAGTTACAGTTTTCCCTCAAGAAGCCGTTCGCTAAGACTGTTATTGTGGATTTGCAAAGTGATAATTGGAAAGCCCATGGAGGGTCATGCTGAAAGAACAACCTGAGAAAACTGGAAAGAAGCTTTCTGAGAAACTGCTTTGTGATGTGTGACTTCCACCTCACTGAGTTACCACTCGGTATTTCCTGGAGCTCTTTGCTACTTTATGTCTGTGGAATCTGAGAGAACTGATATTTTGTGTCCCTTTGAAGACTATAGGGCCAAAGGAAATATCCTGATAAAATGAGAAAGATGCTTTATGAGTATCTAGTTTGTGATTCAGACCACATCTCACAGAGTTTCAACTTTCCCTCTAAAAAGTTCACTAAAACTGTTCTTGTGGAATTGCAAAGTGATATTTGTAAGCCCATGGAAGGTTGGTGGTGAAAAAAGAAAATATCCTCTGATAAAAAACTTTTAAAGAAACTTTCTCTAGAAACTGCTTTCTGTGCTCTGTTAATTCATCTCATAGAGTTACAGATTTCGCCTTAAGAAGCCGTTCGCTAAGACTGTTCTTGTGGAATTTGCAAGTGATATTTTCTTGGAAGCCTATGGAGGACTATGGTGGAAAAGAAGAAAGTATCCTCAGATAAAACTGGAAAGCTTTCTTGAGAAACTGCTTTGTGATGTGACTTCCACTCACTCGAGGTACAGCTGTATTTCGTGGAGCTGTTTGCTAGCCTTACTTCTGTGGAATCTGAGAACTGATATTTCGGATCCCTTTGAAGACTATAGAGCCAAAGGAAATATCCTCAGATAGAAATGAGAAAGAAACTTTTCTTAGTATCTTGTGATCAGTGAATTAATCTCACAGAGCAGCTGTTCCCCAAAAAAAAGACTTTGTTAAGACTGTTCTTGTGGAATTTGTAAAGGATATTTGAAGCCCATGTAGGGCTATGGTGAAAGAAAATATCTCACTTAAAAACTGGAAAGAAGCTTCTGAGAAACTGCCGTGTCTCTCCTGTTAATTCCTCCTCATTACAGTTTTCCCTCAAGTAGTCGTTCGCTAAGACTGTTCTTGTGGAATTTGCAAAGTGATACTTGAAGCCCATAGACGGCTAAGGTGAAAAAGGAAATATCCTCAGATAACGACTGTAAAGAAGCTTTCTGAGAAACCTACTTTGTGTTTTGTGACTTCCACTCACTGAGTTACAGGGGATTTTGTAGAGCTGTTTGCTAGCATTATTTCTGTGGAAACTGAGAACTGATATTTCGGATACCTTTGAAGACTATAGGGCCAAAGGAAATATCCTAAGATGTCTGAGAGAGAAAATTTCATATCTTCTTTGTGATCTTGAATTCATCTCACAGACTTACAGCTCTCCCCTCAGGAAGTCTTTCGCTAAGACTGTTCTTGTGGAATTTTCAAAGTGATATTTGGAAGGCCATGGAGGGCTATGGTGAAAAAGAAAATATCCTCAGATAAAAACTGGAAAGAAGCTTTCTGAGAAATTACATTCTGTTCTGTTAATTCATTTCACAGAGTTACCGCTTTCCCCTCAAGAAGTCGTTCGATGAGTCTGTTCTTGTGGAATTTGCAAAGTGATATTTGGAAGCCATTTGAGGGCTAGGGTGAAAAACAAAATATCCTCAGATAAAAACTTTAAAGAAGCTTTCTGAGAAACTGCTTTGTGTTCTGTTAATTCATCTCAAAGAATTACTGCTTTACCTTCAAAAAGCCGTTCGCTAAGACTATTCTTCTGGAATTTGCAAAGAGATATTTGGAAGCCCAAAGAGGCCTATGGTGAAAAAGAAAATATACTCAGATAACAACTGGAAAGAAGATTTCTGAGAAACTGCTTTGTGATGTGTGACTTCCACTCACAAAGTTACAGCTGTATTTTGTGGAGCTGTTTGCTACCCTTATTTCTGTGGAATCTGAGAACTCATATTTTGGATTCCTTTGAAGACTATAGGGCATAAGGAAATATCCTCCGATAAAAATGAAAAAGAACCTTTCTGAGTATCTTCTTTGTGATCACTGAATTCATCTCACAGAGTTACAGCTTTCCCCTCAAGAAGCCTTTCGCTAAGACTGTTCCTGTGGAATTTGCAAAGTGATATTTGGAAGCCCATAGAGGGCTATGTTGAAAAAGAAAATATCCTCACATAAAAACAGGAAAGAAGCTTTCTGAGAAACTGATTTGTGTTCTGATAATTCATTTGAGACAGTTACAGCTTTGTCCTGAAGAAGCTTTACGCTAAGACTGTTCTTGAGGAATTTCCAAAGTGATATTTGGAAGCCCTTAGAGGCCTATGGTGAAAAAAAAATATCCTCAGATAAAAACAGGAAAGAAGTTTTCTGAGAAACGGCTTTGTGATGTGTGATTTCCACTCACTGAGTTACAGCTGTATTTCGTGGAGCTGTTTGCTCGCCTTATTTCTTTGGAATCTGAGAACTGATATTTTGGATCACTTTGAAGACTATAGGACCAAAGGAAATATCCTCCGATAAAAGTGAGAAAGAAGTTTTCTGAGTATCTTCTTTGTGATCTCTGAATTCATCTCACAGAGTTACAGCTTTCCCTTCAAGAAGTATTTCGCTAAGACTGTTCCTGTGGAATTTGCAAAGTGATATTTGGAAGCCCATCGAGGGCTATGGTGAATAAGAAATTATACTCAGATAGAAACTTGAAAGAAGATTTCTGAGAAACTGCTGTGTGATGTGTGACTTCCAACTACTGAGTTACAGCTGTATTTCGTGGAGTTGATTGCTAGCCTTATTTCTGTGGAATCCGAGAACTGATGTTTCGCATCCCTTTGAAGACTAGAGGGCCAATGCAAATATACTCTGATAAAAATGAGAAAGAAGCTTTCTGAGTACCTTCTTTGTGATCTGTGATTTCATCTCAGAGAGTTACAGCTTTCCCCTGAAGAAGCCTTTTGCTTACACTGTTCTTGTGGAATTTGCAAAGTGATATTTCGAAGCCCATAAAGGGCTATGGTGAAAAAGAAAATATCCTCAGATAAAAAGTGGAAAGAAGCTTTCTGAGAAACTGCTCTGTGATGTGTGACTTCCACTCACAGAGTTACATCTGTATTTCGTGGATCTCTTTGCTAGCCTTATTTCTGTGGAATCTGAGAAGAGATATTTCGGATCCCTTTGAAGACTATAGGGCCAAAGGAAATATCCTCCGATAACAAAGAGAAAGAAGCTTTCTGAGAAACTTCTTTGTGTTCTGTGAAATCATCTCACAGAGTTACAGCTTTCCCCTCAAGAAGCCTTTCGCTAAGACAGTTCTTGTGGAATTGGCAAAGTGATATTTGGAAGCCCATAGAGGGCTATGGTGAAAAAGGAAATATCCTCAGATGAAAACTGGAAAGAAGCTTTCTGAGAAAATGCTTTGTGATGTGTGACTTCCACTCACTGAGTTACAGCTGTATTTCATGGAGCTGTTTGCTCACATTATTTCTGTGGAATCCGAGAACTGATATTTCGGATCCCTTTGAAGACTGGAGGGCCAGAGGAAATATACTCCGATAACTGCGAGAAAGACGTTTTCTGAGTATATTCTTTGTGATCTGTGAATTCATCTCACAGAGTTATGGCTTTCTCCTCTAAAGCCGTTCGCTAAGACTGTTCTTGTGGAATTTACAAAGTGACATTTGGAAGCCCATGTAGGGCTATGGTGAAAAAGAAAATATCTTCTGATAAAAACTGGAAAGAAGCTTTCTGAGAAAATGCTTTATGATGTGTGACTTCCTCTCACTGAGTTACGGCTGTATTTCGTGGCGCTGTTTGCTGTCCTTATTTATGTGGAATCTGAGAACTGATATTTCGGCCTTTGAAAGCTATAGGGCCAAAGGAAACATCCTCCTATAAAAATGAGAAAAAAGCTTTCTGAGAAATTTGTTTGTGATCTGTGAATTCATCTAACAGGTTTGCAGCATTCCCCTAAAGAAGCCTTTCACTAAGACTGTTCCTGTGGAATTTGCAAAGTGATATTTGGAAGCCCATGGAGGGCTACGGTGAAAAAGAAAATATCCTCGGAGACAAAGTTGAAGGAAGCTTTCTGAGAAACTTCTTTGTGTTCTACTAATTCATTTCATAGAATTACAGCTTTCCCTTCAAGAAGCCTTTCGCTAAGATTCTTCTTGCGTAATTTGCCAAGTGATATTTGGAAGCCCATACAGTGCTATGGTGAAAAAAAAAATATGCTCAGATAAAAATTGGAAAGAAGCTTTCTGAGAAACTGCTTTGTGTTCTTAATTCATCCCACAGAGTTACAGCTTTCCCCTCAAGAAACCGTTCGCTAAGACTCTTCTTGTGTAATTTGGAAACTGATATTTGGAAGCCCATGGAGGGCTATGGGGAAAAAGAAAACACACTCAGATAAAAACTGGAAAGAAGGTTTCTGAGAAACTGTTTCTGTTTTGTTAATTCTTCTCCCAGAGTTATAGCTTTCCCCTCAAGAAGGCCATCGCTAAGACTGTTCTTGTGGAATTTGGAAAGTGACATTTGGAAGCCCATAGAGGGCTGTGGTGAAAAAGAAAATATCCTCAAATAAAAATTGAAAAGAAGCTTTCTGAGAAACTACTTTGTGATGCTTGACTTCCACTCACTGAGTTACAACTGTATTTCATGGAGCTGTTTGCTAGCCTTATTTCTGTGGAATCTGAGAACTGATATTTCGCATTCCTTTGAAGACTATGAGGCCAAAGGATATATTCTGCAATAAAAATGAAAAAGAAGCTTTCTGAGTATCTTATTGTGATCTGTGAATTCAACTCCCAGAGGTGCAGCTTTCCACTCAAGAAGCGTTTGGCTAAGACTGGTCTTGTGCAATTGGCAAAGTGATATTTGGAAGCAAATGGAAGGCTATGGTGAAAAAGAAAATATCCTCAGATAAAAACTGGAAAGAAGCTTTCTGAGAAACTGCTTTGTGACGTGTGACTTCCCCTCACTGACTTACAGCTGTATTTTGTGGAGCTCGTTGCTAGCCTTATTTCTGTGGAATCCCAGAATTGATATTTCGGGTCCTTTTGAAGACTATAGGGCCAAAGGAAATATCCTCCGATGAAAATGAGAAACAAGCTTTCTGAGAAACTGCTTTGTTAAGTGTGACTTCCACTCACTGAGTTACAGCTGTATTTCGTGGAGCTGTTTCCTAGCCTTATTTCTGTGAAATCTCAGAACTGATATTTCCGATCTCTTTGAAGACACAAGAGCCAAATTAAATATCCTCCTATAAAAATGAGAAAGAAGCTTTCTGAGTAATTTCTTTGTGATCTGTGAATTCATCTCACTGAGTTACAGCTTTCTCCTCAAGAAGCCTTTCGCTAAATCTGTTCTGGGGAATTTGCAAGGTGATATTTGAAAGCCCATAGAGGGCTGTGGTGAAAAAGAAAATATCCTCTGATTAAAACTTTAAAGGAGCTTTCTGAGAAACTGCTTTGTGTTCTGTTAATTCATCTCAAAGAGTTACAGCTTTCCCCTCAGGAAGCCGTTCGCTAAGACTGCTCTGAGCAATTTGCAAAGTGATATTGGGAAGCCCATGGAGGGCTATGGTGAAAAAGATAATATAATTATAAAACTAGAAAGAAGCTCTCTGAGAAACTGCTTTGTAATGTGTGTGACTTTCACCACTGAGTTACAGCTGCATTTTGTGGAGCTATTTGTTTGCATTATTTCTGTGGAATCTGACAACAGATATTTAGGAACCCCTTTGAAATCTTATAGGGCCAAAGGAAAACCTCCGATAAAAAATGAGAAATAAGTGATTCTGAGAAACTTCTTTTGTGATTTGTGAATTCATCTTACAGAGTTACAGTACTTCAAGAATCCTTTTGGTTAAGGCTGTTTTTAGGAATTCAAGTAAAGTGATATTTGGAAGCCCAAAGAGCGCTATGGTGAAAAAGAAAGTATCCTCACATAAAAACTGGAAAGAAGCTTTCTGAGAAACTGCTTTGAGTTCTGTTAATTCATCTCACAGGGTTACAGCATTCCCCTCCAGAAGCCGTTCGCTAAGAGTCTTCTTGTGGAGTTTGCAAAGTGATATTTGGAAGCAGATAGAGGGCTATGGTGAAAAAGAAAATATCCTCAAATAAAAACTGGAAAGAAGATTTCTGAGAAACTCCTTTGTGATGTGTGACTTCCACTCACTAATTTACAGCTGTATTTCGTGGAGGTGTTTGCTAGCCTTATTTTTGTGAAATCTGAAAACTGATATTTCGTATTCCTTTGAAGACTATAGGGCCAATGCAAATATCCTCTGATAAAAATGAGAAAGAAGCTTTCTGAGAACCTTCTGTGAGTTCTGTTAATTCATCTCACGGAGTTACAGCTTTCACCTCAAGAAGCCGTTCGATAAGATTCTTCTTGTGGAATTTGCAAAGTGATGTTTCAAATCCCAAAGAGGGCTATGGTGAAAAAGAAAATATCCTACGATAAAAACTGGAAAGAGGCTTTCTGAGAAAATGCTTTGTGATGTGTGACTTCCACTCACAGAGTTACAGCTGTATTTCATGGAACTCCTTGCTAGCTTTATTTCTGTGGAATGTGGAACTGATATTTCGGATCCCTTTGAAGACTATAGGGCCAAAGGCAATATCCTCCTATAAAAATGAGAAAGAATCTTTCTAAGTTACCTCTTGGTGATCTGTGAATTCATCTCACAGAGTTACAGCTTTCCACTCAAGAAGCCGTTCGCTAAGACTGTTCTTGTGGAATATGCAAAGTGATATTTAGAAGCCCATGGAGGGCTATTGTGAAAAAGAAAATGTCCTGAGAGAAAAACTGGAAAGAAGCTTTCTGAGAAACTGCTTTGTGATGTGTGACTTCCACTCACAGAGTTACAGCTGTTTAGTGGAGGTGTTTGCTAACCTTATTTCTGTCGAATCTGAGAACTGATATTTCGGATCCCTTTAAAGACTATGGGGCCAAAGGAAATACCCTCCGATAACAAAGAGAAAGAATCTTTCTGAGAAACTCCTTTGTGTTCTGGGAAATCATCTCACAGAGCTACAGCTTTCCCCTCAAGAAGCCTTTCGCTAATTCTGTTCTTGTGCAATTTGCAAAGTGATATTTGGAACCCCATGGAGGGCTACGGTGAAAAAAGAAATATCCTGGGTTGAAAACTGGAAAGAAGTTTTCTGAGAAACTGCTTAGTGTTCTGCTAGTTCATGCCACAGAGTTACAGTTCCCCTCAAGAAGCCCTTCGATAAGCCTGTTCTTGTGGAATTTGTAAAGTGATATTTGGAAGCCCATAGAGGACAATGGTGAAAAAGGAAATATCCTCCGAGAAAAACTGGAAAGAAGCTTTTTGAGAAACTGCTTTCTGATGTGTGACTTCCACTCACAGAGTTACAGCTGTATTTGGTGGAGCCGTTTGCTAGCCTTATTTCTGAGGAATCTGAGAACTGATATTTCGGATCCCTTTCATGACTATAAGGCCAAAGGAAATATCCTCCGAAACAAAGAGAAAGAAGCTTTCTGAGAAACTGCTTTGTGGTCTGTGAAATCATCTCACAGAGTTACAGCTTTCCCCTGAAGAAGCCTTTCGCTAAGACTGTTATTGTGCAATTTGCAAAGTGATATATGGAATCCCAAGGAGGGCTATGGTGTAAAAGGAAATATCCTCAGATGAAAACTGGAAAGAAGCTTTCTGAGAAACTGCTTAGTGTTCTGTAAATTCATCTCACAGTTGCAGCTTTCCCCTCAAGAAGCTGTTCGCTAAGCCTGTTGTTGTGGAACTTGCAAAGTGATATTTGGAAGCCCAAAGAGGGCTACGGTAAAAAAGAAAATGTCCTCAGAGAAAAACTGGAAAGAAGCTTTCTGAGAAACTGCTTTGTGATGTGTGACTTCCACTCAAGGAGTTACAGCTGTATTTCGTGGAGCTGTTTGCTCGCCTTATTTCTGTGGAATCTGAGAACGGATATTTGGGATCCCTTTGAAGAGTATAGAGCCAAAGGAGATATCCTCTGATAACAAAGAAAAAGAAGCTGAGAAACTCCTTTGTGTTCTGTGAAATCATCTCACAGAGTTACAGCTTCCTAAGGAGTTTCTTCGCTAATTCTGTTCTTGTGGAATTTTGCAAAAAGATATTTCCGGAAGGCCATGGAGGGCTATGGTGAAAAAAGGAAATATCCTCATTTAGAAAACTGGAAAGAAGCTGAGAAACTGCTAGTGTTCTGTTAATTCATCTCACAGAGTTACAAAGCCTCAAGAAGCCGCTCGGCTAAGCCTGTTCTTGTTGAATTTGCAAAGTGATATTTGGAACTTCCTTTAGAGGGCTTTGCAGAAAAAAGGAAATATCCCTCAGATAAAAACTGAAAAGAAACTTTCTGAGAAACTGCTTAGTGTTCTCTTAATTCATCTCACAGAGTTACAGCTGTATTTCGTGGAGGTGTTTGCTAGCCTTTTTTCTGTGAAATCTGAGAATGGATATTTGGGATCCCTTTCAAGACTATAAAGCCAAAGGGGATATCCTCCGATAACAAAGAAAAAGAAGCTTAGAAAGTCCTTTGTGTTCTGTGAAATCATGTCACAGAGTTACAGCTTTCCTCTCAAGAAGGCTTTCCCTAATTCTGTTCTTGAGGAATTTGCAAAGTGATATTTGGAAGGCCATGGAGTGCTATGGTGAAAAAGGAAAAATCCTCAGATTAAAACTGGAAAGAAGCTTTCAGAGAAACTGCTTAGTGTTCTGTTAATTCATCTCACAGAGTAACAGCTTTCCCCTCAAGAAGCCGTTCGCTAAGAGTGTTCTTGTTGAATTTGCAAAGTGATATTTGGAAACCTTTAGAGGGCTATGGTGAAAAAGGAAATATCCTCAGATAAAAACTGGAAAGAAGCTTTCTGAGAAACTGCTTCGTGTTCTCTTAATTCATCTCACAGAGTTACAGCTGCATTTCGTGGAGCTGTTTGCTAGCCTTATTTCTGAGGAATCTGAGTACGGATATTTCCGATCCCTTTGAAGACTATAGGGCCAAAGGAAATATGCTCCGATAACAAAGAGAAAGAAGCTTTCTGAGAAACTTCTTTGTGTTCTGTGAAATCATCTCACAGAGTTATAGCTTTCCCCTCAAGAAGCCTTTCACTAAGACTCTTCCTGTGGAATTTGTAAAGTGATATATGGAATCCCATGGAGGGCTATGGTGAAAAAGGAAATATCCCCAGATGAAAACTGGAAAGAAGCTTTCTGAGAAACTGCTTAGTGTTCTGTTAAATCATCTCAAATAGTTACAGCTTTTCCCTCAAGAAGCCGTTTGCTAAGCCTGTTCTTCTGGAATTTGCAAAGTGATATTTGGAAGCCCATAGAGGTCTACGGTAAAAAAGAAAATGTCCTCAGAGAAAAATTGGAAAGAATCTTTCTGAGAAACTGCTTTGTGATGTGTGACTTCATCTCACAGAATTACAGCTGTATTTCCTGGAGCTGTTTGCTAGCCTTATTTCTGGGGAATCTGAGAACGGATATTTGCGATCTCTTAGAAGACTACAGAGCCAAAGGAGATATCCTCCGATAACAAAGAAAAAGAAGCTGAGAAACTCCTTTGTGTTTTGTGACATCATCTCACAGTGTTACAGCTTTCCCCTCAAGAATCCTTTCGCTAATTCGGTTCTTGTGGAATTTGCAAAGTGATATTTGGAAGGCCATGGAGGGCTATGGTGAAAAAGGAAATATCCTCAGATGAAAACTGGAAAGAAGCTTTCGTAGAAACTGCTTAGTGTTCTGTTAATTCCTCTCACAGAGTTACAGCTTTCCCCTCAAGAAGCCGTTAGTTAAGCCTTTTCTTGTGAAATTTGCAAAGTGATATTTAGAATCCTATAGAGGGCTACGGTGAAAAAGGAAATATCCTGAGATAAAAATTGGAAAGAAGCTTTCTGAGAAACTGCTTAGTGTTCTCTTAATTCATCTCACAGAGTTACAGCTGTATTTCGTGGAGCTGTTTGCTAGCCTTATTTCTGTGGAATCTGAGAACTGATTTTTGGGTTCCATATGAAGACTATAGGGTCAAAGGAAATATCCTCCGATAACAAAGAGAAAGAATCTTTCTGAGAATCTCCTTTGTGTTCTGTGAAATCAATTCACAGAGTTACAGATTTCCCCCCTAGAAGCCTTTCGCTATGCCTCTTTTGTGGAATTGGCAAAGTGATATTTGGAATACTACAGAGGGCTATGGTGAAAAAGAAAATATCCTCAGAAAAAACTGGAAAGAAGCTTTCTGAGAAACTGCTTTCTAATGTGTGACTTCCACTCTCAGAGTTACAGCTGTATTTCCTGGAGCTGTTTGCTAGCCTTATTTCTGTGCAATCTGAGAACTGATATTTCGGATCCCTTTAAAGACTATGCGGCCAAAGGAAATATCCTCAGATAACAAAGAGAAAGAAACTTTCTGAGAAACTTCTTTGTGTTCTGTGAAATCATCTCACAGAGTTACAGCTTTCCCCTCAAGAAGCCTTTCGCTAAGGCTATTCTTGTGGAATTTGTAAAGTGATGTTTCAAAGCCCATGGAGGGCTATGGTGAAAAAGGAAATATCCTCAGATGAAAACTGGAAAGAAGCTTTCTGAGAAACTGCTTAGTGTTCTGTTAATTCATCTCACAGAGTTATAGCTTTCCCCTCAAGAAGCCGTTCGTTACGTCCGTTGTTGTCGAATTTACACAGTGATATTTAGAAGCCCATAGAGGGCTATGGTGAAAAAGAAAATATCCTCAGAGAAAAACTGCAGAGAAGCTTTCTGAGAAACTGCTTTGTGATGTGTGACTTCCACTCATCGAGTTACAGCTGTATTTTGCGGGGCTGTTTGCTAGCCTTATTTCTCTGGAAACTGAGAGTGTATATTTCGGATCCCTTTGAAGACTATAGGGCCAAAGGAAATATCCTCTGATAACAAAGAGAAAGAAGCTTTCTGAGAAACTTCTTTGTGTTCTGTGAAATCATCTCACAGAGTTACAGCTTTCCCCTCAAGAAGCCTTCCGCTAAGACTGTTGTTGTGCTATTTGCAAAGTGATATTTAGAAGCCCATGTAGGGCTACGGTGAAAAAGGCAATATCCTCAGACGAAAACTGGAAAGAAGCTTTCTGAGAAACTGCTTAGTGTTCTCCTAATTCATCTCACAGAGTTACAGCTTTCCCCTCAAGAAGCCGTTCGCTAAGACTGTTCTTGTGGAATTGGCAAAGCTGTATACTCTGTGAAGCCCATGGAGGGCTATGGTGAAAAAGGAAATATCCTCAGACGGAAACTGGAAAGAAACTTTTTGAAAAACTGCTTAGAGTTCTCTTAATTCATCTCACAGAGATACAGCTTTCCCATCAGGAAGCCGTTCACTAAACCTGTTCTTGTGGAAATTGCAAAGTGATATTTGGAATCCTATAGTTGGCTACGGTGAAAGAGAAAATATCCTTAGAGAAAAATTGGAAAGAAGCTTGCTGAGAAACTGCTTTGTGATGTTTGACTTCCAGTCACAGAGTTACAGCTCTATTTCGTGGAGCTGTTTGCTAGCCTTATTTCTGTGGAATCTGAGAACGCAGATTTCGGATACATTTGAAGACTATATGGCCAAAGGTAATATCCTCCGAAAACAAAGAGAGGGAAGCCTTCTGAGAAACTTCTTTATGGTCTGTGAAATCATCTCACAGAGTTACAGCTTTCCCCTTAAGAAGCCTTTCGCTAAGACTGTTGTTGTGCAATGTGCAAAGTGATATTTGGAAGCCCATACAGGGCTACGGTGAAAAGGAACATATCCTCAGATGAAATCTGGAAAGAAGTTTTCTGAGAAACTGCTTTGTGATGTGTGACTTCCAGTCACAGAGTTACAGCTATATTTCGTGGAGCTGTTTGCTAGCCTTATTTCTGTGGAATCGGAGAACGGATATTTCGGATCCCTTTGAAGACTATAGGGCCAAAGGAAATATCCTCTGATAACAAAGAGAAAGAAGCTTTCTGAGAAACTTCTTGGTGTTCTGTGAATTCATCTCACAGAGTTACATCTGTATTTCGTGGATCTCTTTGCTAGCCTTATATCTGTGGAATCTGAGAACAGATATTTCGGATCCCCTTGAAGAGGACAGGGTCAAAGGAAATATCCTCCGATAACAAAGAGAAAGAAGCTTTCTGAGAAACTTCTTAGTGTTCTGTTAATTCATCTCACAGAGTTACAGCTTTCCCCTCAAGAAGCCGCTCGCTAAGCCTGTTCTTGTGGAATTCGCAAAGTGATATTTGGAAGCCCATAGAGGGCTACGTTGAAAAAGAAAATATCCTCAGAGAAAAACTGGAAAGAAGTTTTCTGAGAATCTGCTTTGTGATGTGTGACTTCAACTCACAGAGTTACAGCTGTATTTCGTGCAGCTGTTTGCTAGCCTTATTTCCGTGGAATCTGAGCACGGATAATTCGGATCTCTTGGAAGACTATAGGGCCAAAGTAAATTCCTCATTGTGCTTTGTAATATCATCTCACAGAGTTACAGCTTTCACCTCAAGAAGCCTTTCGCTAAGAATGTTCTTGTGGAATTCGCAAAGTGATATTTGGAAGCCCATAGAGTGCTATGGTGAAAAAGAAAGTATCCTCAGATAAAAAGTGGAAAGAAGCTTTCTGAGAAACTGCTTTGTGATGTGTGACTTCCACTCACAGAGTTACAGCTGTATTTCGTGGAGCTGTTTCCTAGCCTTATTTCTGTGGAGTCTGAGAATGGAGATTTCGGTCACTTGAAGACTATATCAACAAAGGAAATATACTGCGATAAAAAACAGAAAGAAGCTTTCTGAGAAACTTCTTTGTGTTCTGTAAAATCATCTCACAGAGTTAGAGCTTCCCTCTAAAGAAGCCTTTCGCTAAGAATGTTCTTGTGGAATTTGCAAAGTGATATTTGGAAACCCATGGAAGTCTATGGTGAAAAAGAAAATATCCTCAGATTAAAACTGGAATAAAGCTTTCTGCGAAACTGCTTAGTGTTCTGTTAATTCATCTCACTGTGTTAAAGCTTTCCCCTCAAGAAGCCGTTCGCTAAGCCTGTTCTTGTGGAATTTGCAAAGTGATATTTGGAAGCCCAAAAAGGTCTATGGTGAAAAAGAAAATATCCTCAGAGAAAAACTGGAAAGAAGCTTTCTGAGAAACTGCTTTGTGATGTGTGACTTCCACTCACAGTGTTACAGTTATATTTCGTGGAGTTCTTTGGTAGCCTTATTTCTGTGGAATCTGAGAACGGATATTTCGGATGCTTTGAATACTATAGGGACAAAGGAAATATCCTCCAATAAAAAAGAGAATGAAGCTTTCGGAGAAACTTCTTTGTGTTCTGTAAAATCATCTCACAGAGTTACAGATTTCCCCTCAAGAAGCCTTTCGCTAAGAATGTTCTTGTGGAATTTGCAAAGTGGTGTTTGGAAACCCATGGAGGCCTACGGTGAAAAAGAAAATATCCTCAGAGAAAAACTGGAAAGAAGCTTTCTGAGAAACTGCTTTGTGATGTGTGACTTCCACTCACAGAGTTACAGTTGTATTTCGTGGAGCTCTTTGGTAGCCTTATTTCTGTGGAATCTGAGAACGGATATTTCGGATCCCTTTGAGTACTATAGGGAAAAAGGAAATATCCTCCGATAAAAAAGAGAATGAAACTTTCTGAGAAACCTCTTTGTGTTCTGTGAAATCATCTCACAGAGTTACAGCTTTCCCCTGAAAAAATCTTTCGCTAAGACAGTTCTTGTGGAATTTTCAAAGTGATATTTGGGAGCCAATGGAAGTCTATGGTAAAAAAAACAAAAATATCCTCACATAAAATCTGGAAAGAGCTTTCTGAGAAACCGCTAGTGTCTTAAGTTAATTCATTCCAGAGTTACAGCTTTCACCTCCAGAAGTCGGGCCGCTGCCTATTCTGTGGAATTGGCAAAGCGATATTTGATGTCTTTAGAGGGCTATGGTGAAAAGAAAAACATCCTCATAGAGAAAAACTGGAAAGAAACCCTGAGAAAACTGCTTGTGATGTGTGACTTCCACTCACAGAATTGCAGCTGTATATCATGAGAGCTGTTTACTAGATTTTATCTGTAATCTGAGAATGGATATTGCATTCTTTTGAAGATCTGAGAAATAAAGGAACATCCAATAACAAAGAGAAAGGCTTGAGAAAAGTCTGTGTTCTGTGAACATCTCTACAGATTTCCAGCTTTCCAGCCTTCGCTAAGACTGTTCTGTGGAATTTGCAAAGTGATATTTAGGAAGGTCCATGGAGGCATACAGTGAAAAGGAACATCCTCAGATGAAAAACTGGAAAGAAGCTTGAGAAACTGCTTAGTGTTCTGTTAATTTATCTCACAGTGTTACAGCTTTCCCTCAAAAAAGCCGCTAAGCCAGTTCTTGTGGAATTTGCAAGATGATATTTGAAGTCCAGAGGGCTATGGTGAAAAAGAAGTAACATCCCTCAGATATGTAAAAAACTGAAAGAAGCTTGAGAAACTGCTTAGTGTTCTTTAATTCATCTCGCAGAGAGTTACAGCTTTCCCCTCAAGAAGCCGCCTTTCCGCTAAGCCTGTTCTTGTGGAATTTGCAAAAATGATATTTGCCCTTAGGAGGGCTATGGTGAAAAGAAAAATATCCTCAGAGAACAACTGGAAAGAAGCTTTCTTGAGAAACTGCTTCGTGGTGTGTGAGACTCCACCACTGGTGAGAGTTCACAGCTGCATTTCCTAGAGCTCTGTGTGCTTTTACTGTGGGAGTCTGAGAACGGATTTCTGGAGCACTTTGAAGACTTTAGGGGCCAAATTAAATATCCTCCCATAGAAAAAAGAGAAAGAAGCTTTCTGAGAAACTTCTTTGTGTTCTGTGAAATCATCTCACAGATTTACATTTCCCCTGCTAAGAAGACTCTCTGCTGGACTGTTCTGGGGAAGCTTGAAAAGTGATATTTGGAAGCACATGGAGGGATATGTTGAAAAAGGAAATATTCTCAGATGAAAACTGGAAAGAAGCTTTCTGAGAAACTGCTTAGTGGTTTCTTAACTCATCACACAGAGTTACAGCTTTTCCCTCAAGAATCCGTTTGCTAAACCTGTTCTTGTGGAATTTGCAAAGTGATATTTGGAATCCCTTAGAGGGCTATGGTGAAAAAGAAAATATCCTCAGAGAAAAACAGCAAAGAAGTTTTCTGAGAATATTCTTTGTGATGTGTGACTTCCACTCACAGAGTTACAGCTGTACTTCGTGGAGGTGTTTGCTAGCCTCATTTCTGTGGAATTTGAGAACGGAGACTTCGAATCATTTGAAGACTATAGGTACAAAGGAAATATCCTCCGATAAAAAAGAGAATGAAGCTTTCTGAGAAACTTCTTTCTGTTCGGTGAAATCATCTCACGGAGTTACAGCTTTCCGCTCAAGAAGAAGTTCGCTAAGCCTGTTCTTGTGGAATTTGCCAAGTGATATTTGGAAGCCCTTAGAGGGCTATGGTGAAAAGGAAAATATCCTCAGAGAAAAACTGGAAATAAGCTTTGTGAGAAACTGCTTTGTGATGTGTGACTTCCACTCACAGAATTACAGCTGTACTTAGCGGAGCTGTTTCTTAGCCTTCTTTCTGTGGAACCTGAGAACGGATATTTCGGATTCCTTTAAAGACCATAGGGCCAAATGAAATATCCCCCGATAAAAAAGAGAAAGAAGCTTTCTAAGGGACTTCTTCGTGTTCTGTGAAATCACCTCACAGAGTTACAGCTTTCCCCTCAAGAAGCCTTTCGCTAAGACTGTTCTTGTGGAATTTGCAAAGTGATATTTTGAAGCCCTTGGAGGGCTATGTTGAAAAAGGAAATATCCTGAGATGAAAACTGGAAAGAAGCTTTCTGAGAAACATCTTTGTGTTCTGTTAATTCATCTCACGGAGTTACAGCTTTTCCCTCAAGAAGCCTTTTGCTAAGACTGTAATTGTAGAATTTGCAAAGTGGTATTTGGAAACCCATGTAGGGGTATGATGAAAAAGAAAATATCCTCAGATAAAAACTTGAAAGAAGCTTTGTGCGAAACTGCTTAGTGTTCTGTTACTTCATCCCACGGAGTTACAGCTTTCCCCCTCAAGAAGCCGTTCACTAAACCTGTTGTTGTGGAATTTGCAGTGTGATATTTTTAAGCCCTTAGAGGGCGAGGGTGAAAAAGAAAATATCCTCAGAGGAAAACTGGAAAGAAGCTTTCTGAGAAACTGCTTTGTGATGTGCGACTTTCACTCACAGAGTCACAGCTGTATTTTGTGGAGTTTTGCTGGGCCTTATTTCTGTGGAACTGGTGAACGAGATTTCAGATCTTTGAAGGCTATAGGGACAAAGGAATATCCTCTGAGGAAAGCCAGCAGCTTTCTGAAAACTACTTTCTTTGTGTTCTGTGAAATCATCTCTGAAGACAGCTTTCCCTCAAGAAGCCTTTTCACCAAGAATGTTCTGAAATTTGAAAAGTGATATTTGGAAACCTATGGAGGGCTATGGTGAAGCAGAAAATATCCCTCGTGAGCAAAACCCAGTATTTCTGGGAAACTCTTTAGTGTTGTGTTACTTCATCTCACAGAGTTACAGCTTTCCCCGAAAGCCGTTCACTAGGCCTGTTCTTGTGGAATATGCAAACTGATATAAGGAAGCCCATGTAGGGCTATGAAAAGGAAATATCCTCAGATGACATCTTGGAAAGAAGCTTTCTGAGAAACTATGAAGTTCTGTGAATTCATCTCACAGAGTTGCTTTCCTCAAGAAGCCGCCGCTAAGCCTGTTCTTTGTGGAATTGCGAAAGTGATATATTTTGAAGCCCATGAGGGCTATGAAAAAAGAAAATATCCTCAAAGAAAACCGGAAAGAAGCTTGAGAAACTACTTTGTGATGTGTGACTTCCACTCACAGAATTACATCTGTATTTCGTGATCTCTTTGCTAGCCTTATTTCTGTGGAATTGGAGAACGGATAATTCAGATCCCTTGAAGATCATTAGGACAAAGGAATTATCCTCCGATGATAAAGAGAAAGAAGCTTTCTGAGAAACTTTGTGTTCTGTGAAATCATCAAACAGAGTTACAGCTTTCCCCTTCGTCAAGAAGTCTTTTCCAAGACTGTTCTTGTGGAATTTGGTAAAGTGATATTTTGGAAGCCCATGGAGGGCTATGGTGAAAAGCAAATATCATCAGAGAAAACTGGAAAGCTTGAGAAACTGCTTTTGATGTGATCACTCACAGAATTACATCTGTATTTCATGGATCTGCTTCATAGCCTTCTTTGTGTGGAACGGTAAGAACGGATATTTCAATCCCTTGAAGAGAGTAGCCAAAGGAAGCATCCTCTGATAAAAGAGAAAGAAGCTTGAGTGAAAACCACTTTGTGTTCTCTGAAACCATCTCAATAGAATGACAGCTTTTCCCTCAAGGAGCCTTCGAGCAAGACTGTTCTTGTGTTTTTTGCTATGTGATATTTGGAAGCCCTTGGAGCGCTATGGTGAAAAAGGAAATATCCGCTGATGAAAACTGGAAAGAACTTTTCTGAGAAACTACTTAGTGTTCGGTTAATTCATCTCACAGAGTTACAGCTTTCCCCTCAAGAAGTCGATCGCTAAGCCTGTTCTTGTGGAATTTGCAAAGTGATATTTGGAAGCCCATAGAGGGCTATGGTGAAAAAGAAAATATCCTCCGAGAAAAACTGGAAGGAAGCTTTCTGAGAAACTGCTTTGTGATGTGTGACTTCCACTCACACAGTTACAGCTGTATTTCGTGGAGCTGTTTGCTAGCCTTATTTCTGTGTAATCTGAGAACGGATATTTCGGATCCCTTGGAATTCTATAGGGTCAAAGGAAATATCCTCCGATAAAGAAGAGAAAGAAGTTTTCTGAGAAACTACTTTGTTTTCTGTGAAATCATCTCACAAAGTTACAGCTTTCCCCTTAAAAAGCCTTTCGCTAAGACAGTTCTTGTGGAATTTGCAAAGTGATATTTGGAAGCCCTTGGAGGGCTATGATGAAAAAGAAAATGTCCTCAGATAAAAACTGGAAACAAGCTTTGTGCGAAACTGCTTAGTGTTCTGTTAATTCATCTCACAGAGTTACAGCTTTCCCCCTCACGAATCCGTTCGCTAAGCCTGTTCTTGTGGAATTTGCAAAGTGATATTTGGAAGCCCATGGAGGGCTATGGTGAAAAAGAATATATCCTCAGATAAAAACTGGAAAGAAGCTTTCTGCGAAACTGCTTAGTGTTCTGTTAATTCATCTCACAGTTTTACAGCTTTCCCCCTCAGGAAGCCGTTAACAAAGCTTGTTCTTGTGGAATTTGGAAAGTGATATTTGGAAGCCCATAGAGGGCTATGGTGAAAAACAAAATATCCTCAGAGAAAAACTGGAAAGAAGCTTTCTGAGAAAATGCTTTGTGATGTGTGACTTCCAGTCTGAGTTACAGCTGTATTTCGTGGATTTGTTTGCTACCCTTATTTCTGTGGAATCTGAGAACGGATATTTCGGATCCCTTTGAAGTCTATAGGGACAAAGGAAATATCCTCCCATACAAAAGACCAGGAAGCTTTCTGATAATCTACTTTGTGTTCTGTGAAATAATCTCACAGAGTTACAGCTGTCACCTCAAGAAGCCTTTCGCTAAGATTGTTCTTGTGAAATTTGCAAAATCATATTTGGAAGCCCTTAGAGGGCTATGATGAAAAAGAAAATATCCTCAGATAAAAACTGGAAAGAAGCTTTGTGCGAAACTGCTTAGTGTTCTGTTAATTTTTTTGTTAAGTCACTTCAGCTTTATTA